>NW_020273096.1:2281-133585 GCF_003268045.1 Sipha flava
ATATATATAAATCCTAATTTATGAACAATTTACAATTTAAGTTTTTTCTAAAATCATAAATTCAAAACTAGGAATTATACTGCACCAGATTACTTTAATATTTGTCCGCCAGCGTTTCTACTATCTTATTTCCCTCTAAAAATAATAATCATTTAAAATTTAAATGACGTCATTAAATCCCTGTTTCAAAATTAACTTGCAGAATATAAATATTTCGATAAAATATTAATATTCAGCCCGAAGACAGAAGAAAGACATACATCAAAATAAAATGAACAACGCATATATATAAAACCTAATTAATGGAAATTTACAATTTAAGTTATTACTTAAATCATAAATGGAACATTAAATGTTATACTGCATATATATAAAACCTATATATATATATATATATAATAAATATATATAAATTTTATACATAAACATGTTTATAAAGCCTAATTAATGATGAATTTACAATTTAAGTTATTACCTAAATCATAGATTAATCACTAAATGGCATACTGCCTCAGATTAATTTAATATTTGTCCGCCAGCTTTCTTAATGTCTTATTTCCCTCGAAAAATAACAAATCATTTAAAATTTAAATGACTTCATTAAATCCCTGTTTCAAAATTAACTTGCAGAATAGAAATATTTCGATAAATATTAATATTCAGATCGAAGACAGAGGAAAGACATACATCCAAATATTCTGAACAACGCATATATATAAAACCTAATTAATGATCAATTTACAATTTAAGTTATTACTTAAATCATAAATTGAGCATTAAATGTTATACTGCCTATATATAAAACCTATATATATATATAAAATATATATATACATGTTATACATAAACATGTTTATAAAACCTAATTAATGATCAATTTACAATTTAAATTATAACTTATATCATAGACTAAACACTAATTGTTATACTGCACCATATTAATTCAATATTTATCTGCCATAATTTATAATGTCTTATGTCCCTCGTAAAATAACAAATCATTTACTTCATTTAATTTGTTGGATACATATGATGAATCTCTATGTTTTTTCGAAAATTAATTCTTTATCTAAAATATTTTATGGGCCAGATAAATTTGGATTTTAATTCCTATGATTTTCTTATATTCTGTTTTACTTTTTGATTATTTATTTAAAATTAATATTGTAAATTTAACATGTAATATTTTTACGTTTCAAAAATTTGATTTCCAAATAGTATATCGGTCGGCTTATTTGTTATACGATTTCTAAACAATAATTTTTAACCTTCATTTTTTTGGAAAACACCTCTTGAATTTAACTTAAAATTTGACATTTGTATAAGGACAAAAAAATTATGATTACTATTTGTAATATAATATTAAGGAATTGCTTATCTCTTTTTTCGATGGATTTTATGTGATATATTCTAGGCGTTTTCACTGGTTCCCAGGTGCTTCAATGGTTGTTGTTTGATTATCTTGTATTCTGCTGACATCGGATTCCTTTTCGTTGTAATCACCACCGCCGCTTTGGTAGTGTCGCTTCCAACGTCTTATTCTGTTCGTCCGTGTATTCGTTCCATTTCTCTGCAATGGCCCTTTAGTTCCCCACCGAGTACCCAAATTTCCAATATCCCGATGATTGCTGGTATCGTTTTCATCCGTAACATGCAGGCTGCTGGTGGTTGTCCCATTTTCGGTTGAATCGTAGGTGGCCTCTGTGTAGCTCCTTGTACGTATTCGAATCGACTGTAACGTACAGTATGGTAACCATTGTCGCCTCCACCGGTAGTAGTTTCTTGATCGTGGCTCTGACCGGTTGATTTCACAGCAGTCATAATGCAGGTCATCTATTGCATAATCTTTTGTTATGACGCCGACCATTTCATTAATTTCGGACGACATTTCGTTCACTGAATTGTTGTGTGGCGTTTGGTTTTCCTTGATGTTCTTTACGTACAATTATTTTTTTTTCACGTTTTATTTTAGTTAACACAGTATTTCTTGATCATCGTTCATTGTTCATTGTATATACTGTAGACAGTTTGTATTAAATAAACTTAATTGTTTACTAACTCTATTTACTTCTCAGTTCTAATTTGCATTTCCTACACAATTTAATCTGTATAATGTTTTGTTTTTTGGCCAGTACTGAAAACCGTTTTCAAAAATATTTATTTATCCTAAAATATAAGCATATGATCAGATGTATTCGGTTACCGTTATTTTTTCCCGAATCGAAATTCCCGAATGTCCTTTTTCTCTAATAAAATTTTTCCCGAAAGTCTTTTTCCTGAATGCTTTTTTCTCGATGGTTATTATTCCTAAAATGGAAATAAAAAAAAAAAAAGGCAAGAGAACACAATATTAACAAAATTAACTTGCAATTGCTAATTATTAGCACTATATTGTTCAAAAACTCAATGTTCAAAAAGTTTAATCGAAATTATTATTAACTGATTACGATATTGGAGATAGTTGTGAACAGATTTGTTTAAAATGAGTTTTACAAAAACTATTACTAATAATAATTTCGTTGCAAATAATAATGTTATTGAGTGCATTTTATTTAGTGTGCAAAATTGTAAATTTTTAATAGTATTTTTTTTTAATCATATAGCCGATGTACCTATGTATTTTTTGATTTATATTATTCAAATTCATATATATATATATATATATATATATATATACGTATAGGTACGTACATAATTTAGGTATAATTTATATGGATTATTATTTATTTACTATAAGCTTAAAGTTTTTTATAAATAAAATAATATTTTAGTAAAATAATAAAATATATTTTTATTACCATACAACAGCGTTTCTCAACTAGGGGGGTCGCGACCCCCAGAGGGATCGCGAATACCTTGACTTGGGGTCGCGCAGGTCAAAAATAATAAAGCGCTGATGTATAAAATGTACCTTTTTAATTTAATATTTAAGACTTTTTAAATAATTTTAAATAAATAATTCGTGTGATATTTGAATTTGTTTTACATTTAAACGTTGCTTAATTTGTGGTTCAACATCTGAAACACATAAAAGTAAGTTATTTTCTAGTGATAACAAACGATTTCTGTACTTAGTTTTTATTGCTACCATGGATGAGAAACCTTTTTCGCATAAATAAGAAGTAGCGAACGGAAACAAAATTTTCAATGCATCTGTTACCAAACTTCCATATTCAATTTTCCGGGCAATCCAAAACTTAATTAAATCTTGAAATGCAAATTGTAGCTGTAATGACTTATCAGCTAATAATTCTATCAGTTAGTTGTGGGTCTCAACTGGTAATTTGGCAACTGCAACAATATTTTCATCAAATGGATTAAGAACCCATCTATTTGAGAAGTCATTGTCGTTACATGAGAAATATTTGAGTAATTGAATTTTCAATTCTCTGTTTTCATGGTATCCAAAATACGATCAAGAATAGGACTTTTTAAGTTTACATTTTTTTCAATGTAATTTGATGTTAAATCAAATGCATCAAAATTTCGTTTTTCGAGACGAATGATCCAAATACCAAGTTTTTTGATAAAAGCATTAACTTTATTTGACATTATTAGAATGTTCTTTTCACGATATTGTAATCTTATATTTAAGTCATTCAAATTTGAAAATATATCACTCAAATAAGCCAAAAATAGTAAAGTCTCATTATCTTGGAAAAAAGTTAAAAATGTGTTATTTCGATCTTTAAAAAATATTTTTAATTCATTTCGCAACTCAAAAATTCGCGTTAAAACTTTTCCTCGTGACAACCACCCAACTTCGGTATAGAAAAGCAGTGACTTGCGCTTGGTGCCCATTTTTTCACATAGTGTGGAAAACAATCTACACTGCAGCGGTCGACTTTTAATATAATTTACTATTTTTACAGCTTCAGATAACACATTTTTTAAATTATCTGGCATTTTTTTTGCGACAAGTGCATGCCTGTGAAGAAAACAATGTGTCCATTCAATATGTGGCATTAATTATTTTAATTTTACTATTAAACCACTATTTTTCCCTGTTATTGCTCTTGCGCCATCAGAACACACTGAAATACATTTGTTCAGTCCAAAATATTCATTTTTTGTTGTTTCAATAAATAATTCAAAAATATCTTGTCCAGTACATGACCTGGTATTGATTTGCAAAAAAGCATATTTTCTTTAATTGTCCCGTCACATTTGTAACGAACAAAACATAAAAATTGTGCCAAGTTAGTTACGTCTGTTGATTCGTCAAACTGAATAGAAAAATACTCACTTGATTTTTAGATTTTGTACTATTTGATTGTGCACATCAGTTGATATTTCATTAATTCGTCTTGATATTGTGTCATTTGAAAGTGGAATAGTTTTTAATTTGCTTCTTTTGTACCTATCATAATATTGACCATATCAATAGCTGCGGGTAGAATGAGGTTCTCAGTAATCGTGTGCGGCTTTGATTCCCTAGCTACCCTAAGTGCTACTATATATGATGCTTCAACTGTTGCGGTGTTATTCTGACTTGATTTAAGAATACAAGTTAGTTGATTTTTTAAAAAAACTGATTTACGCTCAAAAAAAATCAATTGGTTTTTTTTACTAAAAGTGGGTGATTTGTTTTCAGATGTCAAATTAATTTTGAAGGTTTCATACTTTCTTGAGATAGAACTTGAAAGCAAACAACACATTGCGGCTTATTATCAAGTGAAATAAACCCATACTTCAAATACTCATTGTTATATGACCTGAATTTTTTTTTCGCTGGTTCACTAGAAGTAGACGGAGCATTACGTTTTGTTACATATTTATCCATAATTATTAATTCAAATTACACAAAACTAAAAAGACGCAATAAAAACCAAATTAATAAATGCAATATCACATGAGTAACTATAGCCGTCGGAAAAAAAGCTTTCAGGAAAAATACCATTCGGGAAAAAAGGGCGGGAACGGATGTTTGCACTTAATAATGTCGTTAATTTAATGTTAATAACAGAAATTTATTGAATACTGGTAGATTTAAATAATGTATGATGAATATTTTAATTATTTAGTCATTATTAAAAGTTATCATTTCGTCATCACATATCAAGATAGTGCTTATTATTATACTATCTTATTGACAACTTTAAATCTTTAATCTTTAAAAATCTTAAAATACTACCAAGTTATAGTGGCTGATAATGAAATTAAAATAACAATAATGCAAGTGTTAAAAAAAGGAAATCTAAAAAAAAATAAAATAAATTATCTATATTAGATTCAACTTGTATGCTTTTAATTTATTTTTTATATTTGCCTTAAATTAAGAACTAAATATACATATAAGTCGTTTAACTATACATCTATGGTAACATTTAATAGGTATTATACTCATGATTTTTAAATATTTTTTTGTCAATCCTAAGCAATTATTTTTATGATGACATTTTTAATTCGACAATATTCTTAATTTTCATTATTTTTTTCTGTTAACACAATGTTTGAATGACTGTTATGAGTTTAACCAAGAGTTTCATTTTATTCATATTAATAAACATTTAAATAAATAAATCTTATGTTTACTGAATAAATTATAAATCAGTAAATAAATTTAATTAGTTATTTATATAATATATTATATTATATGTATATAATTATATTATCTTATGTTATAATATTAAAAAATAATTTATATTAATGCAGACAAATATTTTGAGCGAATTCACATCAAAATAATATTTTAGTTCTAGTTTCATACGTTTGAACAAATCATAAAATACGTTTATCATCCGCATCAATAAATTTTTTTAATTTTTCGGGGGGGAGACACTTACTTGCTTTATGTGGGCTTTAAAATACATCTCGTCCAGCTTGTATTTTTCGTAAACAGTTGATGAAATATCACAAGCTAGGATGTTGATATTTATATGTTATTGTATGTTATAATAGGTTACCAATTACCAAAACGATAAAATTCAATCTTCAGGTAATACTTAGGAAATATTCAATAATAATCGATAAAGTTCGATGTGATACAATACCATTATGAGCATATAATATCAAAGGTTTATAAATATATAATTTATAAATACCTATAAAGAAACCAAAACTATTCATTTTCATTTTTTTTTTTTTTTCATTTTTCTTATATATTTTGATGATCTATTATATCAATAATATTATTTATTTTGTTTATATATATTTTTTTACACCCAAACGGCCTCGTCCAAATAGCTACGTCAATTTGTCCATATTTGTATAAATATACAATTATAATATACAATATTATAATATATTTATTATTATAATATAATTAATATACAATTATAATATATTAAAAGACATATATTGTACATAAATTAATAATTAATATAAATAATAAATAATATAAGTACAAAATCAAGAATGATAGTTGGAAAGTTAAGAGCTGATTTATAATGATTTAAGCCTCCAAATAATTTATGATAACAATTATAATTTTTTATATAGATGATGATAATAAAATAATTGTCAAATTGTGACAAAACGTGAATCACATGAAGTAACAATATTTAAGAGTTGTTGTTTTTTAGTTTTAATTGTTATTAAAATTTTATTAAAAATTTTTTTATTGTATTTCCATGTTATTTTTATATTTTGATAATTGTATTGAACGAGTTATATTCTGTTTATTTTTATTATTTTTATTGAAATAGTTGTAATATTTTGTTTGTTTTCGCATAACTTTTTTAATAAAAATATTATTTAAAAAAAAAAAAATTAAAAAATGAATAATAAATCATAAAATAATAGTGCGTTTTATTCAAATTTATTAAGAAGAAACTTGTTTAAATTGACGTATTATTCATAATAATATGGGTATGTGTCACTTAATATATTTTTGGATGGTGTTTAAAGAATTTCTTTACTATATTACGTAAGCGACAAAAGTGATAAAAGTACAAATAAGCAAATTAAAATATGGTAAACGCCAAAAATAAAAATGAATATATTCCAATGAAATGAAATTTATCTTAAAGATTAATAAAATAGTTATGTGAAAAAGAAATTGATTTATCTATAAAACTACAAAAGTTATACCGTTTTGAAAATAAAAATAAAGACAAAATCGTTTTTGGGTTCTCCTGAAATGTATGAAATTTGTCGCTTACACTAAATAACCTTTTAACCGAAGATATGTTTAATAGGTATGTTACAAAAAAAAATCAGAATCATCATTTGTTAATTTAGAATTAACGCCCTTAAAACGGGCTCAATACAAAAAATACAATGTTTAATAACTAAATTTTTATTTAAAATTGTATGATTACATATTTATCAATTATATAATAAAGTTAATTATTTCTAATAAAAGTATAGATTTAAACTAGATTCGATTATCATTATAAAAACCCACAATGTTTTAATTAATTACATTCTATTAATTGGAGTAAAAATACTGTAATTTTGGTGGTAGGTTATTGTGTAGAATTTTTTAGTTACACGGATATTGACTCTAGGGACATTAAAAGGTATTTGTGACAGTAATTTGGAACAATCAATATCATAATTAAGTAATTTATGCATAAAATAAAATATAAAAACATATAAAACACTAATGAAATTACTGAAGTACTACAGGTTACAGTTGTACAAAGTTATAAACAGTTTTACAAAATATAGGTACAACAACGAAAAGTACAACGTGACACGTGTAGGTAACATTTACATTTTAATATTATATTCGACCGAATATACGATTTCGGATTTACAACAGTAAACAAAGCAACGCGAAAGACGAAACGGTAGAATCGGCAATCGGGCAAATTAATAATGTTTATCAAAGTCTGATTATTGAAAATTTCTATTTTTGTCATTGCTATAATGCGATAACAATCCGTCGCGACGGCCAGCCGGTGCGCATCGATGACGATTGGGTATAAATATAATACATTATAATATGATATAATTATTATATTGACATTTGACAACATTTCGGAAAAAAAAAATATTATGTAGAGTATAAGATTATGGCAATTGTTGTAAGATAAGTACCTATTTTAATATTTTATAATATGAAAACGGTTTAATAATTTTGGGGAGGGGGCTTTTAAACTTTTTTTTTTGATAATAAAATATAAACTAAGATATTGTGGTTTAGATTTATAACAAATATAAAATATTGGATCAGGTTTCTTTAATGCTATAACATAACTATTATAAGTATACTTTTAATATATTAATGTTTATATTTTATTACGGAAGTTGAGAGATGGGGTTATAAGTACAGATTTTTTGTATAAGTTATTTATCTGAAATTGATAATATTTAAAACCTTAACTTAATATAGATGCATACATACCTCTTTATGATTGATTGCCATCTTTATATGTTCAATTACTCTTGTACTCATTGTTAAGTTGATCCTTTCTTGCAGTAAATTCATAAGATGAAAATCCACACAGCAGATGAATAGACAACAAGAATATTTTGTGAAATAATTATAACACTATAATACTAATCGAGTGAATTAATAATAACAGTAGTTCTCGCAGATGTAATGATAGTCAATGGTTAAACGGAGATTTTGTTACCTTTACGTAAATTAGTGACTCTGGTGTCGTGATAAACATTTTCGTATTTATACCATTTTCTTACCCTTTGAGTGGTAGTTATTTTCGTTTGTTTATTAACACAGTACTGCACAGATTATATGAATATACTATATATATTATTATATTATTTATATAAGATATATTATTCATATAATCTGTGATAATACTTAGGTACAGAAAAATATGATTAATTATTTTTTAACTATATAAAAATTAATAATAATATTTTTTGATTGATATTGATAAGAAGTAAACATTAATGGATTAATACTTATAAATGTATATCTTTTTAATTATGTGTGAAGGAATACATTATTTTAAAGCTCTTTGATTGTTATAGTTATGTGACGTAATAATTTAAATATCATTACACATAATCCTCTTTCATTTGTTGGAACATAACTTTGTACAACAATGTAAATTGTGAGTATGTTGAACTCAATTCCCCCCATGCTTGTGTCATTTGATTTATGCCGCTATCCTGATGATTCGTAAATTATAGGTATAATGTTTTTTATTTATTTCTGTTACTTGGTTTGTTTATGCTCGACGTGTGATTTGAAATATATTTAATTTTAACATACATATTTCTGATTAGTTTTAGAATAATTCTGAGTATAGTTTATAAACAGCGGCTGTCCATACCGAGCGCCCTACATTCAAAGAAAACTGTACCACAGTGATAAAAATTTAAGCTATAGATAGCGCCACACTGTACAATTATGTTAAACTAAATATTCGTATGAATTTAGTTGATTTTTTTTTAATTTTTTATTTTTTTGTACATTTTATAAAAAAGCGTTCTCTCCCAATGTTCTTACGAAAATCGCTGTTCATTTAACAAAGTATATTTTTTATAAATTGTCAACGAAATATTATTTCACTGGTATGTAATTTGAAAACCTTTACATTTAGTTTTGACATGAGCAAACCCGCATTTCAGTTAAAAAGAAATTTTTAAAATGCGTAATTTTTAATATAAACCTATGGCCTTTTTCAGCTGGAATTATTATAAGCATAGAAAACAAAACATTTTTAAAAACTAATTATAATCATATTTTTTATATATACGAGTAAATTGTATATTTTTGACAAAAACAATATCTAGATATTATTTTGAAATGATTTAATTGTTTTCCTCATCGTAAAAAAATACTGTGAAAACTCAGAAGTCTTAATTTATTTCATTTCATATTCGATTATATTTATATTATTAAATTTAATACCTACTCATGGGAAATCTATTCATATTTTTTCTACTTAATCAGTAATTTAATCCAGTGGAAGATTCCGATCGAAGTTTTAATAACTAAAGCAGATTCATCTTAGTGCCTTCTTAATACTAAGCCTGGTCTTGCCAAAAAACTTATCCAAGATATTATTTTATCAATAACAAATCTAGTTTCTTTCGTAGATTTTTTATGACTATCCGATATTTGTGCATATACATTTGCATTTGTTTTAATGAAATAATTTTTAAATATAAATATACTATAGGTACATCAGTTTTGTATAATTTAGAACTTTTATGTACATTAAACTTCTGAACCTCTTTTTTTCCAATTATTAAAACTCCCAGAAATAAATACAGAAACATTATTATTGCTATTATTATTACTCATAGATTTTTACAATTTACAAAAAGCTTTATCATAAGTTTTATTTTGTTCTAATCATTTGTATTTATTTAACCAAGATGCTGAAAATATTATTTTTTTTTTTGTTTTGAAATATCTTTTAGAGTGAATTATTTTTAGACCAACTATTATCTGAACTTTTTCGGTTATTAGAATCGGAGTTTTTTTTTTATTTTTTGTACATTTTCCACATAGACATTATAAATTATTTTGAATCATCAATACTTATTTGGTATGTCCTAAAAGTTTAAAAAATAAATAAATATGAAAATTACATTTAATAATGTAAAAAAAAATTACCTTTACATTGTTAATCTAAATGAAAACGAGTGTTTCGTAAGAACAACAACAATATATTGTATCATTTTATAAAATGATCAAGTAAGTAACCTACAGCCGTTGTCAGATTGTCAGATAGATTGGAGGCGCGTTAACAGAAAGCCAGAAAAAACCATCATCAATAATTTAATAATTACTAGCTGAATAATAATTATATTTATGTCCTTATAACTTATATGCATAGGCATTCTCAGGGGATATGGAGGATATGCAGCTGCATAACCTGAACAAAGGCTTGCTAACCAAAGAACAACAATTTGCTAACCGAACTATTATAGAGAGATTAATTTATATTTTTTATATTTTCATTTTGTATATTAATTTAAAACATTTATATATATTAAGTTAACACTTTAAGTGTAACCAAGATGAATCGGTAGCCGAAATAAAATTGTTACAACAAACAAATTTAATTCAACTGTGATGCTAAAATTCTTTGGATTTGGTTTCAATGGTTAAAATAATTTGATAAATATTGTATTTTTGTACTGTTTATTATTGTGATAAAGAAATTTGCAGTAATGTTAAATACAATTTATACATGTAAGCGATCATTTACTAAATTATTATGGGTGAAATCAAAATTAAAAAGTATTATGCTTCAAGAGAGATTAAATATTTTAATGATTTTAACTATAGAGTAAGAAATGATGAAAAATATAAATCCTAATGACATTATTGATGATTTTAAAAATTCGACCTAACGCAGTTATGATCAATTATATTTATTTATTAAATTTATTTTGTTTTTTTCATTGAAGTATATGATTATTTTTTTTTATTTACACTATTTAAATATAATACACAAATTATTTGAATTGTTATATATTTAACTTGTTTTCTCGTAATTTGTTTTAAATTATACTGAAAAAGACAATTATAATAATAAAGAAATGGCCATTAAGTTACTTTTTTCAAGAAAAAAATGTTAATTTTAAATTAAACCATTATTTAGACATTTGTCTGTATATTTTTACCAGCATTTTGAAGGTTTAAGATAACTTCCATTGTAAGAGGGGATTTGATTGAGACAACTCTCTGCATACTTTAAAAAAGAGGTCTGTGCACGCCTATACTTATATATAAGTATATAAGTGACAAACCGGTCTGTGGTAAAGTTTTATAGCGAAACGATCGCGGCGAATAGTCTGGAGGCGAAACGGTTAATTTTGTTCTTTTTAGAGTCTTAAGGTTTTTTTGGAAGTAATATAAAGTTTACAGGTTTTTACTAAAAAGAATGCTATTCCTCTCTTTCAAAACAAATTCTTAATTACGTTGCTATTGAGGTCATACCTGATCTAAGAGTTTCGTTTTTTTTCATTTATTTTTGCACAAATGAGCTATTTTACTCCGTTTTAAAAAAGTAAAAGATTTGCCTTTGATATTTTTTTTTTATAACTATTAAATAGTTTCAACTGTTATTAATTTTATTATTATTTTTAACAAATTTCGATAAATATACTTTATATTTATACAGATCTGATGAATACTCAACTTATGTTTAAGCCACTTAATTTTTCATGAATATCATCACATTATAGCCTACGAAATGTATTAGTGTTATTTTGCTGTAATATAACAATACATTTATTATAAAATATATATTTTAATACAGTTGGTCAGTTTTAGAGGCTGATTCTTCGAATACTACTATCCGCAAGCTTTACTGAAAGAATCTATAAAAATTAAAAACTATTTTGTATCTAAGGTAAGGTTTTTTTTCTTAAATTCTGTAGGTATAATGGGTACATACTATACACCTTGCCATGATCATTTAACCTTGTAGGATATGCTTTCCAATCAGTTAATAGTTCCACAGCTTATTTTAAGATATTCTAGTCACATGTATTGTTGACGATGGTCACAGTGATTTAACCACTGTATTGCCATCACTATTTAACGTTCTTAGAATCCAATTTATTGGTAACACTGTATTCATTGCTGTCTATAAAAGTAGCAAATACCGATAAATTTTTATTTTTCTAAAAATTTGATTTTTTTTCTATTCAAGATCATCAATAATCATTAATTCTTGTTCTAGTTAAATATAGATTATACTAGATCTACTGTATTTTACCTACCATCTATTATAAATACTATTTATTAGTAATTAGTCATGATTATATAATTAAATATAATTATAAAATAAGACAGTAAATAAAACGTATTTATTATAGTAATAATATACATTTAATATAATTCATAATTGTATATTCTTTTATCTAAATATTACAATAATAAAAATCTCAAATTTAAATAAAAATATCAAGTCATAGGAAATACATAAATTAATGCATATTTATTAAATTGTAACTCAATCAATCTTTAGCCATAAGTATGTGTGTGAAAATATTTTAAATTTTCACTTAAATTATTAAGCCAAAACAGTAAATATTACCATTGAAACAAATCAATATTGACATGTGAAGTTTATATTATATTGACATTTAAATATTAATAAAAAATGCAATAAATCTAACATGATAAATAAACAATTTACTACACTAAAATGGATTATAAAAATAATTAATTATTTCAAAATTATATTAATAACTATCACTAAATTAAATTACGAGGATATTTTATTTTAAATTATTTTCAGAAACCTAGTGGAAAATATAAAGAAACTCTCTCATTCAAAAATCAAAGGTTTTTTTTAGATTATTTTATGATAATTTTATTAATAATATATGTGACATAGTTTTAAAATTTAAACAACATATTATGGAATACGTACAATATAATAATAGATTTATAGATATTTTGGTAATGGAATGATTAAAAGACATAATACTAAAAAAATTAAATTTACAATCATTAGATAATTTTTCTGTGTACATAAACAACTAAAAAGTAAGGCATAATTTCTACTCATATTATGCATTTATCTATATATATATATATATATATATGTACATTTACCAATAAATGTTTTATATGACCATCAAAAATGGTTTGTTTAATATAACTATGTGCATAAATTGTTTACAAATTTGAATTTGTAAGAACAAATATTTATAGATTTTAAATGATAAATATAACTAACAATCAGTGTTAGGTAGTAACGTAACGGAAAGTTATGTCATTACTTTTATAATAATGCGTTACATAATTTAATTACAATTTTTACTATGCATTGAAAATGTAATGTAAATTATTTCATATAAGTAATTTATTGGATATAACACGTTACAAATATGTATCTACAATCCAAAACATTTGTCAACAAAAATTTATTGATTCCGTATTATATTTATAAATATATAGATAAAAGATTATACTGATAAATGTATGTACCTATACAATTTTTTTTTTTAATTATAACTTGAAAGTAACCATGTTACTTTTTTATCAGAGATGAAATTAATTTCATTACAATTTTATTTAAGCAACGTAAAATATAATTTCATTAAATTTAAATAAGGAGTAGGTAACAAAAAAAAGTAACTTATTAATTTTTTAAGTTACTAACCCAACAATGTGAACAAATTACCATACATAAGTATAAATTAAATAATAAAATTTTCATTTCAATATAATATGATAGTCAATATATTATTTTTTAATTTTTTTTTGGTTCAAAAATCATGAAATAAAAGTAATATAATCAAAAATGTTGGATTATATAATTTTATATTATATACATATTTATATACCTAATTATCAATTATTAATACTTATATTAATAATCAATGGCACAGTTTTCATTTTTCCTTTAAAAATTCTAGTTAAAAATATTCAATAATTAATTACAATAAAAACACTTAGGTATTTAAACATATTTTACAGCAGTACTGGAAGTTTGTGCAAAGCATTTAAAATTTTCTTCTATTAACTTATATATATTTTAAATAAGCGTTACAACATAACAACACATTAGTTTATTGATTAAGTTAAATGTTATACATTTTTGTCAAATGTCAAGTCCATTCAAATAAAATATACATACTTTTAAGCAGGGACCTATTTTAGGGGGGACAAATAGGGCGATCGCTCACCTGAATCCGTATTTAAGGAATCGATCATATGTGAGATAAACATTTCAATTTTTTTTAATGTGGTAATGTGGATCATTTTATAACGATACTTAGTGTCCATACAAGGGCACCAAAACGTTTTTATAGCGTTAGAGTAACTTGGGGTATAATGGCGCACCTAATATTCAACAGCTGTTATGTGGTAGCATACATGTTTTAAAAATATTGTTGTGTTGTTTTTCTATCATAAATATTACGTATATTTCAATTTTCCGGTCAAAAGTTGATTTTATCAAAGCAAATACCAAAAATTCTGAATAATTAGAAATTATAACAAATGCGTCTTTTTACCCCATTATTGGGGTAAAAGTGCTCACTTGATGGAGTAATAGGGCGCATGCTAAATGAATTAATAAAAATTCAACAGTTTTCAAATTAAGATGTGAGCTATGGTTGTCAAGAATAAGAAGAACTGGAGAATCCACACTTGGTCTTGTATATTTTTGAAAGTGAACTAGCCATTGAATAAATAAATCTGTATTAATATAGCCAGTATCTGATATATTATTCCTAATGTCTCAGGTGGTGGGTGCACCATCTAGTAATTTTACTTTCATTCTTTTCCTTGGAAATATAAGGGCAGGTGGCTCATATATTCCACTTGTACTGAAACAACATACAGCAGTTAGAAGTTCTCCTCTCTCCGCAGCAACTGTTTTTCCGACTAATTTTTACCTTTTGTCGATATAACTTTGGGTACTTTATTTAGAACAGTTGACATACCTGTTTCATCCATGTATACGCTTCTAAAATAACTCGAAAACAAAAAAACTAATAATAATTTAATAGCTCATTGGAAAAAATTGTTATGAACCATGAAATTGATGGAAATATTTAGCTGTTGAAGATTACAGTGTACACTGTTCAATAATGTTCAATGTATTTTGTTAACTGTAGTGAATAACATTGAATAAAATAGTATGGATTGTAAACATTCAGCCCATTGTTCTTAAATCTGCATCATGCGATTTATAACGCACTGCAAATGTACATCTTGTGGTGTTATATTTTATAATCTTAATAGAAGTTGTAAACATGTAGTTACAAAGGGTTAGTTAATTTTTTTCGAATTTATCGAGAAAAAACTACTGTCGAATGAAGCAAGAAAATTTATTTTAGGATTAATATCCACATTTTTTTAATGCATATACCCACAAATATATTTACCAATACACCACTGGTTAAAGGTAATATATATATATGTATATAATATAATACAATATAATATTTAAAATATATAATGTTGTTTTACATAGTATTGATTGCTAAATACTACATTTGAAAACGTTTTACATTTTACACTAATTTAAATAACGCAAAACGCTTAATTGTTCTTAACGTTTTAATTGTCAATAACGGTAATCCATGATATTATTTTGATTTAAGCTCTGGTTCATACTCAGTGAAAAATCAGATAAAACACAAGCGAAACTTTCAAAACACATAGGTGTTAAAAATAACTATACAAAAGACCATTATAAGTGTATCCGGCATTAAATTAAAAAAAAAAACCACAAATATTAAGGATTCGCCTGATTTAAATACTACTAAAAATTTTTCTTGTAAATGTTGAGCCTGAATTTTAAAATTTGAGAAAAAATTTGAATCCCCCTCCCCTCTAGAAGTAAATCTAAATATGCCCCTGCTTCTAAGTACATTTTATATATTAACTGTATTAGAATATCATATAATATTTACAAAATATTTGATTTGAATATATCTCATTATGATAGCTCGTTTCAAACAGAATATAAAAAATTAACTGTTCTATATAATCTAAACATATAAAAACAAGTAATTCATTTTTTTTTAAAAAATTCATATTGTATAGACAAAAATTATTATTATATTTTTAAAATTAAAATTACAGTCCGATCCAAGTATTTGTTCTGCTCAGAATCTAACAGTTTTTATCCAATATGATGATATTTTTTTTAGTTCATTATACCAACAGGACTAAAATTAATTGTTTAAATATTATTTAGAAAATATTCAACTAACAATAGTTAAAACAAATGAATATTAATAATTGAAACATAATATTAAGTTATTTACTAATTTATATTTTGTATCTTGTATGTGTAAGGTAATTACGAAACCACATATTACACACAAAATTTTAATTTTGTTCATTCAGTTTATTGATATACAAGTCTAAATAATAAATAAATAATACTTCATAAAATTATTAAAAAAACTAAAAACTAGTCACTTTGTTTCAAAAAAATAGCATTTTGACATTTAGAAACACGAAAACATCGGCATTCATAGGACAAAAACTGCTCTCTAGTAGTCAATATAACTATGGTAAGAAATTCAATTAAGTCGTTGTACGCATGGGAGTCCGAAATGACGACACCTTATCAATACACCTTGCTCGTATAAAATCGATAAAATATTTTGTATTAAAAGCTTTTTATTGTTTACTGTTCTTAATGCGATAACATTACACTGCAGACTCAACCGCGGACAAAACTGATGTACGCATATAATTTTGATATAATTATACACGATTCGCAACAATAAGATCATAATTTTTCGGTCGAATGTATTTAGAAAGTGTAATATTTTTTAAATTTTTGATTCGTTCAAAGCGTCATATGCCAGAAAAATATATTGCAAAACTTATATTTGTTTTCCCAATTATTTGAAAAATTCACTATACAAATCATTGATTATAAAACATTCATAAATAACGAATTCACCTCAATCACATTATAAATTTCTCATGGTTAATTTTTTTTGTATTCTTATTTATAGTTCAGTAAAATATCACACGTTTTAATGTGACTGTAAATAGAATTATTTTCAAGTTGATATTTATTTGATGAAAAACTTATTATAATTTTTATTTTTTCTCAGTCTTGTTTTTTTTTTTTTTTTTTTACATGGTATATTAACTGGTAGAACATCATATGATGTTTTCGAACTAAATTTAATCTCGTTACGAATTGTGTGCGAACAGACTGAGTGATAGTTTTATTGTGCGTGGCAAGAATGTGAGGAGCTGCTGTTACCAATCACCGTAATCTAATCACGTGCGAATACAAAAGTCACATATGGGAAATTGTTGTTTGGCAAACCTTATACTGTTAGTGTTAGACGAAATGATACAATGTTTATGTATCCATAAATATAAATATATATATTATTATTTCTTGTTAACGTTATGTTGTATACCTAGATCAGTATTTATTTCAATTAGATTTTGGCGTCTGAAGATTTATAGATAGTTTTTTTTGTTTATTGTTCTTCCGACAAAATGTCGTAGGACTAATTTTAAAAACCGTAATTACATAAATGATACAATATAAATTGTAATATTAAATATTTAATAGTTAAATTTAATTTTTTTTGATATTTCAATGATCTCCAAATTGTTTGCTATTTTCACTGATTTAAAACTTTACCGAAAAGTTGTTGGTACCTATTGAGAAAACAGTTTAATTTTAAAATAAATGATAAAATTGATTTATGTTAAGAAAATATTATATTTGTCATACAACAAGAGTTTATCTTAATATTTTTTTTTATTCATTTTTTTTTCTATCATAATAATTTTTTAAGTTATGATAATAAATCAGGTAAATTGATGAAGATACCTATTGATCCCTATTTAATGCAAAACTCCAGGTATTTATTTTTTGCTAGATATTGATTTTAAATATAATTTATTATAAATATCAAATTTTAAAACATATGTAATAAAACAATAATATTTTTTTTCATTTTTATACAAATAGGTAAGTACTATTTAATATTATTTTATGTGAATATCATATATAAATGTTATACTACAGGAATGTATAAAATTATATTATTTATTAGAAACATCAAGTGTATTTTACATATTGTACTAAAGTAAATAACAAAATGGTGTGATAAAATATCTGTGACCATATCAAATTACCAAATGTCTTGGAGTCTACTAGATATCTACCTATCTACTGGGATTCTTTTAGTAGGTACACTAGATGGACTTTTTCAGTATCAAAAATAAAATAGATTCGTTATGAGAGCACTTAATTGGTTCAAAAAATATTGATCATACACTATATATCTATAGTTATATATTTATATTCTTACAAATTTTATGAATGATGATTGCAAATAAATATATATATATATACATCATCTTATTAAAAAACTAAAATCCAGTCTTAAAATAGTATTTTAAATTAGTATTTGTTTTAGATGTATTTCGACCGTAAATATTTCGCATAATACTTCAACACACAGTAATAGCTCAGGCTAAGTAATTTATTAAGTTTTCAAGGAATAAAATATAATTGTACTCGTCTATCAAAACCAATATAAATATTAAAAAAAAGGCTTGGTTTTATATATATATATGCATCATTGATTTGAAATATGTTCAAATTAATAATTCTAAGATAAAACAAAAAATCAAATACTTTCGAACTAATATCTTTCTGATATTTTGACTATTCTACAATTTTATGCATATGACCTTGAAAAAATTGTATAATTGTAAATATGTATCCATACACAACAATTTTGGCTTATTTTATTCATCTAATGATGTCCGATGAGATCCGTCCTTACCCATAAATTGTATTTAATTGAATATTTGTATGAATTTCATTAATTCCAGTCTCATATTAATTGGATATATTATTAAGAACTTCTAAAACCGTTTTCTAAAATGTTTAAATTTAATTACAAAATATTGATAAACTGTTGTATCAAAATAAAAAATGGGTTACGGATATCAATATTCTCGATTTATTTATATTTTCCAATGTATGAATGTGAGTGTTAATATTGTTATATATTTTTTTAGGGTGTATAAAAATATATATATATATATATAGTTATTTTTAAACCCCCTTACATATAACAATTCTGGATAAGCCACTTTAAACAGCTGTAGCATACAACGAAAATATGGGTTGTAAGGTTGTGTGTAGTGTGGTGGGAAAATTGCTTTTCCCTCTGGTTACACTAAGCAAGAGATGCGTAGGTTAAAATCAAATTATTTAACGCTTCGTTAGATTTTATTTTGTTTCTTGAGCTCAGTGCTGAGTAGCGTATCATCATTCCAAAATGGCTGCTTCGTAATCAGACTATATTTTTTATGCTTATGAATCATTTTTATATTGTATTTTTTTTATATATATTTTTTACATCAAGTGAAAATTGTAACATTGAATTAATAAATAATCTGTTGTAAAACTTACCGTATGTGTTTCTCGTGTTCTGGGAAGGAGAGGTGTTTTTTATGCATTTTTTTTCACCTCTTTTTAAAGTTTTCAGTGTATTTCAAAGTATTCTTATTTATAACATACGTGTATACTAAGTTCTGCTGTTATTTTTATCCTCCTAGTTTTTTCAAGATATTTATGAAACCCTTTACTATAATTTGTTTGCACACATGTCACAAGGGTTCAAAGCGTTTACAAAGTTGGATTCTTTAAAAATAAGTTGTAATTAATTTTATATTTTAATATTACGGATAATCATTAAATTGTATTAAAATTAGCATGCAATAATCATTCTGTAATTTTATATTTATAGTTAAACATTTTCATTGTACTTTTTAATTAAATAAAGTTAAGATTACTTTGGCTTAATATTTATGACATAATATTTATAACACACAATTTGTATAGATATAATATTATTTACATATGTATAAACATTAAAAAGTGAAATATTATGTATTATTTTTTTATATTTCGTGGTTCATATTTTGGTTTGAATAAGTGTAGTAAGTAAAATCATGGACAAAAAAGGGTTTTTATTTTTATGTTGTAGCATAATATTATCACAAAAGTTATATTTCTTTCCATTTATTATTTATTTACGTTTTTAAAAACCATTTGTTTCTTTATCGTTTTTTTTTTTTTTTTTATAATTTTATTCAATTATTACATATTATATGTTATGTTTACATGATGTATTATCTTCATTTAAAAATTAGATGTGCATTTGAGGGGTGGAAAAAATATTTTTTTATAGTAAGGTACATTTAAAAATTAGATATTTGGTTAACAGATTTGTTAGTTGTCTTGATTATTAATAACAATGAAAAAATTATTGTAAATGTATAAAAATGTTATATCAAATAAATTATATTATAATTATCGTGATGGTTCGTGTACAAATTACTATACGTGAATGGTGCAGTAACAGTGGCTATTTTTCGGAGTGCACAATAAATGTAAATGTTAATTTTAATTTATAGAATAATAATGGAAGAAATTATGAACGCAAAGTATAGTTTATACTTTATAGGCCATTGTGTTATGACAAATTAGGTACATGGTTTTATTTTTAAGGGTGAACATTTGAGATTTCGGTGGATAAAAAGTGTGTTGTAGCGCACATATTTTAATACAAAAATTAGTATCGAATTCATCTACTTGTATATGTAAACTTGTAAATGTTTATTGAAATTCACTTGTGTTCGTGCTATACTTGTTTATGTTAATCCATTGCAGTCGTTGATAGTTTGATACATAATATGTAAGCGCGACGCTCACATAAATACTATTTCTTGCATCGATCTAATGGCGTCATTTAAGTTTTTAATATAAGGATCTAAATATGTTGACGAGCCTAAATATTTACCTTAAAAAAATGTATTACTGAGCTCGCAATCAAATTTCTACTTACATTTTCATTAAATTACTATTTCAGTCTTACATATTTTATTATTTGGATATTATTTTCTTTAATCTTTATCTACTCGAAGTCTTCGAATCATAACTAGTTTTTTTTGAACAATTATTTTTTTACAAATGAAAATGTTTTATTTAGGTATTTATATTTTATAATATGAATTTATATAAATTATATAATTATAATATAAACGTTTGCTAATTATTGTAATTATTATTATAAAAGGCGATTTGCCCGTTCATAAAATATCAATAAAAATAAATAAATGATAAACACGACATCAAATTGTTTGAATAGTAGGTTAGTGAAACCGATGTTGGCTATTTCCACGTCTTTAGATTCATTATCTGCTTCATCAGAATCAATAAAATGAGTGTGGAGAGTGTGGGGCGAAGCCCCCTTGTAACATATATTTTATTTGTGCAGTTGGAAAAAAATCCTAACAATAAAGCCTGTTACGTTAAATACATTTAACAGTCAAGCCGATAATGAAAATAATAATAGTCCAATATAACTATTGAGTCCGCAGTACGGGTTATCATATTTCTTATTAATTAAATTACATTTTTTGTTATTACTAATCTTTAATAAACATCTACAAATTCCACAACTGGAATAACTACGCAAAAAAAAAAAAAAAAACAAAAATTAATTTATTTGGAATCAGAATGTCATGAAATGAATTGATGAATAAAAATTATATTTCTATCTCAAATATAAAATAAGAAGCAATTGTTTTAAAATTCGAGTCTAATAATAACTAATAATAAAAGCGTAGTATTTTAAAGTCAATAGATAATATTTTTATTTCCTTCTATAACCGTAATATCACTTAAGATTGATGATAATAAATAAGTCGTCAAATACTGTATTTATTTTTTCATTATTCAGTTATATAATTTTATTTAAGATTTCGCTATTTATATTTTTTCAGTATTTTTAATTTTTCCGCTACAGTTTTTTTTTTCAATTTCTTTTTCATTTTTATTTAATTGAAGATTTTTCAAATTGGAGCTAAGATTTTAAGAAAAATAACAAACAAATTATAATCACCTAAATAAAATAACTAGAGAGAATTTTTATTGTCATTAAAATCTTAATAATGTAAAAATTCACATCAGATTAACATAATTATTATTTAATATATTTAAGACCTTATTGATAACTTAGGTGTTTATATTTAATCAACTAACATTTTATTTATATATAAATTATTACAAAAGTCATCACTTATGTTATGATTTTGTAAGAAATTTAAATTCAATTCAATGATTTACGAGTATTAACACATATTCGTAGTATATTACACAGGTATACTATATTATCTTAGTAATTTTATGATTATCTTAAATACAGTTACACTTTTAGACATAGACATTTAAAATTTTGAGAAGATGTTATCTAAATCATTCTTTAAATAATATATTTAATATGTTTAAGAAATGTTAACTTACGTTCCTTATTATTTTAAATTTTGGTTTTTGACTATTAATTTCTCCTTCCATTAAATAAAAGTAATATATAGCTCTTAAAAAAATTAAATAAATAATAAATTAATAAATTGTTACATATATTTTGTCTCTAGAAAATTTAATTTTAGTGCAAATCCCGCAAAATTTGTGAAAATAAAAATCATGTTTAGAATATAACACATGCTCATCGATAAATCTTGCAAATAACAAGTATCATCAGTAATCAATAATTGTTAACCGACATTTAATTACGAAACAAATAATTTTGTCGATTTTAAATTCGCCATTTTATATTTTACATTGCAGTATTTCAGAGTATAACAACTTATTCAACTCGAACAGTTGTAATATTTCATTCGAACGATCACAATGGAGGATGCGTATACATTATCATGCGCAAACGACGCAAAACTTAACTATAAGTCGTCGTGGAAAACGATAAATAGCTTAATACTCGTACGCCAGCCTTCCCATTCGTACGTGACTGGAATTGTGAGAACTATGTTTGTTTTTCGGCAGACCGTGCGGACTCTGATTAGATCAGATCCGCCGCTTATTACCCGTAGTCCCTGCAGGGTATATTAGAGCTTGATGTTCGCCAACAAGGCACAAATACACTTATTTACACAACGTACACTTTTATAAAGTAAAAAAACTGAATGTAGTTTTCAAAGTATCTAGTAACAGAACGTCAGATGATGAAAAAAATAAAAAACACAACAACAACCCTGGCAGACAATTATTAAAAAAAATAGAGATTTTAAAACAGAACGACTCGTTATATAAAAATCGTTATCAATTACATTATTGCATACGCAGCGAAACAGCCAAGATGAATTATGAGTGTTTTTCTTTGGACTGTCGACAAATAAAGCATTCGAAAAAATCAATATAATCGCATAAGATACGAATATAAATGGGCACTACGCATACAAATTAAACAACTGACTGCGAGGGTTTAATGTAATAAAGGTAGAAGTGAATTATATTTTATAGAAAAAATTCGTTTTACTTTTCGATATAACGGACATCAGTTGGTTAGAATATCAGTGAATCATAATATAAATATAGTATTTACTATTATTAAATGTACTATTATTAGTATAGTAAATATAGTATTTACAGTACACATAGACCGCAATAAAATTATTTCTAGTGTAAATGCGTGTAATGTATAAATTAATGTTGTGTGCAAATATATAATTTATACATTTATTTATTTAAATGATACAATTCCGAACAAGCTACGTTTCACAATTCGGTTACTCTTATTTTTGGCTACTCAAATAATGTTTGTTGGATTTATAAACGTGACAAAAAGAGCATATAAATAATGATATAAAATCACATCGTTCTCGCGAACAGAAATGAATAAGCCAAATAATACGACCAGTGCGTTTGGTAAAGATACTAACAAGTTGTTAAAAGCCCGTAACCCCATATATGCCAACTACTAAAGAATAAGAGATAGAGGCGTGGTCCGCTATACAAAACGGCAACCAATAAGGTCGTTCCGTTCGTTTACCCTTTTCTCGCCCCCACGCGCAGCTAGCTGTATCGCCAGCCCTCGGGCCCCTCGGTTAAGTAGCCGAACGGTTTTTACCATCGTTCTCCGTACGATCACATTCGTCTCGTAACAGTCAACCACATGTGCGCTTCAGGAACACATCGAGTTGACAGAAAAAAAATTGCACGGTACGATACAATAGAATATCATTTAATATAGTATTGAATACAAATCGTAAAATAATCGCCGGAAATCGGATCGATCGACGGGTGTCATACATACGTACAACCGACATAACATAAGTCGATACGGTACTACGCGATCGCGAGGCCGTCAACGATATGTCGCGGTCCGATGTCGAGGAAGACTCGTGCCCCAGGGTCCGGTACTCGGCGAGCCCGTTGGACCTGAAACAAAGACCGGCCAACAACGACTCGCCGTCCAAGTCGATGAAGACTTCGTTTTGCATCGAAGCGCTGCTGGGCCACCGAGAAGTGGCACCGCCGCGCAAGACGTCGTTGACTACGTCGTCGGACTGCTCATCGACTCCTTGCTCGAGCCGCAGCGCGTCGATTTCACCCGGACCGGAACAGCGATTGTTATTCGGATACGAGGGCAAGCACGTCGACGAGAACGAGACGATTTCGACAATGCGATCGTTGGCCTACAGTTCCAACTATATGAAATCGTCCGACTTCCCGATTGCTTCATCCGCCGCTGACTTGTTGACCAGAGACCATCTACACAGGCGGAACGGTGGCTTCGGGTTCGTCCACGGGTCATCGGCATTCCAACCGTTACCCCGTATAGATACCACAAACACCAACAACAACAGCAACAACAACAACAACAATTCTCCTGGATCGACCCAAGCAACGGTCCCGGTAGCGGTGGCCGCGACCGCCAACCGTTCAAATATGTCTGCCGGTCAGTTGCAACAGATGCAACTCGAATGGTTCGCAAGAGCAGGCATGTTTTACGCCGGCCCTAGATTGCACGATTTGACAGGTAATATAACGTTTGTTCGTCAAGTGAATAATAATATGTAGGTAGTCGATTGTTTCGCGTCCTCCGTTCCAACGAAATAATAATAATATTTAAATAGACCATTGCATTCGACTGATGTATCGTTTTTTTTTTTTTTAAATCTTTAAAATAAGTTTCAATTCGAAAAGTTTAACGCACAAGAAACTAAAAACACTTCTTTGGTTTTAAAATGGTACCGAAATTTTAAAACTTTTAAATGCGTGGAGGAAAATTAGTTGATTAAATAATTAAACTAATATCGTTTCAAATAGACACTGGTTTGGTCAAAACATTTAATATTATGTACTTATAAATACAACTATAATTGATTAAATATTAATAGCAGTCAAATTGATCTAATTGCCTCCAAGATTAAAACTATTAAATCACGAGCGTATAAAAGGAATAATAATTGTAAACTAACCTCCTTTTGAAGTCACAGTGTTAAATCGTATTTTGCATTTCAATACTGTTATGTGCTTATATAATACATCCACAAGAGATTTTTGTTTTTACAGCCTAGGTTTATTGTTATTATCCTACGGATACCATAAAACAAGCTGAAAAACGGTCCATCACCTAAATATTTTTATTTTTCCTTATGCTTAAAATAAAAAGATATATTAAATATCTAAATTATTTATTTTTATTTTTAACTAAATTTCAGTTTAATTAAATTAAACTTTATCGGATTTCTTCTCATATGAATTTTCGTGTGTTCAATAAAATGTCATCATACATCTCTAAAAATACCAAATAACAATAGATAATACCAAAAATGTAGTATCAACGTGATACATGAAAAGAGATAAAATTATATTTAATGTTAATTTTACCACTCTTATCAAGTAGACGATTTATTTTTATACCTAGTCATTTATATGGTTAAAGTACATATTAATAATTATTTATTATAATAGAAAAATATACTTAAAAAAAAAAGTTCTTTGTATTGGTCTTACTTAAAATGTAAATGTTATTTGCCATTAACTTATAGATACTTACTTGCTATACATTTTACTTTTTACTAAACTATATATCAGTTAATACATCTAAATCAATTGTACTTTATTGCTAATTGAAAACGGATTTTGAGTGCATTTGCTTTTTTTGTCTATTAGGTACTCTAAAACGAAGCTATATCAACTACAAAATCGATTTATATTACTTAGAATATAATGCACGACATTTTATTTTACTTTTTTTTTTAATTTTTGTGTATTAGATTTTTTGGGTAATTTGGATACTTTTTTGGCGTTTAAGTAATATTTTTTAAAATGCATTCTAAATAAATATATTTGAAATGTTAATATTTATTTTATATTATATAATGTGTTCTAAATCATATTCAATCATTTCTTGACAACCTTTCCCCGTATATTCAGTTTGTCACGTACCGTATGGTGCATAATAGATTAATTTATCTTCAAACAAAAATAAATACAAAAATATGTTCTTGGATATACTTGGGAATTCCCTACTCAGAATTACAATTCAGTATTCGTTATAACACCGTATATTCATTTACAAAATGCCGACATTTATTAATTTTTTTTCTAACAATTAATGCTTTTTTGGAAGATTTATTCAGCTTTATTCCTTTTTTTAGTTTTTTCTTTAGTTTTTTATAACTTTTTTTTATAACTCTACTAATAAATATTTATTTAGAAATTATAGTAAATTCATATTTTTTCTATAAATATGAAATTTTTGTCAATCTACATACAATATCATTCAAGTTATTTGGCCAATGTTAAACAATTAATTATTTTCTTTGGAACTTAATTATATAGTTTTCATTGATTCGATATTATATTTTATACTAATTGTGACAAAATTAAATTAAATGCTAACCAGGATAAATTTATTCTAAAATATAGTTTATAGTGTATCTATTAAAGCTATTAAAGCTATTATTAGGATTTTCAAATTATCAAGTTAATTATACTTTAATGAATGTTAAGTAATTTAAAATTTTATTTTTTTTTAATTAAATAATATATTTTCTGACATGTATATAACATTATAACTCAAATTAGGCTTATTTAAGAATATTTTTTCTACTATTATATTTAAAAGCAAAAATGAATATTCATGATAAATATTTAAAATAATGTTATAGTAGCAAATTTAATTTTTTTAAAACATTTTAATGAAAAAATTTATTAATAATATGAGTTTATGTATTTGCGTTGAACATGAGTATTTTTTGATAAGTGTTACCTACTCGGACACCATTTTTTTTTTATACAGCCAACCAACATTTTACATCGTTCACATTTATAAATATTTAAAACTATTTATTTTCGTGAAATTTTCTCTGAGATATGTTTCGAAATAACAATTGTGTAGGGATCGACTAAACTAATAGGCAAATGTTTTTTTTTTTTATTTACAAAGTAATATTTTACTTTTTGTGGCACATTGAACCTAAATAATAGACTATCATTTCTATTAAACTATATTATGTTATTCTATTTTTAATTTATATCCAAACGCAGACAGAACAAACCGATGCATTACAACAGCGATTATCGAATCGGAAACAATACAAGGTCTAACCGTAGTCGATATACTTGAAATTAATCATAAACCTCGGCATTTAGATTATTTTTGATGAATCGAGTCAGTATCAATTCAGAAGTGTGTAGACTTTGAATATACAAAATATATGCTTCAACTATTTCATTTCTGGATAACGATTCCTTCAAATCTCTTGTTCAAACATCTTATATTCGTGCTCCGCTTTTATTTATTTATGTATTATTTCAGTCAACGTCAAGCGAATGTGCAAACAATCGCATTCCTTTGGTTTTTTTTTATGAAGTTCTCTTCCACAGGAACGATATGACATAAAACGTACATTCGCGGTGATAATGCACACATAAAATAATGATATTGTAGGTCTCATCGATCTCACATTAGCCCACTGTAGTATAATATGAAACCGTCGGTCACGCTTCGTGAATGGTTAACCGCTGACCAGCCACTGTATAAACATTCAGCATCACTACTGCATAGCCTTGGTTTGATTTAGGATTTTGCTTAAAACATCAAAACTATTATCAAAAAAAAATATTGTTTGATGTATGTTACTAATAACTCGAATTTCGATGAGTTCTGTACTGGATTAGGTTGGGTATATATAAATAAGTAAATCGTTAAAGTTTATCGTTTGATAGTACATTAATATTATATACGTATATACATACGTTTTAGAAATAAAACATTAAAGGACTTAATTATTATTATACGAAAGTAAAAACGGTATAACCGGTGTATCGGTCTTGGTGTGTATAGGTACATTTCAAAGATAGGAAAATATTAACTTCCTGTGATATTGAGATCGTTGAATAGATAATGATAAATCGGTACCTGTTATATGTTTATCAAACTTGGAATCTACTATGCTTAAATTTTGATAATCATTCGCTTGTTTCAGAGGGAATCGAAAACCCAATCAATTTTTAGTGTAGCTATACTTATCATTGACGATTTATTTCAACATTAATCTCCAATGAAAGACTTTTTCTTGATATTCGATCAAAATTATTGTATTCCATAGGACTGTAAACAGTTTAAAATTATATTATTTAATACATCGAAAGAATGTTGAAGAAAACAAAATTGAAAAATAACTAGTATCACAGAAAATGAAGTGCCTATTATAATCATGCAATATATAAATAAAATATTTTAATGCTACGATGTGGTAACGATATAAAAAAATAAAGACGGACGTGTTATGTTTACATATTTTTATAACTGGTGATTTGTCTCACAAAAAATTTAATTTGTTGATGGGCCATAAATACACTTCAATATGTCATTTTTATGAGCTCCAGTTGAGCGTAAATATTATATAGTAGTTTAAAAATATTTGAAACATCTATTTACAGGTGATAAAAAAAAAATGAAATTTAAAATATATAATTATCATTTAAGATATAATAATAATATTATATATATATATATATATATTTACAGAAGAAAATAAAAACTGGATTTTATTTATTTTTAATTCACTTGTAACTCTATTATATTTAAATGGGCTTAACCATGAATTATTTATTGACGATTTCTTAAATCAAAATTGAGATTTTGTTGTTAGATAAATTACCTATGCATAGCATATCAAGCAAATGGTATTGCTATTATATAATAATCAACATAAATATTCTATATTATGTTGGATTCTAATTCTAAAATATTTTAGAACATTCATTGTATAATTTGATAAAATGGGAATCTAACTGAAGTTTATTTTTCAAATAAAACTGCCGGTTTATTGTTATGTTTTTCCTGCTATCCAATCGTTCCAAAAATTATCTATTATATTTATAGATATGAAATTGAATAAAGTATCAGATTAGAATTTCCTAATAAATATTTTAAAAATCATCATAGTTAAGCAAATTGATTATCTTACGGAAACAGTTATGTGAAAATTCTTGTCTTATTTTTTTTTGTCCATTTAGTTGGATTATTGCGCAAATTGTTTTACAATTTAAAATTAACTATGAAAAACATAATTTAATAAAAAATAAATAATTATTTCCGATTTAGTATTTAAAAGATGTTTTTAAGCCGGTAAAGTTATTACTGAAACCTTATCGTGGATTTTTATAGTTTTTTTTTTTTTTTTTTAACTCGGTTTCTCGATTTGAAAAGAAGACATTGGTGGTAATTTCGTCGTTTTAATCAATTCATAACGCAACTAACATAATTTAACTCATAACTACACACGTTTTAATTCTAAAATTGTTAACTATATGTAAATCTTAGAAAATTAAGCGTTGTGTTCTGAAAAATAAATCAATAATAATAAATAATACAATACATTATATTTATTACGATTTGACTAATTTTCATGAAAATTTTTTACAGATTTTATCATTTTTTTACTCATTAGCATCTTTATCATATTTTCAACATACTTATACATGAACGAGTAAATATACTAATTTCAATTTATAATGTAATAAAGCATATACAATTATACTTTGTTTGGAAAATAATGATTCTATTGGCTGACAAAGTATAAATTTAAACGAAATAAAATTATATATTTAAATGTTGTACAAATTAGACAGGTCTGTTTCATATATAAACATTTTTAATTGATAATTATTACAAAATAAAATTAAACGGAATCAACAAAAATACGGATTCCTACATTCCAATTATTAGTTATACTATCACTCTATATTTCAATTAGCTTTATTTAATTATTTACGTAAACCTTCCAAATTGTTCATAATACCGAGTTTGAAAATGGAATCTAGTTAGTTATCAAAACTAATAATCTGATACTAACAATCCAAAAGCAAATTTGGTGTTTGTTTTAAAGTAATATTATTGGTTTTGTCGTCTGATTCCGCCGCCATGACTGTGAGAGCGGCAGGGTTGCTATGGTAATAATTATATTTTCCTCCCTTTGACCATTTGTCGCTCCGCATTCTGGAATATCACACCGAGAGGTGTATCAAGCCATTTATTGAAATAACGTCTGAAATTATCATAAATAATAGTAATTTAATTTAAAAACTTATTCTTCGATCGTTTTAATAAATTTAATATGAAAATGTATAAACAGAATATTTTAATAAAGTTAAATAAATACATAAAATCTTTTATGTTATTATATCGAAATAATATCCTCTACCAATGTATAAATGAGAATACAAAAATGGTTAAGGGTAGTTAATAATTATTAAGATGATTAATATGTAATACAATATAACATCAACAAATATAATGTTATGTAAATAAATTCCAAGTCCATATATTTTGAAATTTTTTGATGGATACACTTATTATATATGTTAACAACATAGTTCATAATTCATTTAAGTCACACCAAATAGAAGGCTACAAATGTATATATATATATTTAAGTAGTAATATTATACAAATTAATTATTAATGATTTTCTTATGAAATTGGTCCGTTCTACAAAAAACATTTGGATCCGCTGCTCTAGCAAATTGAAATAGTCTTTCAACTATTCTTAATAATGTCATCCACCAACCTAATTTAATAAAAATTATCCTTTTATTGAAAATGTTCACCTAAAAAAAATATGCATAAACTCTCCATATATATATACATATTACATAATATTCCTTTTTGCGATAGTTATCCGTGTTATTATTACATTACTAAGTGTTGAACTGAAAATGTTTATTTATGTTTTCTCTATTCACAAGTACAATTTGATGATTTGACATTTTATAAACCTAATTTATTTGAGATATTTGTCTAGTATTTTAGTAATATGATGTACAAATATAATTTTATTTCATATATCATCTATTAAACGAAGTGAATTATAGTTATTTGTATTATAAGATATTTAATGTTCTTTTAAATTTTTTCAAAATATTTTGATATTTAAAATGCTTAATCTTTTATAATCCGCACACATTTTTGTTGCTATTCTATACAATTAACAGAATTCAAAATGCCAAAATTATATCCAAATGTTGGCAAATCCTATGTCAACTTAACTCTTTCTTGTCAAAGGATTAGTATAATAGCTGTTTGAGATAGTTATATGGTATAACTATAAAAGATACAGTTATTAAGAAATTCTTAGTCTTTTTATGGCTTACTTTACGTATGGTGAAAATAAATGTAAACATGTATCTTTAAATGACAAGTTAAAATTAATAAGGCACGAATACAGGGGAGCTAGAAGTTCAACCCCTTCCTCCAAAAAATATAATAAAATTTCCTGATCTATAAATTGAATAGTTATTTCAAAATTTCCTATAAGACTTGCTAAAAAAATATTTGTTTATATACATATATTCGTTTTACATAATGAGTAATAAAGCATACTAGTAATCAAAATTGTACACTTTGCATATATTCAAAACCCTACCCCAATATTTTTATCCTGCGTTCATCCTTAAAATGAAAACTAAATATTATTCAACGATACTAACACAGAATTATTGTAAACTGACATTTGAAACAAACATGATATTAAAAAAATATAAATATGTAAGTAATCTTATTGTCTATAAGTGTAGAATATATGTCAACTGTGAATTATAATATTTATGATTTGAAATTAGGTAGGTACTAAAAGTTTTGAAAGGTAAAAATAGAAAAAAAAAATCCATAAAATAATGTAAATACCATGAAGAAAGTACTAACATATTTAGTATTTTTTATACTATACATTATTATTTTTCTTATAAATATAAAGATTATTAGTGTCAATTTGATCCATAAAAAATGTAAATCAATAGTCAACAGTATGATAATAACAAAAATTAATATTAAGGATTAATATATATATTTTTATTATGTTGTACTATTCTATGAAATATTATTTGATGTTATGTTAAAAATTATTTATGTACAAAGTATATGTTTAATTTACTTTCTATTATTTGTATCTTATAATTTCAGTAGGAATTTTTAATTGAAAAAAAAACTTATTTTAATACATTTGGATATTTTGTCTTTTTTTATGAGAATTTAGACCTTAAATTGCGTGTAGTAATACACACTTTGTGCCTAAAAAAATATTAAAATTGTGGTCATCATATTGAATCTTAATTATATTTCACTTTGAATTTTTTGATTGAAGGTCTCGGAAATTCTAGTAAATGCAAAAATTTTTTTGGGTCGTCCTAGAACATTCAAAGTAAATATTATTATGTCTTACAATTCTCTGATGTCATACATACAATTTTATTTTATTTTCTAATTTTTTTTTTTTTTTTTTTTTGCGTTTTTACTATGTTTATTGCTATTTTTGAATATATTTTTATTTAATATAGAAAATAATCACATTTTATTGAAAATAATGATTTACTAGTTTTATTTTTAAAATTATTTAAATTACTGGAAACCTCAGTGAACGTTAAATTTTAATGACCGTTGACATTGAGTGATTCCACATTTACAAGACTCTACTATCTACTATCAGATAAAATTTGGGTTAATAATTTATAATACAAACAGTTCAGCAGTCTCTGACGTCTATGAGCCCGAATATTAAAAAATTTTAAATTTGTATATAATTTTTTTCTAATAAATTTATAATCTTTAAATTAAATGAATATTATTTTGATTTTTCGTGCATTTTTAAGGGCTAAAAAGTAACATTTTTGGTGCTACAACTTTTGAGCCTTGAAAATGGTACATAAACGATTGTAAAGCAAATACATAACCTTTTAATGAATACTTAACCTTAAGATTTGTACCACTTACATGCCAATAACAACTTGATTTATCAGTATATTTGAATATTAAAATAAATACAATTTTTATAACTTGCAATACATTTGATTGTAAAAATTATAATTTATAATATGGTTGATTTTACCATAAAGGGTTTATATATACACATTAAGTTTATAAAAAAAAATAATTTTAAAAGTTGTATAAAAATCTACCACAAATTATTTAAATGATTGAATTATATTATTTACTGTAGGTAACTGAACAGAGTATTGAGAACGGTTAGAATTATTATGCAGATGATGGAAAGCATTAGACTGTATAACCATTCGACCAACGTTCGTTTTCAATTCTTGATGAGGGTACAAACCTGCGACAGCGCTGCTTTGTCTTTAATTAGAAATGATAATGAATGTGTATCCTTCAAATAAAAACTTTCATTATACAATTCTGACTTGTCGTCATTATTTATACAACAGTTGAGGTAATCTTAGTCGGGAGACAGTATTGTAATTTAAATCCTGTTAATTAAAAATCGTTTGCTCTAAAAATTACAGAAGAAATAGCCTATCGTGTTACTATTATACCTTATATCAACTCTAGTGATTTTAATTTTACCTCTTAAAATATTGTTTTAATAAAAATATACAAGTCATGTATACTGTATAAAAGTAAAATGAATGTTTAAACTTTATAGTACCAGTGGACTCAATGTGATCAGAATATAATTCTTTCAAACCGAATAACCTATAAAAAACCAAAATAAAACCAATAAAATTTTTATTCTATCGATCATTAGATATAAATTTGTTATATATTTGTTCATAAATCAGTTTTTCAATTACGAATTATAAAACAAGTTACGATACACATATAGTAATTATTTTATTATTATAAAATTGTTATGTATATTTTATTTCTTCTTTCTTAGTTTCAATAAACATATATTTGGTATCATGCATTTTTTTTTTCTAAGTTATTTAAAAAATTATGAAATAATAATTTTAGGTAGTTGGAGTATTATTTCCCTGATAAAGATTATTATTATTACTAATACAAGTATGAATCGAAAAGTGATCATGTAAGAAAAAAAAAATATATATAATTAACCCTAAATTAAATAAAAATTAATCATTCCCGGAAAATAATTATGAGGCTTCATATATATATATATATATATTTCATAACATAAATATACTAGCAATAATATTGAAAGTATGATATTAAATTTTATAAGTATGACAAAAAATATTTGTTAATGAATCAACTAAATATTTTACTCACTTCTGCTATAAAATCTTAACTGATTACTGTGTTGTTTCGAAAAAATTGTGGTTTATTTCCTAACTTTTCGGTATTTTATTAATTTAAACAGGTTAAATTATATTTTATTGCTCAGGTAATTCAAAATATTGCTGTCAATTTAGAGCATTTGGTAATCTAAAGTTCTTATTGTTATTTGGTGACGTATTATACTCAATGTCTTTGTTATTTACAATCAAAAATTTCATTTTTTTTCTAGAAGATATGAAAACTAAATTTTTTATATTAATTATATTCATCCTTTTTTTCATTATTCCTGTTAATTCACTTATAATACGGAGTACGTATTTTATAGGTATTCCAAATCAATCCTAGAATACAATAAAAATCTGTTGATTTAAGATGTTTAATAATAATCTTTTTGGCAATAGAAATTATGTTTAAAAATATTCACGTGATTATAATTATATGATATGATATTATATCATATAATATTACCATATGGTTTGTGAGTTATTTAATAAGATTTATTTTAATAATTTATAATATCAAAAATGTGTGAAAGATTTTTTTGAATGTTATCATAAACTGCATTGAAAATAAAATCATTAATATAGTGTGAGTGGTTTTTTTTTTTTTTTTTATTGGAATTATTCATTTTTATCGAAATGCGCAACAATAAAAATCTACTAAGTTGTAAATATAATTACTACCAATATACAAACGTTCTAGTCGAAGTTTATATACGTGTGTAAAAAGTTAATCTTTTCTCTTTGATTATTGTAAGCAATGTTGAGTAGTCGGTGTAGTTTTGAAACATGTATTCTACAATAGGGGAAAAATGTACGAGATTTCATATGCCAGACTATTTGGAATTGCAGATTTTTTTTTCCACGGTAGTGGCAACAGGGACGATAAAACGACTGAGCTGAAGAGAAAACATCTCGAGGGATTTTCATGTAAAATTTATAGCCATTATGCTAAGTATACCGAAAACCCTAACAGTGACAGATAAACAGTTAACAAAGCTTAACTACAAAACATATATAATCAAAAACAATCAGTTTTTCAGCAGTTGAAAAATTCACTTTCTCCTAAATGAATATTAATTATATAAAACAAATCTCAACGACCTTCACACATTAATGTTGAAAAATAATAAAGAAATACAATTACATTTACTAATTTTGTCTAAGTATTTTCCAAGTAAAAGAATCCAATTTTATTTTTATGAACAATTAAATGAATTATTTCTGGTTAAAATATTTGTACTTCTTTTAACACATAAAATATATTATACAAAATTATGGTAACACATGGCGTGAAGAGAACATAATAGTTTTTACAAATTTATTAGTAGGAGCCATATAATTATTTGAAATCGCTATTTGTTTGTATTATGCGACCTAAAGAAAAATTATATATATATAGTTAAATAGAAAACTACTAGAACTTGAGAAAAAATTATATTCGGTATTCAAATAAAAGACTTACATTAAATAAAACTTATCGGTTGTTTTTCTAAACGTGGTAAAAAAATACCATAACAACTTAAGTCAGAATCGTTTTTGAAATACGAAAATAATTACTTTGAAATGTACCTAATAGGATAGTAAAATAACTAACTATAACGTAGGCTCTGATTTAAAAGTTTACCAAAGGCAAAAAAGTTGGGTGTTAAAATTTTTCAATGTGTTAGCCATTATATTCCATTTATTTCTTAAGTAAAGTTATTTTATAAATTACCCACAAATTTGTGAATAGTAAATATTATTATTTTTTTTTTTTTTTTGATATAATAAATAATATTTACTGTCGGAGTAATAATAATAATCGGAGCCTATGTTATAGTTAGTTATTTCGCTATCCTATTAGGTACATTTCAAAGTAATTATTTTCGTATATCAAAAACGATTCTGACTTAAGTTGTTATGGTATTTTTTACCACGTTTAGAAAAACAACCAATAAATTGTATTTAATGTAAGTCTTTTATTTGAATACTGAATGAAATTTTTTCCTAAGTTTTAGTAATTCTCAATATTGTTTTTGAGCATAACTAAAACTTCAAAATTTGACAGTGAATACACTGTGATACAATTTTTTCATAGTGCTTCCGGAGAACTTTTACGTTTTTAAAAACCATTTATACTTGAAAAATTGTTTTTGTGTTACTTTTTTTTTTCTTATTTTTGTTGAACTATTGTGTATTTTTTCTGTGAATCAAACACTCCATATATCTAATGTCTAGACATATCTACTGTATATAGAGAGCTTGTAATATTTATGCAGTCATTGACTAGAAACGAAAAAAAAAACAGTATTGTGAATCAATGTTAAAATCGAAACATTTCTTCGGAATCTTTGGAAAATAAAATATATGGATAGAATTTATTCACCATTTATGAATTTTCAAATACATATTATGCAGTATGTAATATGATTTACTTATTTTTAAAAAGTTTTGAAGTTTTTACAATAGAAATTATAGGGGACACAAACTATAAATACAATACGTAAAGAATTTTCGTGTTTATTCGTAAAAATATTTAAGTATTTAAGGTTAAAAAGTAAAACTATTAAATTATTGTAATTTGTTAATTATATATTATAAATATAATTAAATAAATAATTAATTTTTCAAAGTTCAAGTTATCAAATAAAACTTAATTTATAAAGGTTCACTAGTTAAGTAAAATGCTCGTTTTAACGTGTTATAATATTGCTGATATATTGCCTGATGTGAATTGTATTGGAAAATTTTGAATTCCTTTTCCCTCGATTCATGTTGTGATGGTCCACAGCAAAGGCTAAGTGATTAAATTAAGTAGGCAATCCCGCCGTCCGGATTCGCTCCTCCCCTCTCGTCTTCTAAATGGCTTTTGGCTCGGTAGAGTGCTACGCAGCGACCAGTTTTATTTGTTCTCTCCCGGGCGTCGTCCCTTTTTATATTGCTCTGAAACCCAGTAGAAAAAAAATGTTCAACAGATGCGGACAATTTGCTCTTTGTAAACATTCGACAAACGTCCTAAATTACATCCCCAAAAGCGTCTATCAATTGTGCCATCGTTCTTCTATATTTAATCTGTAGGCGAGGACTAAAATTACCACACTCAAATTATAAATTATAAACTCAAATGCGTGTGTAATACTGGACATGATAATATTTTTATTGAACTATAATAATAATAAAATACTTTACGAATGATGTATCAATTTAATTATTAGTACATTATTTAAAATAAAAATTATAATTGTACTCTAAGTATTTTAATCGATTACAAAAGTAATTAATATAAATTAATCTTCTCATTAGGCTTATTTTTGAAATTTGAAATTTAAATTACCTTAAAAATATGATTATTTCAGGAAACTGAAATTTTAATTTATCATAATAAAGATTAATTTTTTTCCTATATTTATAATATGATTCTCATTATAAGATACTTTGTTGATTATTGATTAAATTTACTAATAATGTATCTTACTGAAACAGTTTTCCTTTCATACGTGGGTTACTCAATGAGATATCTTTTTAAAAGTATTTTGTCAAATAGTCAAAAAAATAATTGATTTAAATCCACACTGTCAATAGTCAATAGTCGTATTGGTATTAGTGAAAAGCTGCAGCAGTCAAGAAGTAAAGAAATATCATAATAACTCAAAGTATTATACTTCAGGCACATCCATATGCTATTATCTGCATATTGATTTTCAAAGTTGTTTTCAATAAATTGAAAATCGTTACCAAATGTCATATTTTTTTTTTTTTTTTATAGAGATATAAATATACGATTAAAGTACATATTTTCTCACTTCTTCAAAAACAAAATTTAGAATAAACGTAATACACTTAATACATATTTGATAATCTTCAGATTACAAAGAGTTGTCACATTATAAAGATCGTCTTTGTCTTTAAGATTAAAATCACATACAGCAAAGTTGGTGAATCGTTTATAGATACGGAGATCAAATATGATCAACGAAGTTTTCGAACAAATTCAAGTACATTATACATACATTATAATTTATAAAATAAATAACATTATTACCTCGTACAACATATTCAAATATAATTTTAATAATAAATAAATAAAAACAATTATGTATAATTAATATTTTTAGACTAAAAATAGTTTGTATTTTACAAGTATTAGGCCAAGACAATATTACATATTTATATTTTCTGGTTCTATTTGACGAGTAGAAATATAATATATTTTACACATTTGAAGAATTTTCGTTATTTATACGTTTAAAATATTTTAGAAACCCGTGAAATAAAATTATCGCATATTATTTAGGTTAAACCAACGTCCTACGGGTTATTCGCTACTCCCATTGCACGTGATACTCATCAGTACCGTCATTAGCGGCCAGGCAACTTAGGCAATCGCTGGAGCCTTGTACTTAAAATAAACTCGGGGACCCACAATTTGTCAAGTTAAATATAGAATAGTAAGATGTATTTAAGTGTAAGAAATTTGTACCGCTTCTTTCTTGAACAAAAGCTTGCGACGGCATTGATACTCAAGACCGATGAAATAGTCTCGCGGCGACGAAATGTATGAAATGATTTCGTATCGAAGTCAAATCAAGTTGATTAAATTGATAAAAACGTTAACGCGATATCATTACGATTGCCGAAGTGTACCAATCGAATCGTAGATGCGAATGACGGCGCGAGGGCAGGGTACTTGCTACCGGAACATTGAAAGGGAACCAAAGGTTAAACTCAACAATGTTACAATACACGATAATAATAATAATAATAATAATAATATTATAACCCATGCGGAAGCAATCATCGAAGTAACGAGAAGTACTAGCGCGTTGCACGTAACAGTAATAATAATAATAATAATATGTCACCGCAAGATTATAATAATACTTTATCACTGACTCATGTACGTGTACCGCCGTTGCCGGTCGTCGCAATTAGGAGGAGCGTCCAATTAATTGCGGGAGGGTCGTGCGCGGCGACCGAGAGTAGCTTAAAAACGGACAAGAACCGTCAGCACCAACAAAAGTGGCGTTGGTCATGGGGTGCGACGGGGGAGGGGTGCGTTAATAGATAATGACAACATTGACTAAACGTTTAACCATTTGTTCGCAGCAGCAGCAACAGCAGCAGTTGCCATTGTTATGATAATTTAATTCTCGGATAAACACAAATCATATATAATATATTGTAAAGGGTGCGCGCGCGCGCGCGATTAGAAAAGGTCTCCCCATCGTAATAAGCAGCATCACACATACGATCCCTTAAACGTACGAATATTATCCTCCGGGGTTACAATGGGACGTCATTTGGCGTGATCTTGTGTTTACTCGCGGCATGTGGTTCGGTTATATCGTGTCGCGCCGCCGAGCCCAATATGCGCACGCACACATACGTGGACCCCACACTCATATACACACACACACTTCTCATTATCGATTGTTCCAACGTGCGCGACAGTATGTACACACCGGTGTAGTGCTCTATTTATTCGCAACGATAATGCAATAATAATAAATAATTATGGACCGTGACGAATTTACAATGGTATATCAACATTGCGCGTTTCGTACACACATTATTATGGTAATAATAATCTCATAAAGATGTTACTCGATTGCGACGCGTCAATTAGTTATTCTATTCATTTTTCGGAACGTAAACACACGAAAACAGAAACGGTGTACAAATTGCGATATTATTTCACATTCGTTTGAATGCTGAATCAACGTTGTATCATTGTTTTTACACTAGGAAAAAATTCTACAAACCAGGTCCGTATGCAGGAATCTCCTAGGGGGGGAGGTTCAAAAATATATTATAGATAATTTTAACATATTATGTTATGTTAAGTTATGGAGTCAATAAAAAAAAATACACGTTGGAATATCCATGATTAAAAATATCGGGATCGAAAGTCAATAAATGTCTGAACAAACTGAATAGCTGACTAGTCAGAGAAATGTGTTCTATCAATAACTGAATATACAAAGTTAATCGATAGTAGTTGAAAAAGGCGCAAAATTGGAAAAGAAAAGTGTGACAAATCGAGAAAATTGGCACTGTTAAAACAAAAATAGAAAACTATGTATGAATTTTTAAATTTAATTTGTATAGAATGAGGATTATATTTAGTAAAAATGTATGTAAAAAAAAATCCTCAATGTTGGTTAGAACCTTGTGCACGGACCGGGTACTAACTGTCACGTTCTCGAAACAAAGCGAATGTTTGGAATCTATATTGTAACATTATTCCTAACGAATTGTTTCCATTTCCATCTGCTTATGTCCTATTATTACCGATGATGATAGTGTTCGTATAAATCACTAAATTTCAGATTTTTCATTTTAAACGTATATAAGGACATGTTTAAATCGGTCTGTGACACTGTCTTCTTAAAATTAATAAAATTAAAAAAAAACCTATGCACTATAACAAAACAGTGAAAATAAATCACGATTGATGCTGAAGTACAAAAATTATTATTAAAATAATTAGTACTGGATTATATTCAATACTAGTACTGAATATGTTTAGACTGTTATTGAACATAATCCATCTACAGGATTTAAAAAACAAATAGTACATCGTATAAGCATAAAAAAATTATAATAATAATTTAATCATTTAGATATAACATAATTTTGGTTTATGTTAATATTAAACGATAAAAATTACAATATTATTAGTGAATACTTTACGGTACGTGTCCCTACATCAATCTAGTAATTCATTTCAAGCGGTTTGGTTTAATTTTATGTTTACACGATGTACGCCACCCACTTTATCTATCACTTTATGTTTTCATCGAATAACTGAAGCCGTACATTTTTATATCTACGTATTGAAACTTAATTTTACGTCGGCGAAAAACGTTTTAAAACTAAAAAATACCTGTACTTTTAACAAAAATTAATTTTACCGAAAAAACACTAAATTAATTACATTTAAATATAGGTAAGTCATGCCTATTTTGCGGTTAGTTTAGGGTGACTATAGATCCCATTTAAAACAGGATTGTCCTTTTTTTGATCATTATGTCCCGTTGTCCCGACAAACTCTGAACGGGACGGTTTTTATGTCGTATTTAGAAAATGGTCCAGTTTTAATCCCGTTATTTCCATATTATGATATAATAATTGTAAAAGAAAATATAAAACAATTTTACTCGTATATAAGTATTTAAAATATGAAAATTATAAAAAAAAAAATATTGTAATATAATATAAATAAAAATAAATTAAATAATAATAAATAATTTAAAAATTGTTTGCATTCTTATTCGATATTTCAATCTTAAAATTGGAGTTCAAATAAAAGTGTTAGAAGTCACAAATTTGAAAGTAGAAACTCCGGAAATATTTCCATTTTATGTAATGAAAAGTTTAATAAAACATGAATTATTTCATAAAACTGTTGCATTTACTAGGAATAATAATAATACCAAATTTAGAGATGCTACAAGAAAAAAAAATTAATGTTTTTACGATTTTAAAGAATAATTTAAAAACTAATATTTGTGGAATTGGTTGTGCAGCTTATATTTTGCATAACGCTATGCAAACAAGTAAAGATATCTTACCTATTGATGTCGAATGTACAGAAAAACAAAATATTTCAATACTTTCATGTATATATATATATACCATGTGTTCACCAATTTAGGGAACACTGAATTTCTCGGCCGGATTATGTTAGAATAAATCGAATTTTTTTTTTATAAGCTAGTAGTATATAAAATACACATTTTCAGAAACATTTCAAATTTTTTTTTACCCTCTCGGTACGCGCATACACAATGCAGTTTATTTTTTTTTTAATAGTAACCGGTATTTTTGATACCAAATTCGAATAGACTGAATTTTTTTTAACTAATTTTGATCAATTAATCATGGCTCTAAAATCAAAATTGACTGAATGAGAGTCATTTAAATTTTAATAAATAATACATTTTTACAATTTATTATAAAATACTAAACCATTTATAATTATTTACTATTGGTTACTTTTTGAATATTTCTATGTATTTTTTTTTATACGTTTTATAATAAAGATTAACATAATACAGAAATATAATTATTTAATTAAAATTGATTACATGGTTTTATGCATTTTATGATGAATTGTAAAAATGTATTATTTATTAAAATTTAAATGGCTCTCATTCAGTCAATTTTGATTTTAAAGCCATGATTAACTGGTCAAAATGACTTAAAAAAATTCAGTCTATGCGAATTTGGTATCAAAAATACCGGTTGCTATTCAAAAAAAATAAGTTGCATTGTGCATGGGCGTACCGGATGGTTAAAAATTTGAAATGTATCTGAAAATGTATATTTATATACCACTAGCTTATAATCCGGCCAAGAAATTCAGTGTTCCCTAAATTGATGAACACACGGTATATACTGTTAGAATAGAATCATTAAAATAATTTTATTATTTTACAAATACTCAATAGAAAACCGTACTTGAAAGTGTAAAAACGCAGTTTCCAGAATTATTGAAATATATCTATCTTTAAAATTGTACTTTCACTCACAGGAGAAATTTCCAACCATTGTAAAATCATTTTTAACGACCCAGTTTTAATTATATGGTTTAATTTTATACAAATTCAATTAAAAGTAGTTTGTGACACTATAATAAAAATAGAAAGGGACAACTTATCTGCATCTGAAGTATCAGAAGAGTTAGGAATATTATTTGGAAAAAAAAAAATATTGAAAAACACAAAACTTTTTTAACTTCCGGTGTAAATTCACTAATTTTAGAATTAAAGACAAAAAAACATTTATAAAAAAATAATAAATTGCCCAACATGGAAAGATATTCAAAAAAGTTTAAATTTTATTTTCAAAATAATAAAAAACAGATAAATTTGAATGTGGATGGGGATATTCTTTTCGACGAGTATAATTATGTAATAAATGTTATAGATGATAATTTAAAGAATGACAGAATAATAATGTTCGTGTTGAAGTAAGATGGTGTGTTATCTACAATTTTAGAAAGTAAAATTATAGTCATCAACAATTTTTGGAAAATTGTAGAATATTCTCTGGTAATGCCAGGAACTAATATTGCAATCGAAAGAATATTTTCCAAAATATATTGTGGACGGATGTCGATTTCTTGTACTTACTATAAAAGTAATTGAAATTCGGAAAAATCATTTAAAAAATATTCCTGCAATGATTTTTATGATTATTTATTAACACAGCCAAAACTATTAGACAAAATCAGTTCATTACAAAAATACAATAGGACAACAAATTGTAGTAATGAATAGGATGAGCAACCAACATACACCCATAAGTCATAAGAGCAACATGTTACTATTATTATTAATTAATTATTTTTTATTATTTTATTAAATTGTAACTTAAATGTAACTGAAAAAAATAAAAAATGATATTTATTATTATATAAATTTATATTGATAACATACATTTATCTTTTACGAAAGATTCTTTATGGTTTGTAGATTTTTGGAAGTTTTAGCAAAAATTTATTTTTCAACTTCTTTTAACCTAAAACATCAATGGTAAATATAATTAAAATTTCTATTTTATAAATAATTCATATTTTATTGCAATTGTAACTCAAACTGTATACTAAACTATTGTTAAAGTTTTGAAAAATTGAATATTATGTTGTTAGCAAATACTTAATAACAATAATTAGCATTCTACATTTAACAAATATAATATGCAATTAGTAATACAGTTTGAGCAGATTGTGATTATACTATAATTATGAGATTTATTATGACATTACAATTAAGTGTTTCCTGAGATTATGAAATCTTACGAGTTTCACTAAAATCAAAACTAATTTTGTTCCATCTAATCTAGTTATTACTCAATGTTTCTGAAATATTCATTGGTTCTGGTAAACAAAGCAACGATTATTATGTGAATAGATGTAAATTGTTATATTTTAGTAGGTAATTTAGGTATGTAATTAAATTTATATATTTTCTGACAGTAATCATTATACACTGATAATTCTAAAGAAGCTAAATAATTTACTTTTATGAACATTAATAACATAATTTTGTATTGATATTCAAACCATATACAAAAATTTATTCGCTATTCGAAAATAATAAAAATAACACTCAATGAATATTTTTTTGATAAAATAAGTTTCTTTATTTTCTATTTAAGTCTGTCTATAGGTTTTTAAGAAAATTTAATTTTTTCATTCAGCATAGTAATATAATAACAGCCGATGGAAAATAATAACTGTATGGTATGTATTACTAGGTCGACCGTGATAAGTGTCTTTCAGATATTTTATTTGACTTCTGCACTGACTAAATACAAAATAAACATAAATTTGAGGATAGAAAAACTGTACGACTGTGTTAAGTTATTAGTGTAACAACCGTTCAAAAATTAAAATGATTTCTCGAAGATAAATATTAGACTTTAACTTAAACAGTGGATAAATTTAATTACGCTTTTAAAAATTATACATTTGATATTAATCTAGTTTCGTTAGGCTAAATTAATTCATTGCACAGTTGCATTTCAGTTAGAAAACGGACATTATTATGAAATTAATAGTTTATAATTTAATGTTTATTATGACCAGCTTATAAAAATTAGTTAAACTTTACTTAGTATTTAAGTTTTATATCACACTAGCTGACTATTAATAATTATTTATAACAAATATGTTTAGTCTAAAGCTCTTCCTAAAAATTATAAACGAGTTTTAGTAGGAACTATCCTGATCAGTATACTAACGCAATATCTATTTACTTATCAAAGTCAGGTCAAATGCACAGGAAAATAGTTTGATTAATAATTAATCAAAGTTTTTTTTTTTAATTTTTATTTTTATTATTCTACAATAATTATTATTGAAAATTTCAGTAGTTTTTTTTTTATTTATCATAATAGTTAACTATGCATATCAAATTATACATCAGAGTTTTAAAACAATTTACAATCAAATTAATTTACCAAATAAATTAAATGGTATATAAGAAGATATTTTTTAAAAATATTGTATTTGAACATGATCCTATGCGTGCTCTTATATGATTTATAGTTAAAAATTACCATGAACAAATAAAAACAAATATTAACAAAAACAAATAAATTAGTTTGTCTTAGCTAATTCTATAATTAAAAATAGAAGTAGTCAACACAACTAAATATTGTGTTATTGACATCTGAGTTATTTTAATTTGTCATGATTGACCAAAAAAATAAAAGAAGGTTGTCACTGAGCAAAAATGTATTTTATATACATGCATGTTGCATGTTACACTTCCTATATTTAATCTCTTTAAAATATTCATAAATTATAGTAAATTTAATTTTATAATTTTACATAACACGTATTTTAGTATATCTTTTATCAATTTATACGAGCACAATAAATACTGTTATTCAATACGGAATATTTAAATTACGTATATATACTTACATAGCTACTCGATATCAGTGTATAATTTCGTTTTTCTATTTATTACTATTATTATTACTATATACAGACTTAATTAGTTGCTATTTATCTAATTTTTGTATTCGTGGGTTGAACTAAAATATAAAATTTATAGTAAATATAATTATTTAAATTTTTTTCTGAAAAATTATAAAAAAATTAAAGAGCCAACATCGTCTAGAACTCATATTGACCTGTTAGCCATCCTTGCTATAAAGTATTAACTTGAATAACGATGAAAGTGTTTTTAAATTACATATTAAAATGTTTATTCATAATTGAAAATCGAGTTGTATTAATTACATGTGTAAAGAAAACAAATAAAAACTTTTTACTTAAAATTAGTCAAGCATTTTATATTCGTATCTTTTTGATTTTATTTTTTCGGAGTTTAATTACCAAAAGAACTATTAATTCATTTTTAATGATTTAAAAATTTTTATTGTAATATTTTAACGGACCAATAAAGAATTTTAAAAATAAGGCAATGTATTTTAAGTATTAATACTTTTTTTTATCGAACAAACATTTTTTTATTTACAATCTGTAAGCTGAAAAAAATTACTTCAAGTACATACCTAAAATAAAATTAATTAAGTTTTTAAAGTGAATAAAACCATAGATGCTTATCATAAAATAATAATGAAAAGCATAAACAAAAAATTATATTTTATTGCATACATTATATAATAATATAGGTAAGAGTGTAAAATATTTAGAAATTGAAAAAGATCATAGTTCATTAGAAAATTAATTTAATCAATCCTCTGTTTTTATCCTTCTAAGTTAAGGCTACCGAAGACTATAAAAGTAATCACGACTATAAAAAAATATATTAATCACATTTATATAAAATTAATCATATATATATATATATATCATATTATTAACATATATTATATATTATATCAATCTCTTCTAAATGTCAATAATCAATATAATATAATGTGTTATAAATATAATATTTCTCTTCTTTAAATTAGTTTACACATTAAAAATTATAGTAATATTTTAAGTACCTCAGGCCTATGAGGAGAGGGAACTTCAGTTTCCATAACTTCCCTCGTATCTGCGCTTGGACAAAGAAATGGTTAACTATTATTCTTAAATTTTTAATACATATTACTGTGGGCAAATGTAGTATCAAAAAAAGATAATATTCTTCTCTATGTATCAAGATTTTTTTTTGTTTTTTGATATATAACTAAATAAATTGTCGACTCGTTGAAGGGAAAAAAGGAAGAGGAATATCAAAAAAGATATAGTTGGATATTATTGAGAATATAAGGGCCGTTGGTGTGTGGGTAGAGGATATAAAAAATTGAGACGCGTGGAGGCTTAGAACTGTAAATAGTTGGGAGAAAGGCGATGGAGAAAAACAAAATTTTTTTATTGATTTACAAGACACTTATGACTGCATAATCAAATGCAAATTAGAGAATTAAAAAAAAATTGATAACAAAAATGTATAAAATGTATCTAAAACTTCTGTTATGTGTTACGAATTACGAATACATTTTTTTACATTGATCGACTACATTTACAGGTCCGCATCCACATGCTTTACTAGGAAAGACGAGAAGACCAAGAACTGCATTTACTAGCCAACAACTTCTAGAGTTAGAAAAACAATTCAGACAAAATAAATATTTGTCTAGACCTAAAAGATTCGAGGTGGCAACAAATCTAATGCTCACCGAAACTCAAGTATGAATATTTTAACTTTTATAACTATCAATAATTTTCTACACAATTCAAAATATTTAAAATGTATTGATATAAAATATTATTTTTAAAATTGGTTAGGCGCATTTAAAATATTATTAAAATTTTTTTCCTTTATTTGATTTTTTTAAGTGTAACTCTTCTAAAACTGAATTATTGTAAATGTTATTTTGGGTATTTAATATTTAACTGACTTTAATTTGACTCAAATATTCTTTATTCGTTTTTGTCTTAAAATTTATAATAATACTAATAATAAAATGTACTAATGTGGACATTGACGAAACGATGAGACTGTAACCGGTCGTTTGCATATTGAAATGGTTTCTATAATAATTAAAGTTATTTTTAAATATTTATTCAAAATTAAAAAAATAATATGAATATATTTTATATTACATTAATGCAATAACGATTGGTGATTCTTGTTGATAGCTGATAAAAAAGTAAACGATCGATAAAGATTATAACTTCTCGTGATTTCTCATTTACGAAAAAACGATGGTATTGTAACACGAATCATATCCAGTTTTTCGTACGATATGAAATAATATAATTTATTGTAAATTAATATTGACATGAGCGAATTTTCCCTGTACATTTATTTATCACAGACCATTTTGCGTAAGACTGGATACATACCATATATGTAATAATTAGAGCTGAGATTTTGATGAAATGTAATTTTTTTCTTGATATTCTAACACGTAGGTCCATAACCAGAAATAATGTTTCAGGTGATACTTATTATTTTAAGGTAGTTTTTAATTTGCATTTTTATACATTTTTTGACAAATTTAACATTTAATGTATTTTTTGTTGTTTTTAGTGCATTTTCAAAGTTTCATAATTTGGCTATAACTTTTATCTAATAACAAATAAACACACATAACACGTAATATTACACAAATAACACACCCGATTGTTGCGGTACTGTTTGTGCCAATATCAAAGGCATATGGTTTAAGAAATCCTTTAATCAAATCATTTGAAATTTCAGGTGAAAATTTGGTTCCAAAATCGACGAATGAAATGGAAACGCAGTAAAAAAGCTCAACAAGAAGCAAAAATATCTTCGAGAGATGATACAATACTGGAGAAACGAGGATCTATAAGTCGAACATGTGGTACTGGGAGTAATGATTTACAAAACAACACTAATATCAGATCTACGGACGACTCTCGCATTAAAATAGATTGCCCGACATCTTCCACGGCGACAACGATTCAAACTCAATCTCATCACAACTCCACTGCTCAATTAAACCATAATTATCATACATTAAACAATATAAGATCACACGAGCAAGATGGAAACTGTGAGTCTCTATATAGACCGTATGTATCATAACAAACGTATCGATAAAATGTATTTTATAAGCTCCGATCAAATAATAAAAATTGATCAACATTGTAATATAGTAATTTTTAATTGATTTTATAAATTCGATAGAACGATCAAATTGATGAACATGTATTATGTACTTATTTATAATATATATCATATTAATACTGTATTATTAAAATAACATAATTTGAATTAAAAATTGGAAATAATTTATCCATTTTTTACTAAAAACATTTATGAACATTTAGAAATTATGTAAAAAGCATAAAATATAAATATTTTTAGTTTTATGTAATAAATAATATTCTGGATTTGCAATAACGTATTTGTTTAAAATAACCATCTGAGATACGATATCATAACACAACCACGTATTATTTACTACTTGTATTATATATTAAAATATTGTTATTCACCAAGTATATTAATTACTTGTATCTACATATTTAATGTTCTTTAATAATATTGTACATTTATTTATTTTAGTTTTATGAGAGAGATAATTATATGTTTTTGTGTGACTGTTTTCATTACTATTTACTATCTATTAATTTAACATTATTATAAAACATTTTAATAATAGATATGAACATAAATAACGTATAAATTATATTACTTGATAAAAATCTGAAAATCATTTGAGTGCTCGTTTTATTCGTGTAAATAATAATAAGACTACATGATGTGTGAATATTTGATAAAAATAAATGAATTCATAAGAACAAACACTCACATTTCTCAATAATATCTAATTCGTATTATGTACATATTATTGTTAAATATGGTAGTATTCTTATTTTTTTCATATGGGCTGCATTTTACGTGCATTCATTATTTATTATGTATATCATTATTAATAAATTATAAATCTACATAAGACTCAAATACATTTTTAACTTATCCCATCCGTTCCTTTACGCACTTTCAACAAGTTCAGTGTTAACTTTATTTATGGAATAAATCGACCATGTCGGGTATGTGTTGTCTACAGCTACTTACACAAGGTACAATAATTTAATGTGATTAAACTATTAAAGTACCCTAAAGAATTAGTTAACACGTTTCATCTAGTATAATGTACATTGTATTAATTATTCACTTACTACGAAGTGTACGAACGAATACAATACGAATTATATGAGTATGACGTTTAGGTCATTATTTTTTTGGTTCTGCCAATGGAGCAACATTAAAATAATACAAGGATCTTAAAATTCAGAAGACGCCTTCAAAAACATTATGCGGTACATCAATCAGCGATTCAATTATGAATTTGGTAACCTAACCTTCGTTTCACCTTAAATTTCTGAAATTATGTAACTAATGACATATTTTACAAGATTACATTTTCTCGTTAATTGTAGTAAAAACCATTAATCCAATAGGTTAAAATGTGTGACAGTGATCCTAAATGCACACAAACAGAGGGATGTTAAAGAAAACAAATGAGCTAGGGCGAGTTTACAATTTCCTTCAGAGATTAAAAAGTGGTTTTATGTTAGGCGGAGCAAGCAAGCAGCGGTCCACCAACGTGCCAATGTGAACAGGCGACGTTTAGAGAGGAGGAGTGTTTTCGCCGCAGCTCTAATTAGCTCCAGATTAAAGTAATGTCGAGGGAGCTATTAGAGACATTTAGCTGTTAATTAAAACTGTTTTCCAGCCGGTCCAAATGCGGGCAAACGTGGTAGACACTAGGGAAAACGCTCGTAAAAACTTGTGATTAATGATCAACGAGAGAGGAATAAAACTATATTCTACTGGCTGGCCATTTGATGAAAACGACTATGGTATCGCTCTTCTTCTTCATTTTCACCCTCGTATAGTTTACATACACTACTCTAATTGAAAAACCCAAAAAGCATATTATTTAAATTCGATTTTTTTTTGTCTTTTTTTTACTAATTTTACAACTAATTTAAATGGACTTCATTCTAATTTACCCTCAAACATTTTGAACTGTACCGATTATAAATCTATTTTTATACACCAAATAAATGTACGAAGATTTATTTCGAACAAAATAAAAATTAATTTTTGAAAACTTAATTATTATTCATTCGACGGTTTTGAATTATTTAATGGTGTTTTATGAGATATTTATAGTACATTAGAGACTTTATTCTTCCAAAAGGTCACTTTGTTTAAAAAAAATATCACACTGGTGCATTTGTAATATATTTTAGTTATATTCATTGTAGAGTTTAAAAACATTTTTTAATGACGAGTATTTAATTATTTTTGTAGCACATCAGTGACATCACAGCATTGCACATCTTCGTATTATAACAATAATGTTAATAATAAATACCATATGTATAATAAAATATGTATGAAAATATGTATACTACGAGTATAATGAAATCATTCATATTGTTTATTATTTAAAGAAATATTTACGAAAATGTTACATTATTTATATATATATATGCAAATAAGTTATGATAGGTACTTATAATGTTACAATATTCAGGTGACTATAATTAAACATATTAACGTATTATTCAATAATTTTTGAACTATTCTTATCATAATCACTAAAACTCTGAAAGTGGTAAATACTGGTACATAGTACAAGTAATAAATAATTAACTTGCTTTGAATTGTTTCATTATTATGCTGATTTGTCTTTGCGTTTAAGTTATAATCTGTATAAATAATGTCATGATACTGTGTTCATTCATGTAATTTGATATATTTAGTATTAAATCCTATGAAAAAAAACTTTTTTTTTAATTGTTATAGTTTTATGTTAATATAATATATATATATATATATATATATATGAGTACTGTTTATTTCAATTTAAACAATATTTGTTTTTAATAATATTAATTTTGTTTACTTATAGTTATAATTTAAAAAAATATTTTTAGAGACTATATATATATATGTTAATTAATAAAAAAAATACTAATTATCTTATTACATTAGTTTCAATATTAGTTATGAGTGATACAATTGAATTAATATTTAAAGTAATTAGAAAAAAGGTAAATTTATTGTACAAATAATCACATTTTTTTAATACTTGAAATTATTTAACATATAACTGTTGAATCTTATATACAGTAGAATTTCGATAACTCAAATTTCTATAAATTAAATTTTCGTTAACTTGGAATGTCTTAGTCCCTATATTTTAATATGTGTGATACATTTTCTCGATAATTCCAATTTTGCTAATTTGCATTTCTCGATAAGTCGAAATCATTTTGGCTTATAACTCGAATTGTTTGACATATATTACCAAAAATTACTGAAATAATAAGTGTATGTATAAATAGTGCATATTCACAAATAAATATAATAAATAATAAATAAATGCCTAATGAGTTAAGTGGGGAGGAGTCAGATATTAATGGCAATTTAGAATTGCCTTTGCCTTTAACTACTCTTGCTAAGCATGGTTTACAAGTAGTTCGTAAATTGATTCGGAAACAACCAGAAATTCGGGATTTTTTCTGCGCTCAACATTATTGAAAACAATACAGATACATCCTTATAGTACATTAAAAATAATCAAAAATATTTAATTTCTTCCAAAAATAGTCCTACTTTGTTTATAATTTCCTTTATTATTTACATATTTATTTTACAATAGAATACTTTTTTGAAAATTGTAAACATACATGCATATATTATACCATAGTATAAGTAAATAAATAAAATTATAAATTAATGCCTCTTTATTGTATAATAAAATATTTTTGATAACTAGAATTTTTTTTTTCGCCCCGAGCCGATTTAAATTATCAAGGATCCACTGTGATTAATAATTTTAACAATATTTTTATCACATCAATATTATAATTATAACAATTGTTTTTAATTTAATATTAAATTTATAACTTTTTGATGAAATGTAATAACATAATATTTTAATTAACTTTTGTGATCATTAATAGATACGATTAAAATTATTTTTCGTAAACAATAATTTATCATCATTTATAATCTTAAAGAAAAATATCATCTTGGCACCTTGGTTAATAAAAATTTTTGTATTAACATTTTTTTTCCATTCCAACTGCATTTATTTACACTGAGTATATTTGTGTTAATACTGAAATAATTCCTAGTCATTAGTCATTAATTTTAGATTCTAAGTAACAAAGTTAATTTGTTATCTAATTTTTTTGATTCGTTATTTACCCCTATTACATTATCAGAGTAAAATATTGCTCCAGAAGTTTCAAATATTTATTCCGAAAAAATTGGCATTTCATACTACTTTTATTTATTTATGATTTAAATATTGAATTAATCGCATATAAAATATAAACAATTTAAGCTGAATTCGTATTTACAAAGTATATACATACATAATTAGCTATATTAAAATTATTAATATTTTAAAAAATTAATCAGTTAGCTTTAAACACGTAAGTAATCGAAAGTCATATACGAACAACAAATAGAATAAGTACTCCTTTTATTGAAAATAAAATATACAACCCATCCTAATTAATAACTAAACCAACATCCAATACCTTCTAACCAAACCTAACATTAGATTCTCGTTTTTGTACTGTGAATATAAAATAAATCACAACATAAAATAAAAATAAATTAATTAAAATATTATGGGACTTCGTGATCTACGTAACATGTTGTGTTTGTCTATTTACAGTTTACGTTTACTAAAAACAATTTAGAAGTACTTATAGAGTTTTCTAATTTAGATTACCTATTATATTATAATTATTACATTTTGGTTTGAATTGTAGTACATCATTAGGTTTATAAATTCAAACAAAAAATGTCATTAAATTGTTATGAAATCAAAAAAGATTTGTGAGAATCATTAAATTTTTTATTGAATATGTATTTAAAATTCATAATTGAATCTTTACATGAATAAAATATCTATTTATAGTGAATCAGAAGAACAATTTAGAAAAGAAAACTATATTTTATTATTTTATTTTATTTTATTTATTTTATTTATTCAAAAGTAATGTATGATAAATAATTTCACAGTTACTTTAAATATTTTTATGTATATAAATAAGTATTATACAAAATTATACAATTAATATAAACTAATATACTTAAGTAATATACCTTCCTATATTACATGTCTATTAATATACAGAAATTATTACTCGTATTTTTTATTATAAATTAACTAAACTAAGTGACGATTTTTTAAATTCTATGAGACTTATAATTTAAAAAATTTTAATTTTTTATTATAAAAAAAAATGTATATTGTATTTTATGCTTAATACAACACATTGGATATTTCGCTGTTTCGTCAAACATTTATCGAAAGTACTTAATTATTTGACTATTGATAATTATTGATTTTTTTTAGTTGAAATAAATAAACATATACTTTAGTGTGATTTCTGGTTTTGACGTGTGAAATAATATACTCTTGCTTTCCAGTTAAAAAGAAATATTGTAAAAAAGTAAATATATATTTTCATACATGTTTGAACTTAAATCAAAACACACTTCTGCGGTGATGAATAAATAAAAATAAAATCGTACTATGCAAGTGTAACCTGATTTAAAAGTAAACCATCGCAAACTAGGTAGTTGTTTTTATAAATTATAACGGTATTGTACTGTGCTAAAGAACCATAACACAAAAGTAGGGCCATCTTAATCTGTGTTTCAGGCCGATAAACATTTGCAGGAAATTACACTTCCTGTTATTAAAATATTGAAGGCACAGCTCTTCTGTACATAAATTGCCTTCGAACGATAACAATTACACACTGTCAAACCAGTACTGTTTTGCTGATTATCATAACAGACGCAATATACAAATTTAGCATTGCTTTCAAATTTTTAATAATAGTTCAACACTCTCTCGAGACGACATGTGCAAAGCGAAACGTCAAACGTGTGTGTTGTAATCACTCGGTCGTTCTATCGTGTACACTATACTTACCCGTTATTATCATCATCATTACCCATGTATTTACCCGAAATAATATTAAAATAGTTGTTTGCTCAACCACCGAAGAATGACGTTTTCGGATCATTTTGAGTGTTCCGAAAACATCTCAATCCTACCAGTATAACAGCATACTGAGGACACTGTAGCAGTATTTGGAATGGTTAACAGTGAAATTGTTGGACGTAATTATAGACTTTGTAATTATGTATACGTTAATGCAATTTGACTTGAAGTACAGCCAGTGAATGATAAATGTGTGACCGGAAATTAATACTGACGTATATTCCATTAAAATCACTTAGGTGCTGGTGAAGCTACTTACGTATGATAGTGATCGCATTTTATTAATATAATACTGTTATAACAAGTAAAATTTACCACTGATTATAATCGACATTTCTACACCGTAGCAATCACGGGAGTTATGTCGAAGATTAAAAAACAAAACGAATACTTAAATGATTCCAACTCAAGGAAACATATTTACTATAACAATTACCTCTGTCGGTACCTAGTTGCTTGATTTAGTGAGTCGTTGGGGGGGGGGGACAGAGCTCCCCACCATTTATCTCCAGCGCACCTTTACGTATTATGTTTACTCAAACAGAAAGAATATACATCCTTGGCGCCAAAAATTATTTTGAACGTATACGTGTAGATCTCAGTGATTTTATTTATTTTTATAAATATGAGATTTTATTATTATAATCACTCTATTCGTGAGGTAAACATTTTTTTTTTTATAGTAATTTTATATTATAAAATATTATTTGTTTTTGTGACTAAACATATTAAATGGTAATAAAAGATAATAATTTACCTGTATTTATCTCGTAAATATTATTTTGTAGAATTGTTGAAAATCAATACCGACCAAAACAAACTATAATAATAATTAGTGATAACATATTTTTTTTTTTAATTTATGTTTTTGAAAATATTTCTGCATTGTCTAAAATCTTGTGCAGTTAATAAATTCATTACATATTCGTGTTTTTCTTTTTAGTTATTAGAACCTAATTAATTTATTGATTGATTTATTCATTAAAAACCTTTTTGTAAATCTTATTTATATTTTATATTAAATATACATTATATACTAACTAATAACTATTAATTTTTTTAATCGGTATAGCTCGAAAACTAAAAAAGTAATTTACAAAACGAACATTTTTATTTTACAACTTAAAAAATGAAACTTCATTTTTGAGTATCTCAAAGTGTAAGGATAGATACAAATTAAATAACGAGCGAAAATAGTATAACCGGCAAGAATATAATGTAATTGCTGTCCGTTACAGATGATGATCACAATACAAGTTATTACAATAGAGACTCGAAGAAATGCGTTCAAATAATTTTACTTTGACAGTTGCCATTTGTGAACCAAACAGAACATACATACGTTGTTCCATGAAATTTAATTAATTTTTATCAATTTATGTATTATTAACAATTTTTAATTAATGTTAACATAGTTTTCAAATATTTTAGAGAAAAAAAATTGTTTGAATAACTTTTTTTATTTTTTAAAAAAATAGGTTTGAAATGTTCTAAAGCACAATCATAACGTAAAATAAGTATAAAATGGAAAGCACTAATATATTTATTAAAACTCTTGTTATTTTGACAATAGTTTTAATAAAATATTCATTGGGGCTAGATTATTCAAAAATTCAGGTACGTATTTTAATTATTTTTTTTATTCTTAAGTTGTTAATTATTATAATTATATCTAATGGCGTATACTTATGTCAAAAACTGATAATTTAATACTTCACAATAATTGTTAAAAAAATTATTTTTACTAAAATGTAATTTAACATGATCAATATCTAACAATTACAATTACTTACAATTCATGTGTTGAAAAATAATATAATCCAATAGTTTTTTTATTAGTAGTACTCAAAGATTGTAGGTTGAAATCCATTATTTGATGGTACATTTTATTTAATCGATACTTTATTGAGATTAATCGAAAAATGTGAAAAAGAAAAACTGTTAAAATATTGTTGTGGAATTTTACGCCACTTATACTGTTAATTAACATTTTTTAATATCAATATTTATTTTAATCTTTTTTTATTACTTTAACTTTTTAAATATGCAATATTATAAACATTTAATTTATCAGTATTATACTTTATTTGGTAAATTTATTTTAATTTATTTATATAAAAAATAAATTACAGCACTCACAAATATTTCAAATAAATAATAGGTATTTATAAAAATATTTATCATACTTAGGGACATAATACAAATGTGGATGAAGCAATGCAATTTCTTCGTGAATGGGAAAATGAAGCAATACCATTGTGTAATAGAGTAACAACAGCCCAGTGGATATATGCAACAAATATAACGGAATATAATAAGAAACAAATGGTGAATTCACAATTTTTTAAACACGTTTTACAATAAATTTAATTACAATCTAATAAATAAAACAATAAATTACTATAGTCAAAGTACCTACTATTTTTCTCAAACTAAAAATAAAAGAACTCCAAATTATAGCCGAATCGAGTCGTATTAAAAGAAGAAATGACCAAAAAAATGCAAACATCAAGATTAATAATATTAATGAATTATATTTTAAAAGATCAACAGATTTAGTTCAAGTTGTTGAGGTTTTTGAGTTCTCATTACTTGACTACATTGGCGTGTAAATTAATGTAGGTTTAGTGATTTATATTAGTTATACCGTTTATTTACTAATAGTAATTTATATTGTCTATGACTTAAACATTTTTATTTTTATAACAAATTTTATATGTGCATATCTTACCTCAATACATTAAATTAATTTAAATAGTAATTATTTTCAATACTGTATTGAGCATTACAGCTTATTTTTAACCCTCACACTAAATTCGTAACTATAGCTTAAAATTATTTTAAATGTATACGTGGAGTCGATTATAAATGCTTATAAATTATTAATGCTCGATGTATATTTATAATAATATAATCATATGGGTACATAAACATGTAAAATAGTCAACTAATAATTTAAATCACAGATAATCACACGATTACTATTCTAATGTTTTCATTTTAAAACAAATTATTGTATTAAACCTTACAACTGTTACACTTATATTACAAAGATAGACGAACAAAAACTACAGTCGAAGTTCAATAGAGTATCTTGGAGGAAGGCTTCGGATTTCATGTGGACTCGTATATCGGATCCTATCATACAAAGACAACTTAAAATTTTGGCTCTGAAGGGTCAATCAAATGTGCCCGATATAAAAATAAATCAGGTAATTTTTTTATTTTATTTGTATGCATATACATTTAAAGTGAGTAAAATTGAAAACTAAAATGTTTTGTTAGCTTATGTTTATGTATTTTTTAAGTACATATTGCATTTTTAATAAAATATAAAAGATGAATATTAAAAAAACCCCAATTTCATATTAATGGTTAGTGGCAACTATAGTATATATTTTAAAATGTATTTATTGAGACAAGAATAAAGTAATAAACACACTACCTACTCATGAAGTTGCTTAATTTTTGTTAATTTATCATTTATCTCTTATGATAACCTACTTTAGTATGAGTACAAATTTGCTCTTAATATGATAGTTTGAAATATAATGTATGCAGATTTTAATGTTAGAAAAAAATATATTAAAAAATTCCATTCATATAAAATAATCTAAGATAGAGGCTTAAGACTAATAATTATATAGTTAAATAATAAAAATTACGGTCCAAAATTTTTTTTTTTCCGTAATTCATAAGTTAACCCTTCACTTTTCCTAACCAAATATGACACAACAAATATACATAAACAATGTGCAACTATATTTTGACTTTATGAATTATTATTTATCTGCTTTAAAATAATAAAATAAAATGTAATTCATATTCATTATTTTGAAATATATCTATTTTTATTTGATAGATGCATTCGATCTTAAATGAAATGAAAGATATTTATGCAAAAGCAAAAATATGTCCATTTAATAATAGATTTACGTCATACTGCGATCTTAGTCTTGAACCAGGTATTAATTAATCACTTGTAATTAGTATAACAAATTATTGTTTAAATAATAAAATTATTATTAAAAATAAAATTCAAAAAGATTTAGTTAAAGTGATGGCCAACTCAAGAGATTTTGAAGAACTGTTGTACACCTGGCGCTCGTGGAGGGCTAATATTGGACCAGAAATTCGGCCTAAGTATATAAAGTACATGGAATTGGTAAACGAAGCAGCAAAATCAATAGGTATAACTCGAATGATACTAAAAATAAAATGTAATAATATTGCAATATGCGTTTAGTCAAAATTTTGATCATAGATTAGGAAATTACATAAAATATTAATTTTACACATTTAGAATTGATCGAGTTATAAACGATCTATTTATCGATTTATCAACCACAAAGCTTGTGGTTCTAATAATAATCTACTTTTGATCAGGAACTTCTATTCACAATATAATATTTTTATAGTTGGAAATTAATTATATTTGAGAACTTAAAATATCATAATTGATGAATTTTCTGAAGAACTTCTAATTTATCCAAATCAAATTATTAAAAAAAAAAATCAGAGCCTGACACTTTATAACGTACTTATGCACGATAAATATTTTTATCATGATTCTTGTAATTCTGTAGGTTTTGAAGATGCAGGTCAGTATCAAATAGCGATGTATGAAGATGCAAATTTTAAAGGAAAACTTGAAAATTTGTGGATATCTATAGAACCGATTTATAAACAACTCCACGCCTATGTTCGCAGAAAACTAGTTTCTTATTACGGCACTCGCAGAGTTCGAGCTGATGGACCAATTCCTGCACATCTACTAGGTTGGTTGTTTATAAATTATTAATCGCTTAAAATTAATAATAATGAACTAAATACTCATTAAATACAAAATTAATTATTTATATAATAATAAAATTTGTAACACAACACTCCCTTGAGTCAATTTTACTTTAATAGAGGTTTTGGAAAAAACAACATTTTTGAACAATAATCTAATTTATGAATAATTGAAAAGTGAAACAAATTAATATGAATGGTCTTTATAAATATAATCGTTCATTTTGTTCATATTTTATAAAATAACATTGTGTTTGTATAGTTTTTTATATTTCGCTAGGTAACATGTGGGCACAGAACTGGAAAAACATAATTGATTTAGTGATTCCATATTCAAGAAAAAAGCGTGTTGATGTTTCCAGTGAAATGTTACGTCAAGGATATACACCTTTAAAGTAATACATAAGTTAGATAACCAATACTAAATTAAAAAGAAATACATGGCACAATCAAATTAAACTCTTATTGATTGTAAGATTTGGAAATTTTACCATTTAACCAAGTTTTAAGTTTATTTAGAATTCCATATGATTAAAAGTTTTTTTTTATTTTTAATTGGATTAAAAGTTATATTTTATAATATATCATATTCATACAACTAGTTTTTATCTGTTCATATAATTCATTATTATGTATGAGCAAACCTAAAAATCCAAATATTTGAAAGAATTTAATCAAAACTAGACGTGAGAACATTCAGTTGAATATAAACATTATCTTATATAATTAATTTAAGGAATTTAAAAAGACAATTGATTTGTATTTAAAAATTTTGAATTTTAATTGAAAATATGAAAAAGGAATTTAATTTTATGAATGGTTTTCAATCTAATAATAAGAATTAAAACAAATAATGAATATTATAATTATAATTTATTATTGTTGATTGTAATAATTTATTCTAGAATGTTCCAAATTTCTGAAGAATTTTTTACATCACTTGGTTTAAAAGCAATGCCAGTGGAATTTTGGCACAATTCAATTTTAGAAAAGCCAACAAATAGACCAATTTCGTGTAAAGCATCAGCTTGGGATTTTTGTAATAAATATGACTACAGGTAAATTAATACACATATATATGTAATTAATACACACATATATTATACTCACATTATTTTATTTTGTATACTTATAAAATGAAATTATTACACCTGAAAAATATCTAGCCATATCAAAATAAATAAAATAAATGCACTTTTATTTATCAGCTTATTATTGATTTTTTTTTTTTATCGATTTAAAGTTTTAAAGTTTTCATACTTGGTAATCTGCTTAGTAATGTAATACAAGAGAAATAATAATAAATAATAAACTTTTAGTAATGCTGCTAGAGGTTTGGCTAGGAGAAGGGTGTGTTTAAATCCCTTCCCCTCCGTAATTTCAATGAATTTAGAAAAAAAGTATTGTTTAATATTTTTATACAATTTAAGTTTAATATCATAAATATTTGCCAGGGTTATTTATATAATTTATTTTCGATGTATTCTATGGAATTAATTATTACCAAATGTATTAACTTGTGAAATACATTTGAAATACCGAGTAATAAAAATATTGAACCTTCCTAGATAATAATGTTTAAACACAACCTTGAAAACTACGACGGATATCAATGATATTATTTTTTAATAGTTTATTCTTTAACGAGTTTAGCTAAATTCAAAACTAATAAATAAGTTTTAATAAGTAAAAAATTACATTATTTGGAAACTTTCATCATAATATACTTACTAGTAGTACCATAATAAAATTGAGATTTGAGAAATAGCTCATCTTTAGTTAGAAAACTTATCAACATTCTGACCCTAACATTGACATGTTCTTATTATTTTCGTTATTTCAAAGCTTTAAATTTTCATTAAGCGTGTAAATTAATTGTTGACCATTAAAAATAGTTTAATACTAAATTGCACTACTTTAGAATAAAACAGTGTACTGAAGTTTCAATGGATGATTTATTTTCAACCCATCATGAAATGGCACATATTCAGTATTATCTCCATTATTCAGATCAGCCAATTCTTTTCAAAGAAGGGGCAAATCCAGGTTCGTACTATATTTTGTGTTGATTATACTTATATTGAAAATAATAAGTAAGATTAAGAAATTCATATATTTAGGTTTTCATGAAGCATTAAGTGATTCTATTATTCTTTCTGTTTCGACACCCCGACATTTACATAGAATTGGACTGTTGAATAATATAACCGACGACTATGGTGAAATTCATTATAATTAAAAATATAATTTTTATTGAGTTGTATATAATTTTTTTTTTTTTTTTAGAAAGTCAAATAAATTTTTTAATGGAAATGGCTTTAGAAAAAATTGCTTATTTACCTTTTGCCTACTCAGTTGATTTGGTGAGTATTCATTTTAAACAATAGTAAATAACTGACTGAAAATTATTGTATTATACTCGTATTATTATAATAATTATTACCTAGGTAATTCATAAGATGTAAAAAAAAATATTAACTTACAAGTATTATATAAATGATTTTAGAATAAATAATACATCAACTATTAAAGAAATTAGATCGATGTATTTTATTACTATAGGTAAAATAAAATAAATTAATTTTTAAGTGTGACATTTTCTCGAAATTGCTAAAGTATTTTATATGCTGTCGTATTTTATATTAATATAATATATATTTATTCTTTCATAATATTAAATATTTCTTACCTTTTAAAATAAAAATATGTTCAATTATTAATTTAAAAGTACTCAGTTTGGTGAAAATACTAGTATGATTAAAATATATAACAAGACATCTGAAAAAATTATTTAAGTTCGGTGTCTATTATCAAATAAGTTTTTCCGTATTATCAAATTTCAAATTTTTAAATAGACACGAAGTCTTTGGTTCCTAAAATATTTGTTTTTAAATTGGCCTTTGATTTAGACCTTTGATTGACCTTTGATTTTTCTACTGAAAAAGTATAAGTGTTATCTTCTCCTCCCAATAGGAAATTATACAAAGTAACAAATACTTAAAATATAATAAAAATACTTTATGTGAAAACATTTTAACAAAATCTACTAAAAATTAAAAATTACTCATATATATTTTTTTTAAAAATGTTGTTTCAAATGTCACACCTGATAAAATGTAAAATGTTTTAAAATATGTGCATATACTTGTAAATCAATTTAGAATCCCTATGATTCGATTGCAATTGATCATCTTTCAAATGGATTTTATATCAATAATAGAGAGAACTATTTCTAAAAAATAAACTCTTCGAAAGAGAATCAAATTTTTAAATATAATTTATCTTTTTTCAAGAACCCGTGTGATCTTCGGTGGCACATTTTCTACACTTTTTGCATTTTGTTAATTAATTTGAACGTATAATTGTTATAAGAGTTCCTGCTAATACAATATACATAAGATGTAGATAGTTTACGTTAATTAACTGAATATTATAGTGGCGATGGAGTGTATTCTCCAAGGGCGTGAATAATCTAAATGCTCGCTGGTGGGATTTAAAACTACTATACCAAGGAATTATTCCGCCAATAGCCAGAGATGAAAAAGATTTTGATCCAAGCTCAAAATACCATGTTATTGCCGATACTTCATATATAAAGTATGTACAATATTTATTATCTTGTCTTGACCAATTTTAATCATACTTCACGTGCATATAATATTATTAATAAACTAAATAATAGAGCTATGTAATTGAAGTATGATTTTTACACCCATCACTTGTATAAGTCTCTTAAAATGTAAATACATTGCAAGTACAGATATAAAATGTAATGGACTGTACACTGCTATTATACTTTGTATTAATTAAAATTTATTAATAATTTGCAAAATTCAGGAGAGTATAAAATATGATAAAAGACTAACGTAATATAAATAAAATATGCATTTATATATTTTGTAAGTAGAATATTTTTATTATTTTTTATTCAACAATTAGCTTTCCGATTTCTCACATAGCACATAAATATTATATAAAATAGATTATTATAAAAAAAAAATAAGTTGGAATTTTAAAAACTTTATTTATAAAAATTGTAAAAATACCTGTAATATCTAATTAACTATAAATACTCATAATGACAAATTAAAGTGAGGTATATTTGTCAACTACCAGTATAAAATTGAAAATTTGAAAAATTAAATACTAAAATCAACATTATAAATAAAAATAAAAAGTAAGAAAATCAAAAGTATTTAAAATAATAATTATTTTCTAATTTGCATGTAATTTTTAATGCAATATTTCACATATGAAAATAGTGTGTATTATATTTTTACAAAATTAAATGGACTACAAATACTTTAGAAGTAGGTATTTTTCTCCAAACAATTTATACAAAACAAGAACATCTCATCATTATACAACCAATTTATATATATTATCTTATTTTCTCGAAATCTAAGACATATATAAAATTACACGGTTGTAATATTTATGTTACTCATATGATATAATATTTCATACCAAAATTGATAAACTTTTTTAATCATGCGTGTAGCTCAATCGACCTTTGGATTTAATATATTTTTTATTTTATCGTGTCTTAAATTACTTTTTTGATTTAGGATTTCTAATTTTAAGTAAGCAATGCTGTACTAATTTTAATTTATCTAATAATATTTATACTCAACTAAATGAAAATCTATATGTTCTGCAATGTTAATCTACCTGTGGAGTTATTTTATTGCGATTTTTTACATTAAAAAAAAAAATATATATTACATATAACTATTGTTTTTTAAGAAGTATAATCAAACTATTATAAATCACAAATGAGACGATTTAATATGTACGTTATACGCGTTGAAACTAATATGGCCGTTAATGATCTCAAAATATAATTATTGTATTTCATGATAGTTATAACCAGGGTTCATAATTTCACGCCCTAAAAAATGCCTAACAATGCATTTATGCACTTAAAATTGGCAAAATATGCTTTGAAGTATGCCTTAAAAAGTTAAAAAAAATATGCATTTATATGCACTAAATATCTATAACTATGCACGTAAAAAATGCTTACTTAAAAAAATAATAAATAATTTTTGAAATAACATGAATTATCTATTCGTTTTTTTGTAGCTATATTTTATTTTTTTATGTCATAATTAAAAAAAAGAAATTTAAATACTATTTAATACTATTCTTGAGCCTTTATGAACTGCGTATAATATACGTCTTTGTCAGTAATTAATTTTAAATCTGAAACTTTTGAAACAAATTTATTCATTAAATGTACGAGTATCATGAAGATAAAAAAAAGAAAAGATGATACAATTTCTATTTTAATATATATATTTTCCATTTAGATTTTTGATAGATTCTAATAGAATGTTGTATAATATGCTTGATAAAATAGAAGTATGCATAAATATGACAAATATATTAAAAAATGTCAAATATGCAAAAACATGCAAAATAAGATTTCATGTATTTAACCGTGGTACCCTGAAATGGATTTCTATGTCATCTAGCATTAAATACAACTTTGCAAGATTGATATGCAAATGCATGAACTCACGAACTCTGGTTATAACAGTGCATTAACAAACTTATAGTTGTCGTTACTATAAAGATTCTTTTATATTTCAGATACTTTATCAGTATAATTTTACAATTTCAAATACACGACGCCTTGTGCAAAGCATCAGGACATGTTGGTCCATTACATACTTGCGATATATACCGTTCAAGAGAAGCTGGCAGAATACTAAGGTACCGACATTTATTCATGAGGTTAATATGTTAATGTTAGGCTGAAATTGTTCAGGATTACTATGTGAACGAAACAATAATTTAGTTGATTTAAAGACTACATTTTTACATAATTACAATTTAATAACGTCTATCTGTCCCAATGTTTGTTGTACATACCTATATGTATTCTGTATTATACAAAATAGATTATTGGTTTCAACATTATCAATATTGAATATTAAATATTGGTATTCAATATATATATATTGATTTAACCGTATATTCAATTATACAAAAATTATTAATGCAGTCAACCATCAAAAATTATTGACGAATATTTAAAAAAAAAAAATGTAACAGTCTTTTAAATATAATTGTTAAAATCTTTTGATATTTATGTCTTTGAAAATAAAATGATTAAAATCATACTATTCAGTAGGGAAGTAGTTTAAATAAACTTTAGATGTGTTTACTGTTTTTACTACACATAAATAATGGAACCTCTATTTAACTAACTTAACGATTCCTTGAAAAAGTTTACTATCAAGATTTAATTACATTATTATTACAAAAAACCTCGTTTTTATTTTGCATTCATTTACTGTACGCAAATTATAGCAATTACGTTAGTTGATTGTACTAACAGCTAAATGGTACTAAAATAAGCTATGCAATATAGAAAACTATTAATCAAATAGAGTACAAAGCATAAAAAAAATATTTCGTTCTCTATAAGTTTTCAAATTATCAGATATTTTACTAACCATTTTCATACGCTATTACATCTGTAAAATTATATACAGTTTCGTTAAAAACGTTTTTAATAACAAACTCCATTTTTACCTAAATAACTTAAGAAGGATTTAAAAAAAAAAAATCTAATTGTTATGCAAATAATAAATAATTAGTTATTATAACGTTCTATTAGATAATGATTCAATATTGAAAAATGTTAATACGATGAAACTTTAATATAGGTCAAATTTAGTATTAATAATACGAGTACAATATCTAAATGATTAAAATTCAACACTTCCTGATTACATTTTATGTAAAATATCAAATTTTTATACATTTGATAATACACCTCTTCTCGTAATTCATAGAACATAGGTTTTGTAATTAGTAATATTTTTGATTGAATAAATAGATTTTTTCTTCTCACACATTATATACTTAAGAATATTCGAGATTCATTAATATTAATCAATTTTAAGACTTTTTCCTTCGGTAATTATTTTAAATTGAATAACTATAATTTAATCATAAATCTTTTATATATATATACTTATTTGTTTATTTATTTATTTATATATTTATTTACAGTACGACATGTATCCTATGTTACTTAGTTTCGTTATTTCTCAAAAACTATAAAATAATATTTATTTTTTCTGAGTGTTAACTGTACATTTATATTTTTGTTAGTGAAGTAATGTCTATGGGATACTCAAAGTCGTGGCCACAAGTTATGAAAATTCTTACCGGAGGAAAATCTAGTGAAATAGATGCACAACCTTTGATTGAATACTTCAAACCACTATCACATTGGCTAGTGAATGAGAACAAAGCAGAAAGAATCGGATGGTCTACGTTAAACGAAGATATCGGTAACACAATAACAATGAATTGAAATAATATCATAAACTAATTAAAATATATTGTTATTCAATTTAGCGCTGTTTGAACCACTATCGAAGGCTAAAAATAGCTACTCAGTCGACAAACATTTAATTATACTTGTAATCTTTAACATTGTAAAAAATATATACTATTAATTTTACATATCAACTATAGTAGATTACACCACTCAATAACTCGTATATTGATTTCAACTATGTAATTATAGCTTACCTTTTTAGTATTATTTACTATGGTCCATTTTTAACCTTTATGGTAAATATTTAATATTTATGTAAGTTTAAATATATTAATTTATTTTATAATAATTTGCCCGTTGTATTAATGGAAATAAAACAAAGGATATTATTATTTTCAATGTATTGTTAAAATATTTATAATGCCATTAAAATTAAAAGTATACCTTTGAAATTTACTGACACACACTCACATAAACACACTAACATTCATAAACCAATATAAGCTGCCTATCATAATATCAGTAGACCAATATTGACCGTAGGTAAATTATCCTAATCACACAACATGAAGGGTCCGATTGACATGAAATATGGTACCTACATAAGTTATGCTATATGAAAACTATGGAGACTATAAAGAATCCAGTTTAATTTAGCATTGTTATAGCAGAAAGAAAGGTAGGCACATACAATTTATGAAATTTGTTTAAATTTAATATTATAAAGTATAAAGTTTTCCATTGGTATTTCAACTATACTAACTATACTGTTGTTTAATTAGATTGAGCATATGATAACTATTATTAAGGTTTAATTTAGAATCAAGCAATTATTTTTTGAAAAAAAAAATACGTCAAAACTTGAAATGAGAGAATTCGACGAATTAGTACGTCGTTTGCTAATCTATTATGTGAAAGAACTTGAAAAAAACATTTGCTTGTGGTTGTATAAGGCTTTTATTCGGGTTAATCCACCCATTAGATGGATACAATACTTTAAACGCCGTTATAAACTTGTTTGCCTAGCCGTGAGGAACAAAGATAAGTGTCCAAGAAGCCAAATCGTTAATTTAAAATGATTTTAGTTTTTTTTTGTGACTAGAGCTTCAGGTAAGAAATAAAAAAAAGTAATGCATTTTCTCATTGATGACATTTTTGTAAAAGAGTGAAATCGAAGTGCTTAGAAAAAATGAGGGGGTGGGATCAAAAGTTTACCGTAGGATTATAAAATCTCTCGTAGAGGAAATAAATAATTCCTAGCAAAGTTATTTTTATTATTGTTATTCGTATGCACGTAGTAAACACATAACATATAAGTCCTACAAGAATTATCTTTATAATGGTTGTTATGTTAAAGTGCAAAAATGGTACCAGACGAATAATGTTATTTATCATTGCTGGTATGCGGATATTGGCCGAAAACGGAAATAATAAAAGCCATATCGATATCTAACTAAATAGCTAGTAGCTACGAAATAAACAAAGATTGACCTTATTGTCATTTAATCAGAGACATGTGTAGACTTTCATACGCAGCATAATATTAACCAATTATCTAGTTATATTTATACCAATGTTGGATCAAAACATATGCCTTTTTCAGATCTCGTAGAAAATAAATGCTTACAAATAAATATCTATTACTTTTTATAAAATTCCTAATGTAATACCAATTTTTTCATCATTATCTCAATGGTTTGATAAAGTAACAGCTCACTTATAGTCAAATAATTGATTCGCAATTTTTGATTTCTAAAACTCAAAATTTTCGTCACCATAAAACCTGTTGATTCCGGAATAACTGCTCAAAGAAAATATTATCATATATAATATCGAAATATTGAATTAAACTATTTGAAACACTAAACATGAATTAGAATTATATTCGTAATTTAAATTAAACCAATTTTTTTTTTTTTTTTTTATATATATATATATACGTAATTTCAAAAATATAAAAAACTAATTCTGGCCACTAAATCCAATCTTATTTAACTTATTTGAAACATTAAAATTATAATATTTAAATCGTAAAATATATATTTACACTGATGTTGACAAAAGTTATAATTTGTCTAATATATAGGTACACATATTATACATTTTTTGTTTTTATTATTATATTAATTTGGTATTCTGTTATAGTTGAATTTACTAAGTAATAACTCAGTAAATATACTTCCAGACTAAAATAACAAAGCTTAAAAATCTGATAGTAATAATATCTGACAACCGAACATACAAAACTAATCACAGTTAATCCTACTGAATCCTTTACAAATATTTTCTCTGTACAAATAAGTAAATTAGATATCTATACTACGTAATATAACATCCATATAAATGGGTAAACGAAATACCAATTACTTTAACTAAATATTAAGATCAGCGTTTCATATTTTAAGTTTTCATTATACATATTAAACATTTTAATTAAGAAATTTACTTCACACTCGTAATATTTGTTGCAAAATGTACATTGTGTAAATAATAACTCTGAATCAGATTTATTTATTTGTTAGTTTATTAATATTTAAACACCGTCTGAGCATAATGCTAATGATACACATATTAAAAAACATTATATAAAGTTACCATTTCTTAACTTATTAATTGAATCAATATCATGAAGATCATTTAATAATTAGGTTCTTTGACTTTAAAAATAAATACAATATTATTCCACAATATTTATCATCATTAACAAATATTTACTAAATAATAATTAATTACTCGTGAATAATTTAAATATTTTGTTTCGTTTTGTGTAAATTATTTTTAACTAAAATTAAAAAAATTTGATTTTTTTTAAGGCTATTTGCTGAATATTGTTAAAGTGATCAGAAATGTTAGAATAGAAATATGTACGTACTCATAAATTATCAATTTTAGAGGTTTCACAAAATCAATTTTTATTCATTTTAATTTTTAAAAATGTAAAGGATAGGTTAGTTACTAGGATAGGATAGTTTACTTGTTCAATTGTGTATTTTATAAAAAATGCATTATTTTTAAAAAATTAAAATACCTTAAATAAAAGTAAAAATATGATTTTTTTCATTAATGAAATGGAAATACTAAATAGGTATTAATTTTAAATTTCTATTGATACATTTTTACTTCTACTTTATTTTGATAGCAAATTTAAGTTTCAAAAATATAATTTCCTGTAGATAGATAAATCTATCAACATTTTTAACTAATTTAGATAGAGTTTATCAATATTTATTTTGATAATATTATAAAGTTTTATATATTTTAAGTTTTGTGCCATTAATTTTTAATACTGTTAGTAGTTATATACGTTGACAATGTTCAATTGACTTTTAAAGTGTACCATATTTATAGATTTTTAATAAGTTAAGAATTTATTGACAAAGTTGAACAATGTGACATGTGACCACAATATTAGATAAAAAAATAAATTATACGCGCTGATATTTGTATTGTTAATAGACCTATTAATCGATTTGAAATGCATCTACTCGGCTAAAAAGTATTTTTTTAAATTACAGGCGCCTATTCATAACTTCGTAGTGAACAAAGCACGGAAAGTGTGTTCCTACAGTTTTCCGATAGAGGTCGGATGATATTTAAATTGTTACTAAGCTTTACTTAAGCACTGGTTTGTAATGTTTAAATATGATCTATTTTCTGCTATTCCTACCCTAAATCATTGTTTATGTAATTATTGCATTTAATTTTATTACGATAATTGCATGGAAGTAATGGAAGCAAAATATTAGTGTCGAGTAATAATTTACTATTACTTTTCCAGATTTTAAGAATCTTTACCCTAAAAATTGTATAGATCCCTTCTATTCAGATAAACATTGAATACGGATGTTATTTTCTACGTTAAATTTTTACAACTATTAGTGATTTTTCACAGATTTTCATATTCCTTTATAATATAAATCACTTAACTGAAAAATGTCGATTAAAATTTTTATTATAATTATTGATACAATATAACCCCATATGACTTAAACATGTATATAAGTCAGTAACCTGAAATAACAATTCACTCAGCTACATTTAGAATCGTGTGAATAATTCAACAACAACTTTCTGCTAATACGTATCACGCGATCTCTTAGCCAACCAAACCACTATTTGTCAACTTCTAGTGTCAGAAAAAGAAAGACTAGTAATTCGATACAGGATTTGCGCGAGTTAAATGGTGAGCACAGCGTTCTAAGGAGTTTAAAAACCGTCGGAACAACAACAATTCAAATATATATTAACGCGAATAAATTGATTATAATAACGTAAATTTCCGTGCTGCACACAATGGTTCACAATAAAAACGTTTTATATTTCGGCAACCATATTTGTGCGTGATAAATGTGTATTTGTACAAACCCATTGTAACGCAAAGGTGTTAAAAAAATTATGTTTTCGTACAGACCGTACAGTGCACTATTTGTACACATTATCCATAATTCACATTCATAATTTACCCGTAACACTATTATGTGCTACGTTACATTTTTTTTTTTTTTTTTTTAATACTCCATCAGAATTTTTATACGAAAAATATTTTACACCGGAATAATGTGTACCGGTAAAACGAACGCATTAATCGTGCACACGTACACCACACACGTCTCTCTCGGTCGTTGTGCGACATGATACGATGTGGACGAAGACTTTGTCCGCGGTTAACGCAATCAACTGTCCGTTCCCTATCGTTAACAGTATCCAATTGTGATTTTAACATCCGCACCAATTAGATCCGTCCGAATAATATCAAGGGTGGGGGAGGGGAAGGATAAAAATCAATAGGTTTCAGCGAGTGGCCGCGTGTACGTCGACTACGTGCACGTATCGGTTTTTCGCGGGTACCGCCGAACCGTCGCGTTACCGCTCCGTAAAAATGTATTCCCGTTAAGCGTATACGTGGGTCAGAAAGTCGAGGCGACGAATATTGATTTTTCGAGCGCCGACTGCGGTTGCGCGAGTGCGACCGACCGACCGACCCGCCGTGAACTCGTATTGAAGCTCGCGCGGGTATTGAGTTTTCCCGTACCCGTCATTTGGGCTGTACGAGGCACGCGCGCAAGGCAAGGCACCACGCACGCACGCATTCACGCACGCACGCACGTACGCATGCACACCGTATATCGCACATTTTCCGACGGGCGACTCGTGTGTGACCACGTCGCAGCGGCGTGCCGTTCGTTTTTGTACTCGTCAAAAGACTGAACTAACCGAAAACGTTTTCTACGCGACATGGAACGAGGTAAGTGCCGTCGAAACGCGAACCAGGCGTAAACATTTTTTTATGGATTCGATTTATGGATTTTTTTTTTTTTTTTTTTACGTATTCGTTGTCAACATAATGACGATAATGATCTATTTACGGACGGTTAACGGTTGATTGTATTAAAGTTAGAATACCGGAAACGAACAATATTCCTACCGATCAATTAGTGTAAACACGTTTAGCGTGTCCATTTGAAAAAACGAAAAGAAGAAAAAAAATAATATGATTTGAAAAATAGGTTCGCTCCGTTGAAAACTGTTCACGGACGCCTCTAATCGTATTGTTATTTGCGCACAGCCGTTTCCGAACGGTTCGTTCGCCTGGCAGCAACGTTTGAATGTAAAACGCATTTTTTTTCCCCTCGACGTGGACACGTAACGTTTTTGGTGCGGTCATAAAATCGAGAACGTTTGGGTTCACTCGCCTAGGACGTCGTCGATTATTTTGTTCGAAGTACCCCGAGCACGTCAGCGCCGTTATCCCAGGCCAGTGTCGTAACCAGAAAAACATTTAACTTTAAATATTTAAAATATTTAATATAAAAAAAAAATATTAAGGAGGTTTAAATTTTTAATTCTCTCCTACGCGAGTACCGAATTTTTAATTTTAACCAGTCGATTAAACGTAAGTTGAAATGTAAAATGTTTTATTGCTTAGTTTATTGGAAACTGTGAAAATTGCTTAATGATGTGACACGATAGAACATCATATCTACGTCTCAAAACGATTGTACGAGTACATTTAACTAAGAGAGAAATTTCGTGAGTGGGGGGAGGGTGGTCATAACCCGTTAACTACCCTCCCTGGACTACGCCACAATCCGAGGTGTTCCCCGTGACCGCGTGACATTCGTCGATCACGAGCGACGATTACGTGTGCACACCCGTAGTGCGAGGTGGAACGTCCGACACACGTCGCGCGCCGCTTTCAATTAACATATTAACGCGGCGCGCGTGCACCGGTGTTTACGTATCGGTGGCACACCGATTGTCAGCGTTCGAACGTGCGGCGGCGTCATCGCCCTAGCTGTGCATACGGCAGGGGTCACCAATCTACGGCCCGCTAAATTCACCGATACTCCGTATTATTCCGAATCTGAAATAGTGTCCACGTGAAACGATTTCAATACTCAGCTCCACATATAGATGTGAACAGATGTTTTCGAAACACGTCAAACCCAAGTGCAGGACTTAACTTGATATGTGCAAGCGACGCTGTCGATCGGAAAAACGGAGGTGGATGCAAATCATCGAGAATTTTTAAAACGCAAACCGTTCCAAACTGCTCATTAAGTAACTTACACCCGTATCACGACAAAACGAATTTTGAATCACAAAAATAATTAATATGTATACATTTTTCTAAAACCCGAATAAATCTTAAATGTTCTTAAATTTCTCATTATCTCTCTGTTCCTCTAAAAAAAATGTTGGCCAAAGCGCATTTCGGGTTTGGCCCGTCGTAAAAAAAAAGGTTGGTGACCCCTGACGTACTGTTCGTTTTATCGGCTCTCTCCGCGGAACGCCCGTTTCGCGCTTTCGAGGTTTCGCAGCGACACAACATCGTTTTTCGGTAGTGTGCGTCCGCGTTCCGGTGGGTGTAACTGCGCGTTACGTGCGCAATGTGCACCGTTCAATGAGATATTTCCGCCGTCGATTGTTATCGATACCTCGCGAATACCAACCGAACGTGAACAAGTGAAATCGAATCGAACGAGAGCCGACGACGTCGACGTTTCATCGTTAATAATATTGCGCGTCGTGCACGCGTTAAACGAGCACGGATCGGAAAACGATCAGGTAAAACACTTGAACCGAATCCATATGGTCCCGTTTCGCACGGAAGCGTATCGTACGCGCGCCGACGAAGACGCGCATACGATCCGTATCGAAATGCAACTTATTATAGTGTTCGCATGTACACGTACCAAACGTGAAACGCGATATCAAAGCGGCTTGTTATAATATAATGCTATCAATATTAAACGTCATATTATGTTGACACTATATTTTTTGTCGTCACATCCTCCCGGGATTTCATTTCCAAATATTGATCCTTGTATTGTTCATCAGCACTGTACCGAAGATCAAGATGGCTTTGGACCTCAACTATTGAATATTAATATTTAATATATTAATTATTATTATTAATGGACATTGAGTTCGTGGTAAATATAATATACACAATGGGTTCGATTTTTAACTTTTAACTTTATGCAATCCTACTATAGGATGTATATATTCAGTAACGTCTTTAATTCATACGGAACAACTTGAAAAAAAGACTTGTTACAGAACTTGTAACATAATGAAAACTATTTTCCAACATTTGATCATTGCGCGTACGATACGCGTCCATGTGAAACGGACCTAATGTTGTCCAAAAGCAATATTTTGCGTTTAACCAATCGAGCGGTTTCGGAAAATCAACTGTACTTTTTTTTTTACTTGTAAAATTTAAATAATATAGGTCATCGCAATACTGTACATGTTAATAATATAACAATTATTTTCGTTTCTTGTTTTGTATTATATAAAATTTGGTTTTGATGAACTGTGTATTTTACAATATCATACGGGTAATGAAATTAATATTCAACCGAAAATTATAGAGACCCACATTAAAAAAAAAAAAAACACACACACACACAAAAGTATATTCAATTTTTTTCACTTAATGTACATGAAAAAAAAAACCATTATTCTTATTTCGATTTTTTATTTAGTATTTTTTTTTTTCTAATTATTTTTTATTTCAATTTTTCGATGTACATATATGGTATAAATATTATTATAAAATGGAATGTTTAACAAATAGTTTATATTCTTAACAATTTCGATACGTATTCCTGTCTACAATTCTGTATGCCATTCAAAAAAATCAATATAAAATTAAGGCGGTATTTCTACATTTTCACTTATTGTCTTCTTCTTATTATAATTTGTTAACTACCGACACGTTTTCAATAATTATATATGTATGGTTTTAATACTTTTTTAACAAGATACCACTTACTATATTTTATTAGCTACGAATACTGAAAACTTATTACATTTATCTTGTTTGGATTTTCTATAAAAATTATTTGTGTCTAGGTTAATGACAATATATTATAGTTAAACTTTGAAAAACTATCAAAAATTAAGCAAATAACATAAATTTGTTACAAACATTTTTTTTTTTTTTATAATATTTTGTTATTTCTCGGCTATTATATTACCTTAAGAATGCTTTTCTCACATGATTTCCTGCAAAAAAAATTATTCGAAAGACATTATTTTAAGTTTATGCAAAATTACATTCTATTAGGATATCATCTGAAACTTTATAATTTAACAAGCTGCTCTATTACACGTGTTTTCACACTACCATGATAACGGGTAATTATTAACCTATCTATATTCATACGCGTGATTTTGTGTAATGAAGTTGAATTGTGTTAATTGTTTAAGTTCTTCAGTGTTGAACCATACCTAGAATAAATCTATTTAGACTAAGTCTACTGTCAATCAAATCATGTAAACTATAATTATACGTGTAACATTTATGTAAATATAAGTTCGTACGAAAAGAATATGGTAATGGTATTTTATTATTTTAAAAATTCAGCTACTTTATAATGTTATTCAAATTGTTATTTCAATGTATTGTCAAAGTATAGACATTTTGTTTTTATTTAATCTCTATATATTAAATATTTAATAAAAAACTCAACAGCTAATATAACTATATAATAGTGAATTATTATATTCATATTATTTTAGTTGTTATATATTAAATTCCCATTTTTTCAAAAACGAATATAAAGTTAAATTCAATTACAAGATTAATTTCGTTATTATATTCATTGACTTTCTCATATTTCTTCATTATTAGATGGCTACAAATTATATAAGGGCTATTATTTACAATATTTGATACTTATGGTTAAGATATTATAATATATTAATTTATAAGTAAAAATAACGACGTTTCTCATATTCTTTAGACAAAACTCTAAATATGAGATCTTAGTAATTAAACTCAACTTATTCAACTTATAAAATATATTACTATTAAATAAAATGTAAACTAATATGTTTACAGTAAATATTATTTTTTTAAAATTCATATATTATCAAAAAGGCTCCATCTTAGATTACGGTTTGTCTAAAATTCAATTAACCTAATTGAGTCATGCGTAACCACCTTTTTTAACACAATTTAGTCACGGGTATTGATTTAAAAGTATTATATACTACATATTTCTGTTATACTACGACACCTTAAAACAATATAGAAAAAAATGTAATCATTCTTGTTTAGCACAGTACCATATCGGTTACAATTTCCGAGGAATAGTATAGTATTTAAATAAGTATATTTTGTGAAAATATGAATAATCAAGAATAAAACTTAATGTAATTAGAAAACATATCGAACGATACATCATTTTTCGTGTTTAAATTATATTAAAATAGAACTATTTTCATAACACAATTCAAATTATATATGATTAGTCTTGAGTACAAAATATTACTTATTAATATTTGATTAATTTAAAATATTATCCTTTTCACGATGAGATTAAAAAATATTCTTCAAACGAAATTTTAAATTTATTAGATTTTGTATAGAAATGTATTTTATAGTAACTTGTAAGGTTATTGAATTCGTTGTTGGAATTGCCACGCTCTTTAATATCGGATTATAAATATTACCAACGAAAGTCAAAATAGCAAGTAGTAGGTATTCAAGCTTTTGTAGATTTATGTATGCTAAATGCTAAGTTGCATAAACATATGGCATAATACATTTTTCAATAATATTAAGTTGACGCGTTGGAATATGAACATTATTTATTTATTTTTTTGTCAATGGTTTTTGCTGTGTTTATAATTTAAAAGTGGTGATGAATTTTCATTGTGTGGATGTTAGATACCATGAAATAGAATTTCCTCCGGCAAACATTTTTACCGAAAATTATTATTATTATTATTGTGTATTCTCTGTGACAATAAGTTGCGTTTGTATATTGTATTAATCTCTATGGGGTATCTTGGACACGATGCAATAGTAGTGTAATAATGCGAACAATGCGTTATCGAAGTTATAAAAGATGACCACTCAGGAATCCGGACTAAGCCGACATAGTGGGTGGTTGGAGACAATGAAAAACAAAGTATATAACGTTGTTGACAGTTTTAATAAGTGAGTTCCAGGATCTAAAAGCTTTAAAAAGTCCCTTTGCAAAGCTTTGTCATGGTATACAAAACACGTCATGTCGAGCAGTCAACGTGTAATTACTATCATGTTTATTATTAATTTTGATATTATTAATGTTTGTTATTTACGTAATAGAATAAATACTCAATTTTAATGGAATAATTTCATGTAAAATTAATTAATAATTAATATATTACTAAAATAAATGCAAAACAACGACACCGCAAGGTCAGTCGTTGAAAATGACAGAAAAGTGTTAAATCCATTATTCTATACAATGTGTTGCGTATTGTTACTTCAAACACATATACATATATGTAATTATATACAGTTATATACAGTTATATACAGTCATTATATACAGTATAAAGATAATAATTTCTCATTAGAAAGTAAAATATTATACTACCTTTTCTATTAAAATAAGTTAAAAGGGAAATTATTATTAATAGTTTTAACTAGCTTGGTTTTTTTGTTCGTGGTATATTATTATGAACATATGAGTGTACATTTTAATTTCTCATTGAAATAAAATAAAAGGTAACTAACAGTTTTATGTTTGTTTTAAAATATGACTTTTATTATAAAATTAATAGTTGAAATATATTTAGTTAAATATTACAATTTTACACTATTATGGAAAATTTGAAAGAAAAAATTTATTCCGGAAAAAAAAAACTGGATAAAAATATGAAAGTATATTGAACAATACAAATATTTTATATTTTTATTCTTCGGCATATTTTTAAAGTAAATACTCAATTGTTTTTATTTTATATTTTTAAATATCTGGATATTCGAAATCATAGTACTAAATAGTTTATCGTTAGATATACACGGATCAATTATTATTAATAGTTAAAGCATGATATTTCTGTACGCAAAATTTATTATGTATACATATGCCACGATGTTCATTTATTGTGTAATCTATATTAAAGCTCTTAATACACGTGTCACGTTAAATACGTTTTTATCGAAAATGTATGTCTATTTTTATAACGATAAAATTAGTAATTCTGAGTTAAGTACTTGAAGTATTAATAAAATACTATTTGTATAGAATTAAGATAAGGTTATACGTTTTTATTTTGGGTTTGACACGTGACACGTGACACATAAATGCAGTGAATTTACGTTTATTAAGAGCTCTAATTTATATCATATTTTACGCGAATGAATTCATTTTGAAAATCTGTTTAAAAGTCAACAAGTAATCCAGTGGATTAATGAAGGAAATATATTAGGTTATAAATTCACTACGTCACTACAGCAAAAGTTTACGGAATAAAACACAGTATTATTTAATATAGATTAAATTGTAATAAACTTACCGTAACGTAACACAAATCTATCAATACTAAAACTCTATATAAATAAATACATTTTATTCTTTTACGATATTTTCAACCGTAAAATATGATATGTACATATTAGCATAAAATGAATAAAAATTCCATTATGTCATCAATATTTACATGATTTTCAAATAAAACCACCGTTACTTGTATGTTAAATATGTGAAGCATTTATTTTATCATACAAAAGAATTTAAGGGAAATCAGTAATTCCATTATCGTCGTAATTTATCTAAATATTAAATATATTTTCCCAATACTCGAAAGCAAATTTAAATATTTAACATTAAAATTTATGAAATGCAGGCTAAGCATTTTTAAATGGACATGGATATAAATTCCAATCAAAATAAATTTAATACTTGAATTTTCACTTTTTCGTATCATTAGAAACTTATATTAATATACATTAATTGTTTTTAAACATTATAAATTGAAATATTTTTTGAATTTAATATTTTATTTTCGTAATATAATATATTTCTTACATTTTTTTTTCGAATATACTATTTAATTTTATTAAAAATTTAAACTATATACTAAAATATCTCTATTATTGAATCTGCGTAAATATTTTATTCTTTTAAACGTGGAAAATGTCTTTTTTGGCTTCTTGTGTAGTCTACGTAACATTTTTAATAATTTTTAGACAAGATGTTAAGAAACTGTATTCACCATTCAATTCTAATTGTATTATTTTTGACTTTACATTTAATTAATTAATTTTTATAAATTTGACCTAACCGTTTAGGAAAGATATATAAACATTTTTTAAATTTATATTATTCTTAATTCCTAGTATGTAGTATGATAACGTTCGAAAGTGTCAAGTTTTCTATGTCTCTCTTTCGTTGCCTTGGTATACTTGTAAAAAAATTTATAAGAATATCACTAAATATTGAAAAAAATGGGAGAATACAACAAAATTAGAATAAATTATTGTTATTAATATTAAATAGCAATGTAGTGTCTTTAATAAATATACTTTTAACTGTATATGGTTATGTATATTTATTATATTTAAAACATGTATATGGTACATGTAATCATACATTTATTTCCAAATATCATTATATTTATAATTTAATGGAATATAATTCAAAACTGATTGATAAATTTAATGTTATCAAATTTATCGAGAATACTCATACTCTACGTTTTGAATATTATAATAATATTCACAGTGCTCGACTTGAGGGAGGCGCAGGAGAACGATGTATTCCAACTAATTTTCAGAAATTTTAGCGTCCCCCTACTATTATTACACTATAATCATAACGCTCAGTCAGTTTTGGGGACGTTCTTTTTTTTAAAGTAAATAGAGTCCTCCTTCTTTAATTTTGCCAAGTCGAGCATTGAATATTCATGTATTATGTACGTATTAATTACATATTTTTTTGTTTTTGATTATTACAGATCCAACAACTTATGCATTACTAAACTACAGCTCATAATTATGACAAACAAAAACCATCGAGATGTATTCCAACAGAATCGGAGCTATTATTTAGCTATGAAGATTTACGAAAAAGTTTTCAACAATGTGACATAATATACGAGCCATTGGTTTTCAATCGTAATTTACATATTATGATACAAAAACTTCGGTAGCAGGGATATCCAGTGATGATCTCACGACTATATAAAAACATGTTAAATTTTCTATAATATTCTTCTTTTTTTTTTTTTTTGTTAATCTCTAAACCTGAGCAATACTTATTATATGTATGTAAATACGTAAAACAAACAAAACACACCAAACTGTGATATATCTTCTATATTTTTATTACGTTAAACTGCTTAGACAGTAAATTTAGTTTTCCAAAAATATTTATTATAGTTTAAAAATTATACTTACGTGCTATGAGCGAAAGCCAATACTTTTGCCCTCGGCTTATCGACTATTTAGCTATTGTCGGAGCACATCCTAATTCTTCTAAAAGAAGATCTTTGTATGAATTACAAAACTGTAATGAAGAATATAGTAGTGGAATCAGTTCAACTTCGGTCAATAATGACGACAACTTCTTTATTCAGGTATTACTTAATCATTTTGTTTTTAAATTTACCAAATTATTTTTTATAATTCATTTGGATTGAGAAAATCTAATTTAAATTATTTTTTAATTTTTAAATTAGGTAGAAAAATATTTTTACATAAAATTAATTTTCAAATATTTTTTTTTTCATTTTTTAGAGAAATTATCATTTAAATTAAATTTTGTTTTATTTTCGAAACAAATATAATAAATAAAAGTATAATATTTAATTTTGCAATGGAGTTGTAGTACGCAGATAAGAGTATTATTTTCATAATAATGATCATTGGCGGAAATTCATAGAAAAATTTGGGGGCTACAATATTTTTTTTTTAAATATATGTATGAAATTCAAAATTATGAATACTTTTGCAATAATTTTTAAGAGGACTTGATAAAACTTTTAGAGGGCTAAGCCCCCAAGCTCCCTTCCTTCGATTTCCGCCAATGACAGTGAAGTGCAAGAATATACTTGAACAAAAAATAAAAAATAAATAATGGGTTTTTTAAAATTGGTTAGAAAGTAATTTCATCGCAATACTGTCTATAATTAAGACTCTATAACAATAAAACCACAACGGTCTATCCATGCTATAAAATCATTCTTTACAATAACTTGTAAAAAATTAATTTTTCGTTTTATATATCAATAAATCTAGAATCCAGACTTACTTCGAAGATATCCAGCAGATGATCATAAAGATTTTATACTACCAGAAACTATGTCATATTTTTGTCAACCAGAAGGATGTGTTTCCTTTAGACGTAGTCGATCAGAATCGAACAAAGTAACATCATTTGTATTTACACTAACAGATAAAGATACAAGTTAGTTAATTTTACAAAGACGTAACTTAAAAAATATTAGTATGCATTCATCATATAATACTTATTTTTTAATACATTTTTTTTTTAAATAGCTCGAACTAGGTATGGTGTTTGTGTAAACTTTTATAGGCGTGTTAGCCAATGTTATACAAACACAAATACTTCAAAGGATCTTGACTCGAGTGAAGATCAATATTTAAAAAAACACCAAAAGAATCATTCATCGGTATTTTTAAAATGGTAATGATTTTCATTTCATCTTCTGAGTAATATTTTAATTCCTATGGTATACCATGCATTAAATTTTCTTTAGAAAATAAATAATAAATATAACGGGGCCATTATACATGATTATTCTTTGTGTAATTTTTTTCAAATAAAACAGAGTATAAGTCTACCGTATAAATGTTTGACTTATTATTTTAGCGATTATGACCGGTTAATAATATGATTTATTAGTACAAGTGCATCAAAAATAGACTAACTTTTTTAAGCATCTATTAACTAGACGTATAACATACTATCTAAATATAAAATATTTTATATAAGTGTACCTCTCCCGAGCAACTTATTTTATGATAATAGTACAAAATTATATTCTACTCTTAATTAGTTATTGATTTAATTTTTTTTGCAGTCATTCCACAAGTTCATTTAGTAGATCAGTCTCTGAGGAATATCCTACAAATAAATTAAGTGATATGTCTGCAACTAATGTTCAACCACAGCCAGTAAGTCTTATTTCCACGTTTAATTATAAATTAGATAAAATTTTTAATTTATAACTTCCCTATTACATATATGTATTACCAAAACATAATATAAATAATTATTTTCATAATAATTAATATGTTTGTATTGCTAAATAATTTGTAAAAATACGAGGATTATAAGTCACTTGATTTCATGATGTAAATCTAATTACAACAATTTTAATTTTTATGTTTCAGGAATCTCAATATTTATATTCTTTAACATCATTGTGCCTTCTCTCTCATCATCCATTATTTTCAAATTTTCGTTCATGTTTATTTTATTTAAAAAACATAATTGATTCTTGTAATAAAAGAATTAATCGGAGCAGAAAAAAATATCATAAAAGGTACATAACGATATTATTATGCTTAAAAAATGTTAAACTAGCTATTTTTTAATAAATTTTAAAATATTTTACTTACAGTAAAGAGTGTATATGGAGCTTATTAACTGGATTATTAACTCAAGCGAATTCGCCCAGGATTATACAATACATCAAAGAAATTGAAATGTGGATTTTACGTTTACTTAGCACTCCAGTTCCAGTACCAGGAAAAACAAAAATCGAGGTAAAAAGAACTATCTGGTATTAAATAATATTAAAATCTCATTTATTTTGATTAAAAATGAAAATATAAAACAATAAACAATATAAAAGTTCATAAAAAATAAAATTAACCATAAGTACTTGCTTTGATAGTTTTCAATTGCTTTTTATTTTAAGCTTGTACGGCTAAAACATCATAACTATTATTTTTTATTTCTATTTTTTTTGGGTTTTTTTTAATAATATAGTTTCAAGTAAAGTCTCTAATAATCTATAAACGCACTAACAGTATTCCGAAAGTTTATTAACTGTTTAAATTATTTCATTTTATATTAATATTAATGTTGTTTGTATAGGTTTATTTATTTTCGCAAAATCAGTGCCAACCACCTTTAACATTTGCATTGCCGGACCATACGAGATTTTCATTGGTCGATTTCCCATTACATTTACCCCTAGAGTTATTAGGAGTAGATACGTGTCTCTATGTACTAACTATTATTTTATTAGAAAATAAAGTAAGTACAATTTATGTATTATCTTTATTCAACTAATATTAATTACATGAGTACATTTTATTAATAATACAATATATTTTAGGTCGTCTTCCAATCTAAAGATTATAATGCACTCTCAATGTCAGTAATGGCTTTAGTTGCACTTATGTATCCTTTACAATACATGTTTACTGTAATTCCATTGCTGCCCACTAGCTTACCGAAATCGGAAATGGTAAAGCAATTAAACTGAATACATTTTTTGTTTGTAATGTTAACCGTCATATTTCTTACGAATTTCAGCTATTTGAGAGTCCTGTGCCTTATGTAGTTGGAGTTCCATCCAGTTTTTTTACAACAAAACGAAATTTCCGGTTAGTTTTTGATAACATATAAATAATTGAAATCGGTTCATCTGGTTTAAAATGAATTGCATTATCAAATGTCTTACTATAAATCAAATTTTGTTCTCCAGATTTCCTAAAGACGTTTGGATAATAGATTTGGATTCGAATAAAATAACTCCACCAATAACCGTTAACCGAGAGGATGCTATACCACCTTTACCTAAATCGGAATCGATAACATTGAAAAATAACTTAAAATCTGTAACTTTACTAATACCATAATAGCTCGACTTATTAATGAAATGTGTTATTTAATTTTTATTAAAATAGGCTTTAAATGGGCTTTCCCGAATTAACATAAATAATAAATCAACGAATTACTTTCCGGAAAACGAAATTATGTCAATAACACGGCCTTCTATCGATACAAATACTGGAGAAGAAGTTTTAAAAAGAAAAATCGAAAACATAAAATTCACAAAAAAAAACGAATACGTCGATAATACCACTAATAAAGAAATAAGGTAAGAAAAATTATTGTATAATATATTATGATCTGAATCAACGGCAAAATATCGCGAAACCATTATATTTCATGGAATAAATATCGCCAGTATACATATCGTCACCTTGAAATATAGTAGTAATTTAATTATAAATAATATATTTTAAGCATATAATACTGTTATATAGTAGAATTGATATAAGTATTAAAAGAAAAAATTAATATATTATATATTATATTCATTGAAATACCATGAAGATAATCTTCAAAGTCTAAAATAAAAAGGTAAAAGGTGAATACGATTAGATGAGATAAAATTGAATGAAATATACTGACGCGATAATATTGTACGGCGGTATTATTCCTTTACGATATATTGGTTTCGCGATATTTTAGTTACGATATTTCGGTCACGCAATATTTTACCGGCGATATTTTGTCGGGGTACCTTATGATCTGCAATTAATAAAAACATTTAGAAAACTATATGCTATTTGCTGTAAATAAATGTAGATTTTATACACATAACAAATAATAAAATTAAATAAAACAGGTAAGTTATTTGTTTGTATTTAAAATAATCATTGAATGTGTCATCAATTCCAATATAAATCCCTTAATTGTATTTTTTACAAAGACATAAACAACAAACATATCGATAATATCTAATAGGTAATAAATATACTTATAATAAAATCGTCTCTCGTGATTAAAAATGGTAAACTTCCCGAGCGTTATTAAGTCCGAGAAAATTAATTGTATTAACTTATTATTAATTAGTGCGATCGTTTTTAGAAGACAAATATCAACAAATACAGCATTCAACACGGTTGATATTGACTCAGTGGATATTGCAATTAGAGTGGCCATGGTGCGTTTTTTTTTATCCGGCGACGTACTGGCAAATCTCACAGAACATTCGCGGACACTGAGACTTTACCCCAGACCAGTGGTATTCTTTCAAATCAACTCGTTTCTGAAAAGTCGCCCGAATCCGTCACTATTCACTTGTCAACTGTCTCGGACGCAAGCAGTAGATTATTTCGCCGAATGGGCATTAACACCGAACAACGTAGTATTCCAACGAATTCAGACAGGTGTCTGCGATCCGTTCATGATTGGAGATAAACTGAAATGGTTTGCGAATAATTTGGAACCTATTGTGTTTACCGTCTGGCAAGAGAATTGCATGATTCAAAACATAATGAACATCAACGAGAATTCTAACCGTCGTTCAGTATTCGGTAATACCACTTTAAACATACCTAAGAGTGAACTTCTTGAGCTTGGAAAAATTATGTTTCGTTTTAATTCTTGTCGTAGAATTAAGTCATCGGTCCGACAGTGACAGCAGTGACACTGGCAGTAGCGATGACGAGAGATCATCGCGTTACCACAAAGAATTTACAGGAAATGTCACTGGTGATATAATTAAAATAGGTAATGAACAGGGCTCGAAAATTGTAGCACTAAAAATGTTACTTTTTAGCTCTTAAATATGTACTTACAAATATTTTGGCTCATAAGCGTTTGGACTGATTGAATTATAAATTTAACAAAAATGTTAAATTAATTAAATATATTTGTAAAAGTATACTTATAATTAAATGATTTTATTTAGTCACTAACTATTAGTACATCAAATTGTCGATGAAAAAATAAAATAATAATTGATGATGTCTATTTATTTCCAATAATTGAAATATTTTTAAAACTATGATATAACTAATTAAATCATTATTATCAAAAAAATGTGATTATTTCCTGTATTATGTAAAAATATACCCAGAAATAGCACTATAAACCTTAAATTAGCAAAATAGCAATAAAACCTATATATATGAAAAAAATAAAAAAATTAAATTTTGTGTATGATATCCAATTAGTTTGAAACATATTTGTATCTTACTTTAGATGTTCTAGGATGAACCAAGATAAATATGTATTTGCTAGAACTTTCGAGCCCTGGTAATGAATATACACAAATTTATATACATATATTCAAAATTGCAAAATATTATATTCAATAAAAGTTTAATAAATTACATAAAAATTATTGATTTGTTTAGAAAACCGAAGGCTTAACATAGGACCAATAGTGCAAGGTGTACATTCTGCCTATGAACCTCCGATAACATTACAGATCCCAATGGCGACAGATGATAGCCCAGATGATGGTACCGTTGAATCGACGGGCAGCAAATCAAATGGTTCATCTCCATCCAGTAGCCATAGTGACATGAGCTCGCCTATGTTCAAACCCGAATCATTAATAGTTTGTATTTTTTATTTATATTCCAAATTAATTGAAAATAGTGCATGCATATTGTATCTAAAGCATTCAATACCTATATAGTTATCACGTATATATTAATATTAGAACGGAACCCCGTTTACATCATAACAAAATATCAGTAGTTTCACGAATAATATGTGATCTTATAGTAATTTACTTAAGACTTATACTATTATACTGTGCATAGTTAAGGACACCGTTCGTTTTGTACAATATTCTATGGGTTGGGTTAATTGTTATACACGTAGCATATGCACTTTTAACGCAATGTATAAACACAATCTTAAAATGCTACAAAAATCTCAAGTCAATTTGTTAAGATTAAATATTTCTTTGTACATTTTGCATCGAGATAAATAATATGACATGTAAGTATAATAAGTAATGAATATATTTTCGGAATTATTCAGATTCTAAAAAAATATAAGAGTGTTTCCGTAAATTTTTTTTAAATAATATTATGAAACATCAATAACTTTAAGACGAATGTTAACAATCTTTATATGGTTTTTAAACAATAGTTGACTTACTATTACCAACCAATTTCTAAGTTCTAATCAATTATTTAAGAACTATAATCAATTAACATGTTTAATGTATTTCATACTGTAAAATATTTAATTATACTATAGTTTTGTTGCTGGTAATTATTTTTGCACTATTCTTAACCATATATCTAGTTATTAAAATAGTAATTAATTGATATTACCTTGAGGTATATGGGGGAGGGAGGGGCAAGATTTCTATCAAACAATTAAGTGATTTTAGTAATTTGCTCATATATTTACTCCTTATGAGCCTAGAAAAAAAAACGTTTAGACCATCATCCTTGTATATTGTTGTATATTTATAAGCTAACGTTATTTTTGTTACATAAAAAAAACGTAATTATAAATACTATCCACAAATATATTTGTCAAATTGTAGGACATCGTTAGATGTAGTCAACTGCAACAACAACCATCACAATTGACTGCAACTGCTTCGGGTAACAAACTTCTTCTAAGCAGACATAATACAGGCGGTAGTGATTCTGCTTTAAACCATGTAGTTGTAGCACAAAAACCAAATAATAATTTTAGACCAACAACACAAACATCTACAGTAAGTTGAATCTGCAACCCAATACACACATCATTATTACGATTCGTTTATTTAATTTATAATTAAATTCAGTTAATTGCTTTATAGTTTTAATAGACACTATTTCATTACTTTTTAGGAATTTTATGAAACAGTACCTTTAACAGCAGAAAAAAAACAAAACATCATATCAAGTCCATCTTCGTCGAGAAAAGGAAGCCTGAGTAGTCTACACCAACAGTTGACTAGGCAATCCAGTCAAAACAGTTCAATTTTAGAACATTTCGCTTATCAAGCTAAAGAACTTGTTAGAGAAACAGCCAGACAAAGTAGTCAAGAAGGTGCTGGAGGAATATTAGCACATGTTGCAGACAAACTAACCACCCAAGCAAAAAAAGCTGCAGGTGAAGCTACTAAATCTGTACATGAAGCCAGTAAAACAGCATTTGAAGCCAGTAAAACAGCAGCAGGCGTAAGCAAAAATACTTTTGACGATTTGACATACGTCGGAAAAAGCACAATTGGTGACTTAACGAAAAGTGCAAAACAAGTTGCTTCCAAAAAAGGATTTAAGGTATTAATTTTATGATTAAATTTTGATACATTTTAATTTTAATGTTACAGTTGCAAATATTCTATTCCAAATAAGCTTCTTATATAATTATTTAAATGTATTTATGTAATATAAAGTCTTTGTTTATAAAATATTAAAATAATAATTTATTAAATCCTATAGTGAATATTTTAAAATTTCAAATATCGATCGTATTTCCCAACTCTTAACTATAATTTTAAATTACCATAGAATAAAATTTGTTCAATATTTTGCATTCTATGTTGTACTAATTTATCAAATAAATTAAAATCTATATGACATCGACTTCATAATATAATACATACATAAAAAATATTTATCAAATATGCATGCGTTCAATTCAAGGACTTAATAAATTAATATTTTTTATATAGGTTGGATTATTGAGTGAATCTACTTCATTAAGCCAGCAGGATCAAAGTTTTGATGATGATGATATTAAAGATTCTATGAATTCGTCTACAAATCCAGTTTCATCCAGTTCTATTTCAGAAATTAGAAAACCATCAGTAACATCGATGGGAACGGGTGCCACTAAAGATTTCTTTTCAAACATAACAAGTGATATAAATGGATTAGCGAATCAAACTTCAAGCATGTTTAACGATTTATTTGGTGAGATTTTATTTGTTTAAAATATCATACATTAAATGTATTTACATTGTTACTACTTTAATAAACTATTTAAGCAATTTCTAAGCTTTCATTTAATTTCATATTTATAAAAACTCGTCATAAAAATGTATGTAACACTCATATTTAAATGAATACTAAATAATTAAATACAGATCCGGGAATATAATAGATTTACAATATTTGGTTTTGTAATTACTTTCCTGTACTTTCCAGAGAAAACTTTTATGATTAACTGCTGAGTGACTTTGGGTATCAATACAAATTAAAATACTACATTTATAAATATGAACTACAAGGATTCCTTAAAAATTAATTACACTTGATTCTGGGGGAGCACCATAACATATAGCGCACTTTGTTAAGTTTTATATAAATTAATTAATTAATACTATAGTAAATATTTTTATGTAGATTCGCAAACTCAACTAAAAAATATAAATTTGCTCCTACCTTAGTTGATCTATTCATCCATATAAATTTATGCTGAATAAAAAATGATTTAGATCAATTATTATTACAAAGCATGTACTAAACAGGTAACAAGCAACCAAAAAATAACAAATCATCACTTACATTACCAGTGACTAGAACTAAAGAGCGAACATCTTCCGGATCTTTTCCGACAAAAGGTAAAAACAATTTGGTATTATTTCTTAATTTATTTTTCGAATACGATTTTAGGAAAATAAATTTCATAATTATTTTAATAAGTATACGTTAATGCACTGCACGGTCTGTAATTATGGAGACTGTACCGGACTAAAAATTATTATGAAGGATCGAAATTGGACCAAATAATTCTTCACCTGTTTTTATACGATAAGGCCAAACCATACAAATCACTAGTATACATATTTATTGTTAGACTATGAAGAATTTTTTTACAAGTATTACCGTACTTTCAAACATGGACTGGAACCTTGATGTTTTTACCGGTTCTGGTTTCGGTTCCGGTTCTGGCTCCGATTCTTAGAAAATTAAGAAATTTGGTTCAGGTTCTTAGAAAGTGCAAAATTTCGGTTCCAATTCTTAGATATTTAAGTTACATAAAAAAAATTTCAAGTTGAGAAGATTAAAAATTCATTTAAAACAATAATTTTGTCAGTTTAAAGTTGTAATTGACTTTACATACAATGGTTGTTTTTTAAAAATTTAATTGTAACCATTAATGAATTATTTAAGTCTTCTACTCATATTTTTTTTTTTTCACCGTAACCCATTAACAAAATTTTAAGTGTCCAAAAATTAATTATTTAAATAATAAAATAAACAACATTTTTAACAAAATTATTTTCACTTACTTTTATTGTGGAGGGATAGCTTATGGCGTTGTGTCGGTTGCTATTGTGCTAAAAATAAAATATTTTTTCCAATAAAATGGGAAATTTATAAACCATAGTCTATATTATACCGCATGATTTTATCTGACTCTTGTATGAATCTTGTATTATTGGGGTCATTATTATTAAAGCCTCAGCAGTCGGCCCACTGTGTATTTTCACCATTCGTCATAACCATTAATTACAAGAAATATGTTTATCAAATCTTTATATTTTTCCTAATAAAGATAAAAACAAAAAGTTCATGTTTATTGTTAAAATATTAGATAAATGGTTTTAGTTATATCTGTTGTAATTTTATAAAATCGAAAAACTCTGAAGAACCGAAAAGAACCAAAAATATTTTTAATTTTTTTAAATGGGTTCCGGTTCCAATTGCGGTTCTACGAAATAAAGAATATAGGTTCCAAAAAAGGTTTCAGTTCCTAAGTTTTTTCTTCAAGAACCAGTACCGGAACCGGTTCTTTCGGTTCCGGTACCAGTCCTTGCTTTCAAATGTTAACAAAATTATTTTTAAATTGTATATTATATACCAGCAATACGAAAAGTTGTAATATCATACATAAATATAGTGTTATCTTTTACAATAGTGTTAACTCCTATAAATTGTATTATTAATTCTTAAAAAATAATATAATAATAAAAAATTATTTTCACATATAAATCAAATTCATTTTTAAAATTATAAATCGTACAGTTATCATATAGTATTAAATACGAGTATTAAAAAAAATGACTTAAGTAAAAAAATCAAAATGAAAATAACTGTTTAAAAAAGATAAAAAAATGTAAAAAAAAATACTATAAATATTCATTTAAGTTTGTGTCATATTTTAGAGATAAACTCTAAACATGAAAGTTTTCCTCGTACCTATTTAATTTTTTTTTTGTATGCATAAATTCCAATTTTAAAATTAATTTGTCTACCCACGTTATGGTATCAAAATCAAAAATAGTGTACTGAAGTAAAAATGTTAGAATGTAGATTGTTGCCATAATGTTTTCAGATAAAAAGATCCGTGTAGGGGATTAAAGTATCTTTTATTTTCATGTAAAAAGGTTTTTTTGTACCGGAGTTTTGGTCAGCAATACATTTAAAAAATGTGTAGATATAGTGGTCATAATCGGATAGCGAACGATTTACCATTTTAGTTACACAATTGTCGCTTATCAAAGAATTTTTTTTATTTTATCCTAAAAACGAACAATTGCGAAGGTTTTTGTAGGCTACGTTGTCAAGTCTATATTTTTCTAAATATGTAAATATTTTTGAATTTATTTTATTTGAGAATTTAATTACATTTTTTTTTTTTACGTATTAGCTACTCGATATTCATAATAATGTTATATTATAATTACGTTACTAACTAAAATAAAATGATGCAAAATATGTGTTTAGTTAAAAAATGTTTCTTGGTACAAATATTAATAAAATAAGATAATAATATATAATACAAAAAATACTATATAGAACTAAAAAAAAAAAAAATTAAAAAACTTACAAAATAATAATTTTTAAAACAATTTCTCTATATATATTTTTTTAATTTTTTCCTGGGTATAAATTTCCAGTTTCTTGTAAGTATACAATTAAATTCTTGTGTATTTATTATAAACGTCGACTAATTCTAGATTTATTTTTTTGTTCATAGGATTATATACATTATTTTTAATACAATTTATTATTGTCAACGTTTGTGATTGTATTTGTTATAAAACTGAAATAAATAAAAAATATACAATAGAGACTTAAAAACCATGTGTAAAAGAATTTATGGTGTAAATTTGTAAAAAAAATGTTGGGGCATAATCAAATGTATCCAAAAAACTAATTTTGTGTTGTTTCTTTGTAGTTATACAAAAAAATTTGTCATTTTCCGGAACAAAAATAAATCGACATTTATTAAAAAAACAAAAACAATTTCCCACTATTTTTATTTTTGAATGTTGAAAACTTTTGAAATAATAATACATTATTATAATATTCTGATTATTCTTGACATTCTAATTTCTATTGTATTATATATCATGAGATTAGTGCTCTAAGTATCTAAACTTTTATTTTTAGTAGGTCGGAATGATTTAGTAGAAAAGTCTAATTTGATTAGACATTCAAACCCAAGAAAACTAAGTGAAACATCGAGAGTACCAAACAAAAAATCAATCAAACCTAATAGTCACATGGACAACGAAGCTTTTTTGAAGGATGTATGATTTTTATTAAAAAAAAAAAACCTATAAAATTATTTTTATTCATACTTCCTATATTTTGTACACTCAGGTAACCAAACAAATTCTTGATGGAGAAGGAATTGGTTGGCTGAAGCTCAGTAGATTTAAAAAATTGATGGAAGAAGAGGGTTACCGCAATTTAGTAGTCAGTAAACTAAACCAAACATTGGATAATAAAATTAGCCCTAGCGATCACATTGATGATGTGGTAATTATTCAGTACTTTTCAATACCTTTTTAGTTTTATTATTATTTCGTTGATCCGAATGAAAATGAAAAACATATAATTTTATAACAATAATAATAATAAATTGAAGAACCAATAATTTTTTCAGTATATCAGTAGACCAGTTTGGAAAGGAATGTTAAAAGCCTTATTAGCAATAATTCATGGATTAGAAGTGTCTTTTAGTAATCAATGTGGAGGTGGTCTAGCATCTGCATTCCAAGTATTAGAAATAGCTCACACTCACTATTGGACTAAGGACATGTCTATGACTGGTTTTGAATCTCAAGTAACTGTCCAATTTATTTACTAACAATTAAATTAAATAATATTAATATTGAATAGAATGATTAAAAATTTAGTGTTAACAAAAGTTATTCATTCTCGAATAAAATACATTACTAACTAAGAGCTTTTTTTTTAAACACCATTTATTATTAATCAATAATTTTGTATTCTTCTATAGCTCGTTAAACTACTTCGAAATAGATTTTATCAATAGCGATAAAACTAAAATATTTACTCGTTCAACATTCACAAAATAAAACTCAAATACCCAATTTAACATCATAATATTTTTTTATTTTTTTTACGTAGACATCCAGTCCATTTGGTAGTCGTGAAAATGTACAGTCACCTTTACAAAGTCCAAGTATTGCAAGCTCACCAATTTCAAGTGTTTATCAAGCATCTAGAAAATCTTCTCAAACTAGTACATCTGGTTTATCAGGTAAATATTTTCTTAGACATTTAATAATTTTTTAAAATGTTTCCATGCATATATCAGTTAGTTAACTTCACATAATTACCTATAGCATACAGTAAACATATATGTTTTATCAAAGTAGCCAATTGGAATAATTTTACAAAGCCGTTAATACTCGAAGTAACTTAACTAAATATTTTCTAAATATTAAACTTTAAAGCACTATTATTATTATTATTATTATTATTATCAATAATTATTCTGATAACAAATGTTTAAAAATTATTTTAAGTTCAAAACACTCTTGAAAAGTTCTATTATTTATGGGTTGGATACATAAGTAACTAATATTACTATATTGTAAAAAAAAATGACTGATTTAATAAAATCAAATTCATTTTGAATTTTTAATTTGTACTACATTCAGTTTAAGTTTATAGACGTTAACATCTTACATTGCTAAATAAAATGTAAAAATAGTTCATATTATATTTTATTTAGCAAATAGTTTGCAATGAAATAATTTTGTATATTATTGTTGATTAGAATGTAAAAACAATCCAGCTGGAAAATTTGCTCAAGATTTTTCATTAACAGACGATGGCGAAGGATCAATTACAAATAATTCTTCCAATGAAGTTTTTAATGACTTAATGAATATTGAAAATATTAAACAAGAACAAGTATCAACGAATCCTTTTTTGGGAAATGAGGTGAATAAAATGTATAAAACTATTTCATTATAGGCAATTTTTATCATAGTTTGAACTTTTTTTTTTGTCTAATTATGCATTATATATTATATATTATAAATGTATAAATTTCAAAAATATCAACTAAATAATACCTTACGTATTTATTTAGGGAGAAGTGGCTACTATTGGACCTGTAGTGGTGTCCGATGAATCCAGTTGTAATAGTAGTTCTGTATTAGTTAATAATCCATCATTTTATTTGAAACGGATGTCAAGCAACAGCAGTAGAAATAATACATCGTTTTTCCGAAGCGCTGTATCAGACAGTGAATTGGATAATTCGGGAGTTAGTATAATGAAAAATTAATATTTGAAATTAATATTTGAATGTGTATAGTAAATTTTCAATTATTTAAAATTTATTATTCATCGTTTCTTGTAATGGTTAATTACAAAAAAAAAAAAAAAAAAAAAAAAAAAAAAAAAAAAAAAAAAAAAAAAAAAAAAAAAAAAAAAAAAAAAAACGATCTAGTCAATTATAAACTATTTTAAATACCTATACCATTTACAGCCGAGTTATAGGGAAAACAATTTACTATTATAGCTTTTCAAGGTTACGAATAAAAATCGCACTCAAAGCATTTGGTCCAGTAAATCATCGCTGAGCGCTGGATTCCGATACCACGGAGGTAATCTTTTGAATACTGCATCTGGGTCGCCTAGTCCGGATTCAGGACGAACATATTTATTCGAAGGTAATATTACTCGTATATTCGTAATACCTGTAAACGATGACAACAGCTGACACTATTTTATAATAATTATTGACCAAATTACATTTTGCAGGTATACTGGGAAAAGAACGGAGCCCGATTTGGAATCAATTGAAATTTTGGGAAGATGTGTTTATCGATGCTGTCAGCCAAGAAAGAGATATGATAGGAATGGATCAAGGACCAATAGAAATGATGGAAAGGTATTTTCCACATGGAAATGTTCACGATGAGTTTAATATTATCGTCTTGTTATTTTAGATATAAGAATCTAAATCAAAGTGAACGGAAACGCCTGGAATATGACGAAGATAAACTTCTGTCAATAATGATATACAATTTAATAGCATTCATGGTCATGGTAAATGTTCCTAAAGAAAGTGTGATGAAAATCGTAAGAACTTTGGTTGGAAAAAGCAGAGTAACAAATTGTTACGCGACTGAAATAACGAGTTTAATGGCACAACTTTCCAATCTGGTACGTTATTATTTATGGTTAACATAAAGTAATCTAATATTTAATATTTACGAAATATCTTTCATAACAATACTACTTGAGCATAACAAAAGATTATTGTATATTCTTCTAAAAAAGTACTACACATAATAATTCTAAGATGTGAAAACTATTATAATAAAAAATGTATTTCCCATAAAAACTATTACATTTTGATGCAGAATATTTTTTAAAACTAATAAACACAAACACCCGCAGTAACATTAATTTAACTTCAATTGTTGGAATTTAAGCAAAAAAAAAAAAAGAAAAACAGATTACCAGAATCAAAATTCCCGGATGATATTTTACCCGAAAGGCCATAAACTCGAAACCTTTCGATATTAAAACCGATAAATTATAATACATAAAAAAATAAAAATTAATTAATAAAATTAATAATAACATAACAAATACTGTTGTACAATTATTAAATATTATAAAATCGATAAATTATAATAAATATAAGCGGTCAATGACTTATGATTGAGGCCTATTATTTATAATAAAAAAAATAAAAAAACATTATTAATATTAATAATATAATATTTATGATATATAAAAGAATAAATATAAAATACATCACTGTTCATTCAAGTAGTAACAAACATTTTAAATTAAATTCTTAATTTCGAGAATATCAACGATCAAGAAAAAAGCGTTCGGAAAAAAAGATTTCAGGTTTTTGGACTTTCGAGCAAAATACCATTCGGAAATTTCGATTCGTTAAAAACAACGGGTATAAAAGAAAATGGAAAAATGAAAAAATCACGTTTAAATAAAACAATTTACTCCTATTTCTTATTTCTCCATCGTTTTATTTCAATAATAGAACGAAGAATTTTAAAAGTATGAAAAATGTCAACGCTTAAATATCTAAGAATCGAGTAATTATTAAGTGAAAAATAATTTTAAAACATCCTTTGTTCAAATTACATATTGGTATTGAAATTAATATAGTTTGGCATTTACGATATAAACAATTTAATGGTGTAAAAATAATAACACTTCGATTATTCGCTCATATGATACGAATTTTTATTTAATTTATTTTAAAATTCGTATACTTTTATAAATTTATATATTATTTATGTAGAATGGAAATGATGTTGACTTGAAGCCGTCGAATTCGAGACAGGCACACAGGCAAAGTTTTGCAGTACACTGTGGCGATTCTTCGGGGGAACTGCTGTTCTTAGAGGTCAGAGACGACGGACTGGTGTTGAGATCTGTAAACGGAGTGATAGTCAGTAGATGGTGGTATGAGCGGATAGTGAACATGACTTACAGCCCTAGGAGTAAAATATTTTGTTTGTGGAGAACCGCCAACGGTGGACAACTTCAGCTGAATAAATATTTTACGAAAAAAGTAAATTATCGTTTTTGCTGTAAATATTTAAAAAACCTTGAATATTTAGTACAAATTTCTTCGTACATTTTATTATTATTATTGTTCGATAAAAAAAAATTGAGCTTCAGTTCAAATAAAAATTTACGAGCATTCAAACATTACATTTTTTATACTTAAAATTGGATAGAAGAATTTCCAAATGATTTATTTGTAGTAAAAAAAAAAAAATTTATAAGGAATACAATATGACATTTTGACTAAATCGGGTATTTCAATGAATTTCCATTAAACAATATTAGCTATTTATTTATAGATATTTTATTGTTTAGAAGTATTTTAATGAGGTTGGTACTGTTAATAGGTACTAACATTTTAGATTTTCCAAATTTTTCGATACCTTTTTTTACAAATATTGTTCGTTAAATGTTCAACCTACATTATAAAGAAATTCGATTCTTCTACCATATCAACAGTTTTTAGAAACATATCCTAATTCACCAGATCTTTTTCACTTAGAATCGTTTTTTTGAGAACAATGATAAATTGGTTTCAAGTTTAAAATACTAATACAGCAAACCATTCACCTATCCCCAAATCTCACCTGACTGTGGAGTTATATCGTTTTATAAATTTCTATTCGGTTTGCGAAATTATTTTTAATAGCAGGTCAATATTGACTGCACGTTATACCTATTCCTATAGATTTTCTCTGTAGTTGTTTCCGACTTAAGGTCAATAAACGTTAGGATAAGACATTAACTTCGTTCACAGACTAAAATTTAAATTATTAAAAAACCATATAGCTTTAATTTAATTTAATATTTTATTCCTATTGTAAAAATTCGAATACGTGAAAATAATAAACACGCAAACATATTTAGGGTCATAAATACCTTATTTATACGGACGGAACGGTATTCATCAATTGCGCCGAATTTGGAACACTACCTGTGCGCCAATATAATAACTACAAGTAAAAATCATAATGGCTAAAAATAAAAATTAAAACTAAAATCAAACTTATCATTCTATATTCTTGGTATTTACACTAATATTATATTATATATATATTTACACTAATCCTACAAATTTTGAAAAGTTCTTAGAGCCAATATTAAAATTAGTTATGTCTATTTTAGTATTTATTTTTTTGTCATAAATTTAGAGTTTGGTATATTTGTGATAACTAAGAGAACACGTATTATGATTGTTTTATGATTGTTGCGTTATATTATTTTTAAAACTTCATAAAAAACAAAAATATTTGGATGGGGTGAATAAAAATATTTTCCAAACGCCGAGTGAAATGCCTCACATACATTTGTTGTTCTTTCGCCTGGTATGTTACACGACCAAAGATTCGGGGGAATAGTTGCATTTTCATCAATATATGTATCAATGAGGTAATAGCAATATGTATTAACTTGAATATTGATCGGTGCAATAGATGTATACCTTTTTTCCATTCAATATTTTTTCTTTCTTTATCTGCGATTTTCAGCGCAATTTATATAAAGCCGGACGGAAACCCAGAAGGAATAAAGATTAACAACCATAGTTTGCACAAACTAGACTTTTAGTCTAATATAAGTTCCTATCAAATATCACAGTTCTATATTTGCTTACATTATACCAATATTGGAGTTGAAATCAATAAAATGATTTTCACTATCACTTTATCTATGAACTAAATAGTGTCTTATATAATTGGTAAACATTTGTTTATTTTAAAATCGCTACATGCTACAGTGCAAAGATTTGTACACCCGCATCAAGCATTCGATGGAAAAGGCCGCGGAAAGAGGACAAGGTATTATACCCGGAGTCGAATTAGGAGGAGAGTTTCCTGTCAAAGACATGGCTACTGGGGAAGGTGGTATACTCCAAGTTTGCATGGAAGGTGTTGGCTTATTATTCGCTGACAGCAAGGTAAGTGATTAATTTAATGCATGCCGCAGCAGCAATGATATATATTACTATTATGCGTTTTATTGTTATTACTATTATTAAAATTATTAAAATTGTTATTGTTGTTCTTTTTATTATTATTGTTATCATTATTATGAAACTTATTATTAATGTTATTACAGTTAAAATTATTATAATTTTTGTCATTATTTCCTTATTATTATGACTATAATTATTAATTATTATCATTATAATAATACATTTTAATCTTATTTTTATTTTCACTATTATTTTTTTAATTATACTTAAAGTTTATTTTTATTATTATTACCATTGGTAGTGTTTAGTTTAAAACTCTCCCCACTCAACGAATTTGTGGTTAAAAGAAAAAAAAGTTTACCACTACTTGTAATATGATGAAAGTTATCATATTATGATAATTCTACTTTGACATCATGAGATATATAATATATACATACCTATAATATATGTATGTAGTAATATAATTTTATGTTATTATAAATTTAATTTGTATAATATAAATGGAATAAAGGGTTTAACAGTTTAAGGATCACAATAATGCTGAAAATCTATTAGTAATTATTCAAACATGACAAATAATTTTTCTCTCACAGGATCTTACACGTTTTACCATTTCTTTAACTTCAATAATTAAACCATAAATTTAATTATTTTATGTACTCATACCACATATATGTACATTTTAATGATGAAAAAAAAATCATTTGTTCTTTTTAGTATTTGGAATATAATATATTTAATTTTTAAATTTACCTGATATCTTTTCTTCTTATAGAATTTTTCAAAATCCTAATTGAAAAAACCACAATGAACTTACACCCAAAATATTCCATAAAAAAAAACTATTTTTTTTCTTTTAACTATTTGGAAACTACACTTATATACATAGAAAGCTGTTAATTACGATTAACTACAAAATATTTATATTTTAAGGACCTCTCAAAATTTTCTTAAAATACTACAGTTGTGTAGAATTTGAAAAATTTAAAAATCACAAATACATAAATTAAGCTACAATACATTTGTGTGTTTTAATTAACTGTATTTAATTAAACTACTTATCTTATTCGAAATTCGGATCGTCGGTATAAATTAATTACAACCTAATACGAGTGTGCACACGCTCGAATAATAGTACTTTCATAACATTGTCGTAAATATGCGTGTATATTTTCTCATAGCTTTCTATATTAACCGCGATTTTAACAGAAAATTAGGCATGCGAAACTTTATATCTTTTCTGATCTATATATATATATATATATATATACATTTTTTTTTATTTTTTTTTATTTTTTTATATATAATATATATATTTTATTTTGTGTGGTTGTATATACATATATATACATATATATACAGTATGCTCTAGAGAAACGATGCCATTCAAAATATCTCTTTGACGGGTTCATATATTTATTTAAACTGGTTCTTAAGCGAATTCGGGAAAGGGACTGCACTAATTTCCGGATTTGTTTAAGGAAAAAAACACATAGAAAAATATGAATTTACTGCTAAATGATATTTTGAATGGGTCAATTTGTTTCTGAGACATATTGTAGATATATGAAATATTCAATATTTGTGGATATTTATATTTACATTATTTTTATTTTTTTAAACAGTTCAGAATGTTCAATACGCTTTATAATTTATTTATTTATATTTATTATTATTTTTATTCTCAAAGTTTTATTATACTTACACCACGCTCGTTAAAATATTATTATACTTCACACGTGTTTTAACGGTCAATCTATATCTATATATTTATATTAATATAGAGATATATCGATATATTTATGCATATACTAGTATATACAAATACATAATGTATGTTATATATATGTATACACATGTATATGTATTGATATATTCGTACGACAGTATAATGATGTATTGTTATCGCCTTTGATTGAATTGAATATTTTGTTTTATTTCAGTCGGAAAAACACGTCGTGTTGTTTTTCCTCCTGTAAACAAAGTTTAAGAAACTTTTGAGATGGTCCTCGGTCAGGTCGATAATAATAATTATCGAAACACGATAATATATACTAATTACTTATCTCGTGTAATACATAATGTTTAGTTGTGTTTTGTTGATTTTCAATTGTCCTTTTTTTTTTTTTTTATGAAACGTCATAACGCGATGGATTGTTGTCTCGTTCAGGACTTTGAGGTATAATAGCAACATTTAAGTTACAAAAAAAAAGTACGGTTTTGTCATTGGTAATAGAATATAATATAGTTTTGATTTCTTGTTTGCTAAATCAACCACTCTAGTGCATATTACGTATATACGATTGGACTGTAAAATATTTCGTTTTATTTTATTATTATTATTATTATTATTATTATTATTATTATTATTTTATTATTATTATATATTATGCAGACGAGTAGCGTCACTGTTTTTTTTTTTTTTTTTTTTTATTAATATTATTGTTATAATTGTTTTATAAATTACTGTTCCTCGATCGTTCTACCCTATACACACACTAAAAGAGAATTATTTACAATAATGCGTTTATCTAGGATTTTCTACTACGGGGAGCATGGCTGTAATTGCACAAAACATTAAAAATATAATATATATACCTATACATCTATATACATATAATATATTATTTATGCATAAACTTTATAATTCATATATACCTGTATACTTGTATATATAAGTACGTATGCGTATGTGTAAATGTATGTATACGTGTGACGCGCGTGTGTGTGAGTGCGCGCACGTGTATGTGTGTATGCTAGATATATAACATATCATCAAATGTCAACTAAATCATTTAATTAAATCAAATTAAATGAATAATATCAATGTTCACTGTTTCAGAATATAATCCGATAACAATGACGTGTGTGTGTGTGTGTGTGTGTGTGTGTGTGTGTGTGTGTATGACGTATTCGTGTATGTATATATGTATATACATATCTGTGTACATAAAATATAATATGTATCATCAACGTTTATTAATAATAACCATATGTAACGATTATATAATTATTTACAGTAACTGCCTGGCCATCTCACTAGTTGACTTAAGCTTTGATTTTTGATGTTTGTGCTTTTGTCCGACATATTACATTTCATTATTATAAACACAATATCAAAACAATATTCAACCATAATATATCTTAAGTATTATCACTGTTTACTGTTCTGTGTTTAACTTTACTCTATCGTAAGTGTGTGTACCTATAGTTTTACGTAGCTGCACCATTATACTTTTACATTAACTAGTTTGCGCTTACATTTTGTATTATACCCACTAGTGTACCTATATTGCATGTGTATTATTGCATCAAATCAAATATATATATATATATAATATATGTATATAAGTTATATCGTTAACTTATAGAACACTCAATATTTCTATTTGTGATATTTGTTTCAAGATTGATAGGTATACAACTAATAAAAAATCTTTTGAAATAAAAATCATTCATAATATTATAAGACTATGTTATAAGACTATATTATATTCATTTCGTAGTAACTAAAAACTACACGTATTACTCGTATCAATTTTCTCGCGATCACTGTAAATGTGGATAGTATAGGTAGTGGATGATTTACGGGGAGGTGGGGAGTCCATAGGGTCTGAACGCCAATTTAATCTTACATTATATGAAATTAATATAAATAATATATTTAATATGATGAAATATAATAGGTACTTTACATTTTTTTTTTTTTTATAAATTTATCATCAACCATCTTATCTTGTATTATTTGTATAATTTACGACCACCCGAATCATATTTTGTTTCAAACGTGTGATCAGTCATTATTTAGAACTACGTTAAAATAATTATGAACAACCATGATCACCAATTTTTTAATAGGAAATCTCGAACCACATATGACTTTTTATTGTACATCACTCATAAAATCGCTGTATTTTCGTTGGTGCATTGATATATTTATTTTTATTTTATCGTTATGACTATGATCGACCGCACAATAGCTGTGTATTATATGAATTGTATTCCATGATTACATTTGATATACTAGCATTGACTAACGCAGACAAATGGTAATCGAAAACGGGAAATCATACTTCGTAAGTTATTTGTTTTTATATATAATGTCTTCTAAAAAAGAATCATATAAATAACATTTTTTTTCAAAACCTACTGTAACGGTTGATTCATCTAATATTTTTCAAAATAATATGTTAGAAGAATATATATCAACTAAGAGACCCGTTTTTTCAATGATAACTCCTCGCACAGTGATATTAGTAATCCAAAAAAAAGTTGAACTACATTTTATAAATCCGTATTCGTCTTTAAATCATAGCAATTATGATTTTAGTTTATTTTGTAACAAAATACTTTCAAAAAATCAAATTAGTGACGTATTAAATAAAGTTTGGGCTAGGGAAATAAATTATAAGTTTCCAATAAAATCTATTACTTCTGGAAAAGATAAAAAAGTGAAAAATCTTAAATTTTAGTATACATGATTAATACGATTTCCGTGGTTGTCGTATTCAGCAATACAAGATGGTTCATTTTGCAAATTTTGTGTAGCGTTTTCGAAATCTTAAGGTGGAGTCAATTCACAAGTATTAGGTAGTTTCGTGATTAAAAAATTGATAACTGGAGACACGCGGTTGAAAAATTTAATAAACACTCGTCATTAGAATATTTTAAATAAAATTAAATTAAAATAAATATTAATAAATATTAATTAATTTAAATAAAATTAATATTTAATTAATATAAATTATATATTTACATCAATATAATACATTAATAAAATAACAGTCAACAGTTTTTTTAATATAAATAATGCCAATTGAAAAAATGTTATTTTTTAGGACCCCCGAAAAAATTGAAAATTAAAAAATCCGCCACTGGGTATAGGTACCTCTTAACTATACATAATATCATTATCATTATATTATTATTATTATTATTATTATTATTATTATTATTATTATTATTATTATTATTATTATTATTATTATTATTATTATTATTATTATTATTTTATTATCATTATTATTTTATTATTATTATTATTATTATTATTATTATTATTACTATTTTTTAATGAGCTATTATAAAATATATTTACATTCAATTGCCATTTCCGATTCAGTTAAACCACAATGCCCCCATTGAATTATGAAATATAGAATTAGTTTTGAGAATTAGATCAATATTAGCCGTACCATGATGAATGACTAAATAAATTATTATTTCTTATTTCTATGTATGTTCATATATATTATATATATAAATATAAATATATACACAAAATGTTCTTTTATATTTTTTGTACTATTCAAAATACTAACAAGCGGGTACCCATGGAAATTTTTAGAAACATCCAACATTTCAACTATTAGGGAATATTTGGTACAAACTCTGTGGGGCACTAGGTATATATATATATATATATATGTATCGATAAAAATATTGTTACAAGTGTAATATGTGTAATAATTTGTAAAATTTGTAATTGGTTTGTAATTTAACAAAATATAAATTAGGTGCACCATTTAAACCCAGTGCCGTTAGCGAGAGTAAAATTCAATATTATATATACATATATATGTATTATAGCATCACCGGCACACATAGTCTCCTCACTTAGATTTGATAATTATTAAGAATTAATTACGAATTATTTCATTTCAGTTTTTTGTTCGGCTTGATCACGTACGAAAATGTTTTACAGTCCAAAAGAAAATATTTGTTTTGGAAGAGTACAGTGAGTATACAATAAAACTATTTGCCCTCGTTAAGGCTATTAAAAACATTTAAACTGTGTTCCAATTTTAATTTGTTTTAAGATCCAAAAATGAAACATATTATTCAAAGGCAATACGAATCACCAATGGTAAGCAGTTAATTATTATATAGGCGTAATAAGTTGAAATAACTGTTTTAAAATAAGTATGATGCATGCATAAAGTTAATTGCATGGTTACGTGGTTAATGTTATTACATTAAAATGTGGACATTTTAAATTGTCTAGAATGAAATTAACGCCCAAAAGCAATTATAATTTTATTTAATACATCTGATATTGTTCGAATATATTATACACAATCAAATATTATTTTCCACCATTAAAAATAGACTTTAAAATTAATTCATAACATAATGCCATTTCTAACTAGAAATAGTCGCACCACTTTAGTTTCACACTTAATTTTGCTATGATTATTAATGCATTTATTCTAAAATATATATTTGGCGATTTTTTTGTATAGAATTAAGAACTATAAAATATATAAAACTTAGTTATCGAATGAAAATTATATGCTTGAAAGTTTTTTTAAAGATTGTCTCGGTAATATTTCAAAATTAATATTCTAAATTTTCAATTTTAACTAGTTTCAATTTCATACATAAACTCTCACAGTAACCCATTGATTAAACAACTATCCTCCACCTCACTTCCCGGTAATATACGTAAACAGTGGCATAGCCAGGGAGGTTTTGAATATTGTAACCCCCCTATTAGTTTTTATTTAATTTTTTTTTTTTAATTATTCAATTCCCTGTATACACGGCGTCGTTGATAGTTGACCGTGGTAGACAACCGATGGTGACCAATTATAGAACAATAAATTATTCATTTTGTGTTGTTCTTCCGTGGCTGATAACGATGCATACACATACGGTACGTTCTTATTTGAAAAATGGTACTTAACAATATAATAATGTGTACATAACATCACATTGATTATTAGACTATCGATATTCCATGTTATCAATTTATCACGAAAACGATTTTTTCTCTCATCATATGTTTGTATTCTTTTAAATACTTTAAAAAAAATAATGTTTCATCCAAATCAATTGGACGTATAGGCATAGGTGCAACTAGTGGGGTGCTTGGGGGTTCTATAGTATCACCAGTTAAAAAATTAATAATTGAAAAATTGTGTGAAAAAATAGTGTTTTTTTTATTTCATATAGTTATTTTTATTTGATGCTTTTATCAGAAAAATGAATCATTCATGACTATTAGTTAATTACATCGTCAGAATTGCTTGAAAAATATTCTACTAGTCGTCGCAAGATAATACCAGTATAAATATTATATGTATATTATATTATATTGTATATTGTATAATATTTTTTTTAATTTGTATATTTCTTAGTGCTATATAACCTAAATAAAATAATTTAATGAAATAAATAGGTATGTTACAATTTATACTTGTTAATATTTATGAATTAAAATATTTGTGTATGTGTGTCATGTTATGATACATTTAATAATTAAATTGAGATAAGGTACTTAGGGGGAGGGAGTATTGACGTAGTCCCCCAAGGATTAGTGCGAGTTATGTAATTTCAGCACCCCCAATATTTGGTCACTAGTTGCACCTATACGTATAGGTTCTTCATTAACCCATAACCGTTTGAAACTGTTATGTCCAACAAAAATGCATACTAACAACTTATATACTTGGACACGTGTTAAGTTTAAGTTTACCAATAAGTAAGTTTCTTCAGACAAAGAATATAGATCTGGTTGAAGCTATTCAAACCACTAATAACGTAGTAAATATAATTAAACAACTAAGATTAAATGATAAAAGTGAATTTAAAATTATATTTAATAACGTAAAATCTAAATGTGATGCCTTAAACATTGAAATATCTATTCCTCGTACAACTAATAAGCAAAAAGACAAATTCAATATCCAGATTGATTTGCCCGAGGATTATTACAAAATATCTTTACTCATTCCATTTATAGATCATTTTTTTTAAATCAATTAAATTGTCGATTTTTATCTCATAGATCTATAGTTGAAAATGTTAACGTTATTTTACTATTATCCAATAATATACAATATGAAGAAAAAATTAAGCAGCTAGTTGAAATGTATATATGGTGATTTAGATTGCAGTGTGTTAGCAGCTGTGAGTAAAATTACAATTTGGCAACAAAAATTTACAGAAACTAAAGATTTACCAAAAAATGCTATTGACACTCTTCAAAAATGTAACATATCAATTTTCCCTTCTACTTACAAACTTTTACAAATTTTAGCAACCCTCCCAGTTGCAACTGCCAACAGTGAACGATCTTTTTCAACATTAAAAATATTGAAAACATATTTACGAAACACCACATGTGAAAATATATGTGAATGATTTGGCAATGATGAATGTACACAGTGATATAATGATAAACCTTGATGATGCTCTAAATAAATTAGCGACCAAAACAAGAAAACTACGGATGATGTAAATTTTAATGTAGGTAATTAAAATATTATTTGACTTTAAATGCTTTAAATAAAGTACAAGAAAATTTAAAATAATATGTTTTATGTATACCTACCTATTGTATAGACCTAAACCGTAAATCCCCCATTGAAAAATCTTGGCTACGCCACTGAACGTAAAACATTAAAAAATTGTGGCATAGAAACCTACAAAGAAAAAAAAAGAAAAACAGTAATACCTAAAAACTACCTAATCAGATGACACTACCGAGTGTCTGCTCATAAATACAAATTTCCGTCAACCATTTAATATATTTACTCATTATACAAACTGTAATGTATAGATTAATAATGTGCGAACAAAGGCAAATTAAAAAAAAAAAAATTATAAATTGTAAATAATTTTCAAAAAAAACATAAATCAATTTAACCGAGGAAAATGTTGATAGAATATGTAAGCCAAGGAGACCAAAAAAATGAATGCCAAACCAAAAAGCTATTAAAATATTAAATTACTAGATAAGATGAGCATCACGGGCCCCACACACACATTCACTTATTTAGTGGCACTGATATTTAGAAGTTTCTGAATTTTACTTTTGAATATTTTATATAATAATATTACTTTTTATAATAATATTACAACAACAGATGTATTTAAGTATATTAAATTTGTATGGGAAAAATTATATTTTATATTTATAAAAATTTTAATTTATCATGTTACCAGTGTTAACTGATAATACTCGTCAATTAATTACAGCGACTTTGTCAATAGCAATGACTGCATGACTAAAAACGCATTTATGTTTTTGCAGTAGTTAAACAAAATATATTTATGCCATGTAATATGTATTTAGTATTTTCGAAGGTTATTATTTGACATCGTATTATTTTTATAGTAAAAATTGTGTTGTTTTAGGCTAGCGAAATGTTATTGTCTTTGCACCGCATCATGTCTATTGTATATGCGCAAACTTTGATGCTGAGAACGATGAAAGTCACGGAGAGCTAAATTATTATAATAATAAACCGGAATGTTCTTGTTTGTCACTCCTACATTAAGGTTTTGTTTATTATTTTGTTTTGGTTTTTGTTTTTTCATTTATTTCTATTACATCAGTACAACCGTGATCTATTTAACGTACGTACACACAACTATTTATTCATTATTTCTGAAATACTTTTATAATCTTGAACTCATATAAGATAAAATACTTTTAAATAAATTCCATAATTTTGGTTAAAATATTTGCTTATCTCTTCAGTTTTCTCAAACGAAGCAAATAAGTAGCATGATTACCCTTTCGAACAGTGAAACATTCAATTTTTCTCCCTGACCAATCAGTTGAGAAAAAAAGAAACAGAGCTTCAACATTTATATTATCTACTTAAAGATATATGCTTAAAACATTTATTGCACGTTAAATGGATCATACGGTATTTTAGCTTAAGCCCGCTTACTCGTCAAACCTAGGTTTAACTTATAAAACCTAGGGATTACTAATTTATTGTTTCTAGTATAAGCCAAAAGAATCATATGCATTTAAATGAGCTGAATACGTACATTAAGTACGTTCATAGGTGCCAGGTATGTCTAAGTTTTGCTATTAAATCGCTCAGCAAAAGTCATCTCGAACTTTCGTCTCAAATTCACATTTATTTAAAAACTAAATTTTCTAACTAGAAATAATATTAATTTTATAACCAACGAAAACAAAATTACTATGAGTTATTTGTGTTCTCGTTTTTCTCTTTTTTTGAAAACCTGGCGCCTATGAAAATAATATGCTTACATTACTATTTTACTTTACACGTTTGAGTTTATTTTTAAACTATTTTTCGGCTGAATGCGCTGATATTTATTGCATTTTATGGCTGCAATTAGATTCCACTCACAAACGTCATTAGTAAATTAAGTATGAAATTTGCTTTACATTTTCATTTAGTGCATTTAATCACTGTACTCCACTTAGCGGAGATTTATTTAGATTACATTTATATTTATTAACAATACAAATTACTTTTTCCATTCAATCCTCGTACAGCTCAATGAACAACCTTGTTGTAAATAGTACATATATAACACCTACATATGTATCATTCATTTTATTTTTAAGATAACAAACATATAAATTCCAACAATTATTACAATACTATTTTTCAAGCTACAATATCTCTTAATCGTTGTAAATTATAATAACCACATGTTAATAATCCAATTGATTAGGTTTATATTTCTTTAAATAATAATAAAAAAAAATAATACTAATTTTTAGTTTTTCTGACCTTTTAAGTTTGACGAGTAAACAGACTTTTACATATAAAATTACTATAATAATTATTTTTTTACCTAATAAATTATATATTTATTTATATAAAATAAATTTCCCATTAACCATTTAATCAAATAATGGATCGACAGTTATGACATACACTAATTATTGAGTTATATTTGAAAATAAATAAATATTCTAAACACTCAATATATGATTTATTTATTTAAGGCTGGACAGATTTGCTATGCGGTATTATGCGTGTTTTCTTATATCGCTGCTGGTCACAAACGGACAATTAATCAAACAAATAAGGATAAAACGCAGCGGAAACTGTCGACGGATTCAAGTGATAACAGAGCTGTAAACCGTGAACGCATACAATTTGAGTAGAAACTTTGAATAGTGACATCAGTATACGTGTAGCGTACGATGTTACTGGTATTAAAAAATACATCAAAGTACAGTAGGTATTAATTTAGAACCATTTAAAATATTTTTAATTTATTACACTATGATTTACATACCTATTGGATAAAAAATTTTAAAAAATTCGTAACACCATTTTTTAATTATATTTTATTTAAATTAATAGAATAGAAAATAATAATGATTATTATTGTTATATATTATGTAAAATAATTATTATCATTATTTTTGTTGTTATTATTATGCTATGTGTAAAAAATATCTAATAGCTGAATAGTTATATTTTCTTAAACTAATACAAATGTTATATTTATTGCAAATATCTGCTAATTATGAGCAACCATGTTATGAATATATAATTTATAAATATAACGATAATCATAGTAGGTAGATACGTTTGGTTAGGACTTTATTATAATATATAGTTGTATCAAATTTTGTTTTAATATTTTCTTTGTTAATGTGTTATAAGTACTTGCATATTGGTATACATAATACGTTTTATAATGTGATTCTGTAATAACAGATAAATACAAATGTACCTATTGTTTAACGTGGTTAAAGCATTCTCATTATTAAATTCAGTACTATACCTGTGATTGATAAAACTTGCAAAATATTTAAAAATTCACCAATTGGTAGATGTAATTTTAAAATACTCCTATAGATCAGTGGCACTGTTTGAATTTTTTAATATGGTTTGAATAGGATTTAACTATTGCAAGGTTATACCTATATACCGTTAATATATCAAATTAATTAAGTAAAATTATTAATTGACAATTTTTTTCTTCGCACTTAATTGTTCTTTTTGCTCAAATTTGCTTCTTTTATTTTTGGTAAACACTCAACAACTATGCATACCAATATTGTTTTAATTTAAACAGATGAACTTGATTTTATTATCTTACTTGTATGTCACTTATATTTTACTAGATAGTACACATTTCTCAAATCAACACACATTTCGAATTTTGGATTACAAACTCTTAATCGAGGTTCACTAAAAAATAGAAGTTGATACAATTGTTTGTAACAACCAGCTAACAAAAACATACTATTTTAGTGATATTTAAAAATATACTTACAGTAAAAGTCATCTGTTTTTTTTTTAACATTTGATTTATACTGTAGCATTTACATTATGTTTCAATCTTGTTTTTTCTCGAGCAAACAAACAGCTCCACCTTTTCTTTTCATTTTTGATATATATGACTAAAAATTAATTGTTAAAAATAACAATACCCACCAAAGGAAAAAACACTATCCAGAAAGTAGGAAATAGCTTTGATCGTACATAATACATATAATACATAACAATTATACACTTCTAAAAATATTAAACACTCGTAATATTCATAACCATGCGTTATTATATATTATACATTTATATTTTGTACGCATTATAATATTCATAACAAATAATATATAAATAAAATACAATATTCATAGGCCATCGTCCATTAGTGTGCAATTGTAAATTTTAAACTAGGTCAATAAAATACATTAAAAAAACGACACCGAAGTACATCCAGAATTTCTCTTCCTAAATGGTGCATCTGTTATAGAACCAGTTTAGAATTCTAAACTCAAACAAAATTCAAAACTTAAATTCAAACAAAACCACGATAATGGTAATAAGGATTTATGTAAATTATGTTTTGAATTGCCTATGATAATTTTCATAATTACCTTTGACTTTAAAATATTGTGGTCAATTTTAAACAGCGTTTCTATTGTTAATATTTATTTAATAATATGCTGAAGAATAAGTGTTGGACTAAAGTGAACTAAAATATTTAATTTAATTTAATCAATGGAAAATCATATACCTAGTAGTTAGTTATATGATTAAAATTTTATCCATTCAATTAAAAATAATCAATTATTATTTTAGAATTTTTTTTTACTCGCCATCCGTGAAATAAGATTTTGTACATTTTCAGATTCCATGCGAAGAAAGAGTTAAGTTATACGATAATGTTTTTTCTATTTCTTTTGTAATAATCTGCGGATCAGTGAATATCAATAAAGACTTTAAACAACTCCGTAGACTGTAACATGAAAACTACAAAAGTTAAATGTTAAAACAAATATAAGTGTCATTAATTGCGACCGAATAAAGTATTATTTTTTTTTAGCGAATAGACAAGTGGATACGCGATTACACGAAATTTATAAACCTGATTATAATTGTAGTAAATATCGATAAAAAATATACAGGCAAAATCAGTATATTTAAAAACTTCCGGTCAAGTACGATGAGTTATGTTTAAATGCTGATTAAAAAACAACGGTATGTTATTCTTATAATATTTATTTCCAAATAAATTTTTCTGACATTTCCGAAACGATAACGTATAAAATAATATCCCAATAATTTGTTATACAGTGTCGATGCCTGAACAAAATGTATTAGGAGAATTCACTTATGTAAATAAATATTGAGTGAATTTGCGAATTTGACTTCATAAAGTAATACATTTAAGTTAAAAATTTATAAAATTAAAACTAGATATATTATTAGTAGGGTCCAGATTTCAATGCAAAATCCATATTTTTTTGGTTTATCATACACAATGCTTTCTAAGAACATTATTCGTTTCATGTAACGAGGGTTTCAAAACTACAAATTTTATTTTGCCTTTTTTTGCATATTTCGACGTTTTTTTCATTTTTAGAGAATTTTTAGTATTATTGGGTCACTTGAATGCAATTTGTACACGACTAACACGGTTATAGATGTATATTGTCGTGTCTCGTGTATCACCGTGTTTCGATAGTTTGATAGTTATTACCGGTTGTAAAAACTAATAAGTTATATATATATATATATTGATATAAAAGCAGTGCTCGACTTGGCAAAATTAAAGAAGGGGGACCCTATTTACTTTAAAAAAAAGAACGTCCCTAAAACTGGCTGAGCGTTATGATTATAGCGTATTAATAGTAGGGGGACGCTAAAATTTCTGAAAATTAGTTGGGGTACTCCGTCCCCCTGCGTCCCCCCTCAAGTCGAGCACTGTATAAAAGGTACCTATTGCCAAAACGATAAAATTCGATAAAGTTTGATATTATGATACGACACCATTAGTTATATTATAAACATAAAATATGGTTTTATAACTAATAAATATATATATATATATTTATTTTTTTTACGTCCATTTGTCCTCACGTCTAAACGACCACATTCAAACGGCTATATCCATTTGTCCCTATTCATATTAAACAGTGTGTTAATAAATTCCCAAAACAAAAAAAATATGTCATTTTTTCATTTTTAAGTTCATTTTTGTGATAAAATGCATTTTTTGAGAACATTTTTGGCTATTTTTTAGAGCATATTTGTATGGTTTTAAGTGCATTTAAATCCGGGCCCTAATTATTAGTAAAAATGTATGTAGAAAGATCCTTAATAGGAGAGGGAGGTTGGAACCCCAACTCCTCCCCTGCGTGTGAGCTTGCTGCAAAGCATATTTAAGGGGTATCCTCACCGCAAAAACAAACAGTAGGTACATAATATAAATTAATAATCACTGCATTTTTTGTGTATCTCTATACATTTTTCGAACACTGTCTCCGTCAACTCAATAATATTGCAAATATGAGAACAACAAATTATAAGAGAATTCGGACTGCATTATTGAATACGAGTTTAATAACTTATTAACTAACTAATTGTAAATGTAACGATATTTAACATTTTATAATATTTAAAATCATACAATTCAATGAAAACTAATTGAATTTCCGTTTAATATAATCACTTGGTAGTGCAACGTGACTATTCGGTATTCGTTAAGAACAGCGAATGTCCACCGATAGAATTATCTAGTGCAACGGTTTAGTGCAGCTGTGCTCCGCAGAGCCTTAGGAGGTTCCATGGCTCCATAGGCACTCTGAATTAATTTAACTCAAATATTATTATTTTCCTTAGTTATTGAGAAATAACGCTGGTACGATTACTTAAATTGCGCATTGAATTATACGTTTTGTTCACCGAACACCCATTTAGTTAAAAATCAGACTTATTGATAAAATTTAGTTATTTCGACTTCATTACTCGATTGATATCTTCACAGAATTAAATAAAATTTATCAATACAAGATATTATCACAGTTTTCAGAGGAAATTACAAAATCCGAGCTTTAATGAAAAAAAAAAAATTAAATATTGGGCTGTGTTTTTCTCCACAAAAAATGTAAAGTTTCGACCTATTAAAGAAATATTTAGAATCAATAAATATTGATGAATTTGATGAAATATTATTACATCATTTTTTGTGTACCTATTATTGATGTCTCAAATAGAAATTCTTGATTTTTGAGGCTCCGAAATTTTTTTTAGAAATATAAGGGCTCCGCGAACAAAAAAATTTGAGAATCACTAATCTAATGGAATTATAGAATAAAACAGATATATCTAGTTAAACTATCTCTATACTAGATACTCTAAAATTCTCCGATTAATATTCATATCCCTGTTGCGGGACTCCAAGGGCTCGTCAATCACGTAAAATATATATTTATCAAATGAGCAACACAATGATGTTCATTAGGTACTTAAACATAAAATATAGTAAATTCAATATATACACCTGATTATTGGATCATAGCGTTGAACAATGGTGGTCCTAATGACAGGTGGAGATGACAGGTGGCACACACACGACGTACTTGATATTGCTCGGATTGTAAGTTACTATTATATGATAAGGTACTCGTGCTAAGATAGTAATTTGTCAACTGTTGTTCTATGCGTTATAATTGACTATTAATGTATCTGTATCCCCCCCCCCCCCCGTACAATAATATATTCGACATACGAGCCGATTTGGCTAAAAAACGGAGAAGTAGTAGACTTGCATAAAGTAGCCACACACACCCACACACAAATAACGAATTTGGATTACAATGATTAGGTAACGCATTTCAAACGTTTCGGGCCACTACTGTAAGACTGCATGTATAATATAATGTACAATATATTTGGTACACAACACACTCCTCCGATTTATGATTATATTATTATTAATTATAAATGGCATACCGGTTAGGCTCGTTTCACACTTATACGGTTCGATTCGGTTCGGTGCGTATTCGATTCGTTTTCGGTAGCGTCTAAAAACGAATGAAAACTCTTCGCACACACTCGGTTAGTATAAGGTTTGACTTCACGACCGAATCATCGAATACGCAGTCACTTTGACCATAATGCTCACTATGGAGAAAAGACATTGCTGCAATGTTATTTCTCTATAGAAGTTACTTGTTTTGTCTCACAGCACTACACGTGATTGGACTGATGAAATCAGCCGATCAATATCAATGTCAAGTGAATCACACATTGTCAAATGTAAATTAAAAAATTTAAAATGAGAAAATGAAATAATATTTCCCTTGCCGTAAACGTGACCGAACCGAAATTAAACCGTATGTGTGTAAACGACTAATTGCTTTTGTGAACTCTGGACCCGAATGGAAACCGAACGAAACCGATTCGTGTCGAGGGAGCTTTCGGTTCTATCAGTTATCTATTAGGTATTGAACACACACCGTATTACCGTTTCACACTTTTCCGGTGGCTACCGAAAACGAATCGAATACGCGCCGAACCGAATCGAACCGTATAAGTGTGAAACGAGCCTTAGTGGGCGATAACGCAATGATAATATGATAATGCTTTGTGGACATTTACCGGGCCAACGAAGCATAAATCATAGAACATTATATCATCATTAAATTGAATCGGAATGTGGTGTGCGAAAAAACAGACAGAAAATAGAAAATTGTCTGCAGCGTTAGGCATATTTGCATGAAACAGTAGGCCTAGAATAATGTGCACTATTCTAGTGCAAAATACTAAATTAACGTACACATTTTCAGAGTAAATGATATGTATAAATTTGTCAGCAATTATATTACAATTGTCTATAATAATTATAAATAATATTGTATTACCTTTACTTTATTAACAGCCGTACCACGTTGTCCACGTACATACATATAAATGACCGTGCTTTATGATTTCGTTGTATTTTATACAAATAACTATAAAAGTACAAACCCGTATGAAATAAACCTGTTTAAACGTACCGTACACGTAACTCGAACCTTCCGCTGATAAACCGCAGATGCAACACGGACTTGTCACTAGTAAACCAAACCGGTGCGTCCGAATTGCATGCCAAAAAATAAACATAAATTGGAATGTCCGAATTGCATGCCAGGTCTTGCAGGGGTCTGTCCGAATCGCATGCCACGTCTTAAAGGTGTATGTCCAATTTGCATGCCAGGGCGTCATGCGTTTAGGCGAATTTTTAAAAATTGCAATGTGTTTGAGCAATTTAGCGTTTAGCTTATTTTAAGAAATTTTTAAAATGTTATTATTAAGCTATAGGTACGTATACGTACGTATGTATAGACATTTATTGATGTCAAATACCAGATAACAATATTATTATATTGATAAGATACAATATTAACTATAGATATAGAGTAAAGACGATTAAATTTTAAATTGTATGATGTAATTTCTGAAATATTACCTATTATAGTTAAGAAGAGTAGAACTGATGTCAAAATGAGAGGGAATATGAACTGATAAAATACAGCATCTCAGGATATTAAAGATAAATAATAAAAAAAATTGCTAAAATCGAACCGGCATGCAATTCAGCCATACACTTTTGAGACGTGGCATGTAATTTGGACAGACCCCTCTAAGACCTGGCATGCAATTCGGACATTTTTTTTTTTTTTTGGCATGCAATTTGGATGCAGTCAACCAAACGTATTACCGAACCGGCTAGAACCCCAGCGTCCTATACAAATACTCTGTTTTCATTGGTTTATTTGAAAAAACTGCAGAAATTTTTTTTTCTTTTATTAAATCGGTACAATCGATAAAGTTAATATAATAATTAATTTATTAGTTAATTCCTAATTTCTATTTTCTTTCTAATTAAATGCAAATTAAATAAGTTGTGAGATATATTTAAAAACAATACTTTTATACTGTATAGGGTAATTTTTCACAACTATTTTATCTGTGACCATACTTAAAAAAAAAGTACTAATCAAATGATTATTTAAAGTATTCGCCTCTGCTAAATAAACTTCAATCAAAATTTTATGGACTCATAATCATGCCGTTGACTCATGTGATGTTTTAACATTTTTAAGAACAATAAGTGAAGTAAGAATGTTTTATAATTTATAAATGTCTTTTACTCAAGACAGAAGTTGTTTTATTTATACCTTATTTTATATTGTTTAAGAAAGTTGGCTAAAATCAAATGTTTGATATCGGTTCTCATACTAATTACAGAATATGATAAAGTATAACATATTGTTACATTTTCATGTTTATTAATTTTTACTCTTTACACTTTTGTATAATTGTTGATTGTTGAGCTTAATAGTTTAGATAGGTACCAGAAGCTAGTAAAAAAAAAAAAAAAAATTATTACTCATTAATTAACTTAAGTATATTAAATGGGTGACTGTTTTAGTTAATTAATAATAAGAATTGAATATAAAATAAAATAACAACTACAATTTTTTTGTAAACTTAATTTTATTTATACAGTTATTAATTGACATAAATTAACAATTATTATTAAAATTATTAAGTATTAGACAAAATGTATTTAATGATTTTTCACATGACTTTTAGCATTCAACTGGTTTTTAGCCACATTGTAGCTAAATGTATGAGGTCTTTTTTGTCTGTATTTAAGCTTTGATTATTTGGTCTTTTACCAGAATTTATTCTTCTAGAGCAGGGATTCCTAATCGCTGTTCCGCAAAATTCTTCTGGTTCGCCGTATAATTTTTACAATTTTATTATTTTTTTAAGTATAACTAAATATAATAATCAAAATTATAATTTATATTTATGATAGCATTGACTTCGAAATTCCCTTGAAAATAAAAAATGATAAAATGTCCTGATAAAACAGCTATAATATTATATAGGATCCGATACTACTCGATACGGGTAATACAAGCAGTTGCGTTGACTTTTACCACATATTATAATGATTATATGAAAATATAGCCTGTGTTCATTATAATGAAAATTGAGTGCGTGTAATTGTTACGGATTATACTGTATATGTATTTCAATCAAGAAATATTGTAAGTTAAATTAAAAAATAAATAGATTTTTAAAAAAGCGTAAATTAATGGAAGGTAGTGATGTTAGTGCAAATGACAACAATTTAAATATTGAAATTAATATTAAATAATCAGCTTAAATAAGTGATAAAAGTTTAAATTTAAAAGTTAAATGTAAATATATTGATAATGATTTATGTTTTGGATTTACGTGGAATGGTCATATTGATTGTCCTTTAACAGTTTATATCGTTTCAACGGTTTCACCCCTAATAAAGGAATTACATATGTAAAAAACAGCAGTCTAAAATGTCATATTAAATTTGTATTATATATATTATATTCGTTTTTTTTCTTCGGAATAAACTCTGAAACTACATATTGGATCGTCGTGCAGTTTTTTTAAATTAAAGAGGACATCAAAGAGAAGGTTTTAGGCGTGAATTTAGTCCAATAAAGTTAATAAATAATTAGTTATTAATTATATATATATATATAAATGGAGCCAAAAATGTATAACATTTCATCAATTGAAAACAACTGGACCTATTTGGCTCAAATTTTTTTTAATTGTTCGTAATTGCCAGGAGAAGGTTTTTACGAAAAAAATGTTGGAAAAGTGGTATTGTTTGATAAATTATAGTTTAATTTAATAATTTTTGATCCGGTCGATAACTGCGCAATTGAAAATGAATTATTAAATTAAACTATTAAAAAACTATTAAAAAAACTATTAAAAACTATTTAAAAACTATTAATTTTATTTTTGGTTGTAAATGATGGGTATTGCATAAATATTAGACAAAAATATCCCGCAACAAGTGGCAAAACAAATAAGAATGTTAGTTCGAAAAATTATTATGCATATCGGTTGATGATTAAACGTGATCAAGATAAAGTTATTCTACGATGTCATAATCTTTGTCAACAATTTATGGCCGAAATGTATGTAAAGATAGAGAGCGAATGATTTCGATACTTGCGATTCAATCAAAAAAAGCTGTGTACAGAAGATTCTCAAAACAATTGTTAGATATTGGAGATGGGAAAGTTATTACAGATGAAACGGGATATATAAAATTATCGACCGATTTCTGCACAATAATTTATTCGCAAGATGCTCTCATTGATCAGATATTTCCCAATGTACACAGACAATACACAAATCATGAGTGGCTAACAGAAAGAGAAATTTTAGTAGCAAAAAATGTGGACGTCAACGAATTGAATCTCAAGGTACAACATTTGTTACCAGAAGACTTGGTGTCATACAAATCTATAAATACAGTTTGCGATGCTACTGAAACTGTAAATCATCCAACAGAGTTTTTAAACTCTTTGGATATACCAGGCATACCACTGCATAATTTACAATTAAAGGTTTGATCTCCGGTTATTTTGCTTCGTAATTTAACCCACCACAGTTGTACAACGGCACGAGATAAGTCGTTAAAAAATTAATGAAAAATTTTATCGAAGCCATCATTTTAAATGGCAAATTCTGAGGTGAAAATATATTATTACCGCGAATCCCTATTATACCCACAGATGTGCCAATAGAATTTAAATGCCTTCAATTTCCAATTAGATTGACATTTGCAATGACTAGATATCAATAAGTCTTAAGGCTAAACGATGTCTGTCTGTGGCTTAGATTTGAGCACATCATATTTTTCACACGGACAATTATACGTGGCATGATCTCAAACCATCCAGTTTGTGTTGGCGAAAGATGAGATAACAAAAAATATTGTACACTCTGTTGCATTAAGGGATAGATATTGTTTTTTACTAATATTGTCATAATTAGCGATGTATATAATTTTAATGGATCAATTTTAATAAATTATTAAAGAAATAAATGTTTGATGTTTTTTCATTTTTATATTTCGTCACCGTTCATAGCACTCCATACCTCTTCCTTGCATCCTTATCCTTACCCACATCCTTACATGCCTATATTAAATTAGTTATTTTTTTCTAGCAAAATATTCTCTAGAAATAATTTATGTGACGAAACAACGTTTGTCGGGTCAGCTTGTTATATATAATTATGACATTATGTATATTCATTATTATTAATTTAAGTGTGCCGTGGAAATTTTCAAAATGTTCAAATGTGCCGTTAAGTAAAAGAGGTTGGGAATCCCTGTTCTAGAGCCTCTAGTAATGCCTTTTTTTTGACTAATGGATGTAGGTTGAACTTTGATTTGACCTCTTCTTTTGTTGATGTTGGGTGATTTAATATTCAATGAATACATAAAACTAGAAAATTGAGAAGAATTTGAAATATTTTTTAATCTGTAACCTAATTTGTTCAGTATCGATTCTGGTAGTGTAGGAATCATATTTTGCACTCTTGATCATTCTGATTGGATAACTGAAATATTGAAATTTATAGTATCATCAGTATGTATAATTGATGTATAAGTGTCTACATTCTGAGGTACCTACACTTGATATTTCATTTGAAGTTGTTGTTTCATTAGTTATACATTCGTTATTTTCACAGTACCTATTCTGAATTATTTACTGTTTGGTTTAACGTTTCATTGATAATTTCTGAACTGCTAGGTAAACTTTCCTTTAAATCCAAAAAAAAAGTTGGTTTAGGGCATTTGTTAATTCCTAAAGCTAACCCAGCAAGTTCATGTCGTTCTTCCAATGTGATAGCAGGGGAATTGTGCTTTGATGTGTTTATGGATACAAGCTTGGTGTTTGCAAAATGATTCTGCATGTCCCATTTTGCAAGTACAAGCACCATTTTCAGTATCAATAAAATATGTTACATTTTTAGTAGTCATACTTGGGATGGCATAAGTTGATTCATTAATTTGTTTTACGTCAGATATGTAAATATCAATCATTTTGGAACATAACTTATCATACAACCTTTTAGTTTGTAAATGTTTACCACGAGTATGATATAATATTCTCAAAGTGAAATACTCTTCATCTACTGATACAATAAAATCAACTAATGCCACAACATTGTATGCTTTTGTTCTATTCAGTAAAATATCTTTCATAAGAATTTAAAATTTAGTTATAATGTGTAGGTACTAGTCATAATTATAGCTATAATATGGATAAAAACCAGTTAAACTCTAAAAGTCATGGGAAAAATCATTAAATATATTCTGTCTAACATTTAATATTTTTAATTGTTAATTAATACCTGTATAAATCAAATTAAGTTTAAAAAAATGTTACTTGTTATTGATTAATCAGTAGTACTTAATAAGGTTTTGTATTTTTTTTTTATTATGTGTGTAATAACAAATACATATTACTTAGGTATACTTTTTATGAAAATATTATAGTTACTAATTACTATAAGCTAGGTACCTATTAATTAGCAATATTAATATACCAACTATATATAATACATAAAACAAATAATAAAACTTTTTTAAAAAATATACTAATTTGATAATTAAAATGTTGAAACATTGAATAACAACATAATCTAATAACTTAACTTATAAGTTGATTTTATTGTAGGCAAAGAGTATTTCACTTTGAGAATATTGAATCATGCTCATGGCAGATATTCACAAGCTAAAAGATCGTATGATAAATTGTGTACCAAAATGATTGATTTCAATATTTCTGACTTATAACAAATTAATGAAACAACTCAAGTAGGTATATATTATTATATTATAAATTAGATATTAATTAATTACATTAAGAATTTGGTTATAATTAGTGGCGTAGTTGCGGGGAGGGCGTAAGGGGTTTACACCCCCCGACGGATTTTTTTTTTTTAATGATATTTTATTATTTATTAATATTTACATATTACAGTAAAATATTTTGATTTTACTATGATTAGGTGTATATTAAAAATTGAGTAACAAAATAATTTTCATTAATACTAGATATAATAATAATACCATTTTAAATGTAATATTATTATATATGACCTCGTTTTAAGATATACTAAGAACACTTAAAAACTTACTCTTAAAAAACCCACTAGAAAAAAATTGTATCAACGCCACTGATTATAATATATAGGTACATGGTTGTGATATAATTATATTCATTTAAAATGACATTATGGTAGTGAGTGTGCAACATATCAAACTGGCAAAATTATATTTCTTTAAGTTACAAAACCACTATTTACCAACGTTTTTCTAACAATTTTTTTTTTAAGAAATTGGTGCCTGTTTATTTTTTTTTACGAGTTAATATTATACAAGCGTTATCAATTGTACCTATTTTATAAAAGAAAAATATATTTGCGCGATTTTTTCAAATAAACCAATGAAAACAGCGTATTTGTATACGGCGCTGAAACTCTAGCCGGTTTGGTAACACGCCACCGAGACACTTGGTTAAAAACCAGTAGTGTCCCGGAAAATCGGGGCGCATGGCAACCCTACTTGAAGCCCTTTAGTTTTTACAGTTGAACGTTTTAGTGATAATAGTACATAAAATAGATATTTATTAAGGTCATATTTTAATCATAATTTGTAATCTTTGGTTAAAAACAAACTTATAATTACACACATATATCAAAAATTAATTTGTTTACTATATATAGTATAATACTCTAATATTTTACATAGTATATAATATTCATACATATATATTATATAACTAGGAAACAGATTTATATGTAATAAAAATAAAAAAATATGTACATATATAGGTAAGTATAATTTATAAAATACGTGCTAAAAACAACCAAATATGTGACAAAAAAATTAAATTAAAATAAAAAATTATACCTAATTATTAAATTATCAAAATGATTAGTTGCATTGAATTATTGCAATTTCATTATTATTGAATGTTAAATGTCGCCTAATAAATCTCAAAATATTTTTAAAACGGCTAAATGATTGTTCCACATAAACTAATATAATTGAAGCATATTTGAAGCGCATATCAGAAAGCGATAATTCCAAATTTTTAGTATGGTGTCTGCCACTCATTTTGTCATTGATTGTTTTAAAATCAATATAACCTGAATTTTATTCTAGAATAGCGTGAATTTTCTTTTTACATTTCCAATTGGTCTGCTTACGATTTTTAAATTTTTAATCACTGTTTTGACAATTTGCATACTATCATTTAAGGACATATTTTTTGTTTCTAATTTTGTAATTGTATGTGCAATAAAACTAAAATTCACCGAGATGAAAATAAAATGATTTTTCAATGTTTTATTTTGCGTAATATTTTGAGCTTTTCCAATAGCCATAGAAGTTTCTGGATCTAATTTTAAAATAATTTTTTGTATTTTCATACAAAGAAAACGTATGAATGATGAAATCATAAAATATGTTTAAAAATATTTACAAATTAGTGAAATATGTAAAAATATGTAATAATACCAAAAAATGTAAAAATGTTAGATAAAAGCATCATTATTTTAATAGGAATGATTTAAACCATAAACATTTCTTATAGAATCTTAAATATCATGTTTTAATAATAATATGCATTTACATATAAATCCGCTCCCTATATATGACTACACATTCACTAAATTAAGTAATAAGTAAAACACACTTCCAACTTAAATACTTAACAAATATGGAAATATTATAAAATCTTAACTCATGCAAAATAATTTCATTATTTATTAAAAATTATAAATGACGATGAGGTTATATAAGTATTGAAATAAATAGAATTACTCATATGGCAACCAATATATTCTACAACTGTCTATCCAATAAATAATACAGTATATTAATAGGAAACAAATTTGTGACTTTTATATTAAAATAATATAGGTACAAAAATTAGCAAACAACAGAGCAACATTTTTAATTCATAAAAAAAAATGTTAAAATGATTCTGTACTATTCTATTTTTTTAATTTATTTTTAAATAGAAATTATTATGCCAAGCACTCATACTACTATCCATATTATATTTACATTCTATTGAAATAACCATATGAAAATTTAAAATGTATTAAAAATAATAAAACTGAACAAAATAAACAACATAATAAATATTGTCATATGCAATATCTTCCAGATTCTAATATAATATAAAATAATATATTACAACAAAAGAGATTCAAAATTGTTAATTATTATTTACTAACTATGGAATTCATGCTAAATACTAATTTAAAAGACAGTATATATATATAAAAAAAAAAAAAAACAGTTAAATATCATTACAATCTGCAATTAATGAAGAATCTAATATAAATCAAAATTAATTAATTCGGCAAGTAACTTTTGCTAAATTATTAAAATATAATTAATTATACATCAAATATGAACAATTTTGACTATAATACCACACGTTATATTTACAATTAAAAAGTTTTTTACACATAAAGGTTGGATATTTATGATAAGTGTAAAAATTTAAAATATAAAGAGAAAAGAATTTTAATAAATTGTTAATTGTAGAACTCAAGAACAAAAATAACTAAAGTAAATTTAAAGAGTTTAAAAATATTTTCTCTATCTATTCAAGATTATTCTATAAAACTAAATATCAAAAATCTTCTTTGATAACTATCATATTGCAGTATCAATTAAATTTACAACTTATAGAAGGGTTAATTTTTTTTTAACAAATATTAAGATAACTTTAAAAGTTTTAACAAAGACATATTGTATATAAAAAGCATATAAATCCGACTTCTATTAATATTTATAATAATTATTTAATAGTTGGATATTCTTATTTAAGTATATTAAATAAATGTACATTTCATGACCATTTTTTATTACATCAAACCACATATAAGAACATGCTAAAATTACAACACAAAATTTAATTTGACAAAAAATAACAAATAGTAGTTTGTTAATATATTCATAAAATTTGGCAATAGTAAATTTCATTCTTTCCAATGTACATAGTTACCTCAGCCAAATATATATAACAAATATAATATTAAAAAAAATATCAACGAACATACTTCAATATTTGGGTATTGATTATGAATCGTTGACTTGAGATTAACAATGATTCAGACTACAATTAACTTTATTATATTATTATTTTGTTTTCGTTTTAGATGGATATATAAAACTAGTCATAGTTGATGGGTATTTAAATTGATGTTGGTACAAGCCACTTGAATTGTTGCTACCATTTTTACTACTCGAACTAGACATTTTATTAGATGTACCCGGTTTTGCGATTGACATTGTCGTAGTTATATAGAATAAGTAAACACGTAAATGATCACATATTTCTTTGCAAACAAATATTGAATAAACTGTTAGATCAATTATGGTCCACGCCTATAAATATAAACATAATTTAATATAAAATATAACAAATCAATTTGTTTTTTAAATTATTACCAAGCAAACACACAGTACATAGTATTCTGGTAAAACAGAATTAAAATATTGATTTAAAAATAACATAGCTGGACCAATAAGCGTGGAATCAACATATTCAATTGGACTTTTAGTCATATGGGCAATCTAGTAACAAAATAAAGAATACATAATAACATTTTAAAATAAATTCAAACAATTAATTTCTACACTGAAAATTATTTTTATTATAATATACCACAAGTTTATTTGTTATTTTAGCAGTAACTACACCAAATGCCATTATGTATAGTACAGGGTGAGTCTCATAGATGTTTTCAGTACTTTTGCAGCTAATTATATATGCAGGTAGGACTACTAAGATCAGAGGAATAGCGGGAGATAAAACACTGGTTCCCTAGAAAATATAAGTAATAAGTATTTATTTTATAATAAATTATCAAAAATCTTACGGCCACTGAAGAACCATTTTTGCCAACACCACCAGTTAGAATAACAGTTAAATTTGATTTGGCTAAATATAACGAAATAGATAATGTCATAAGTAATAATATAAACTTGAGCTTGATATTAAAAGGAGGAATCTATAAATAAAAAGTATGATTATGTTTTTAACATGAAAAATTATAATAATATCTAAAATCAATATACACAATAGTATTTGTTACTTACTACAATATCCCATATACTTGTACCAAACACAGCAGACATTATATGGACAAATATAATAGATATTTGTGTTTCTGTAACATCAAATCTACCAAAGCGTAATGTACCTAAAATTATAGCAAAAATATAATCATTAGTAATACATAATTTATTTTTATTGCTATTAATTTTACATACCAGAAACATATGTCTGCCAATGTGCAAGATAAAATAAAGCAACAGCAAAAAAACTTTGCAAAAACATCCATGAAGGATATTCCCCTAACTTTACAGAAACACAGGTTGATAATGTAATGAATACTAGAAAATAATAATTAAGTAATAATACTCAAAATGTTAATTCATACATTTAAAACAAATTATATGTTAAATATCTTACCAGTAGAAATAGAATCACAACCATGATCAAATAATTCACCTAAAGGAGAAGAAGAACCAGTTCTACGTGCTTGTTTTCCATCAATAGCGTCTAAACTTTGATAAATAAATAAACCAAGACCACACAAAAAACTTGCCCACCTAGGAATCTGAAAAAATTCAAAATTAATAACACTACTTAGAGACTTATCAAATCTACATATAATACTGATATATATATATATCACTTTCCTAATTTCTGCTATTTAAAATACACTCAAAAAATACAAAAATAATTTTGATAATTATAAAATTACATTTCAAATTCTGTGTTAATAAATGATTAAAATTAATATGAGTATATTTTAAAAACAGAATATTTAAAAAATACTTTTTTCAAATTTAGGATTTAAATAGAAAAATAAATATAGATATTAGATAGGTACTAAATTTAACTAAATCTATAAAAAATGTATCAAAATATGCATATTGCTATAAATACCCAACAAATAATACAGTTTATGTATAAAATTTATTTGATTAACAATATATTTTCACAAAGCCATTATAGTATTCGGTGAAAGTCAACGCAACTGCTTGTAATACCCGTATCAGGTAGTATCGGATACCTATATAATATTATAGCTATTATTTCTAGACATTTTATCATTTTTTATTTTCAAGGGAATTTCGAAATCAATGCTATCATAAATACAAATTATAATTTTGATTATTATATTTAGTATGCATAAAAAAACAAAAATTATACAGCACACCTGAATAATTTTGTGGCACACTTGTGTGTATCCGTATCAGGGCTGAGCAAGTTACTCAAAAAATTGTAACCAGATACAAATTACTCTAAAATAACATATCTAAATACAAGTTACGGATTACTTTAAAAATATATTACACATATAAATGCAAATTATTTATCTGGGTTACATAAAATATACAAGTTATATTAAAAATTCTAAAAAAAAATCTTATTTTTATTAAAAATTATCTTCCTTAATACAAGATATAAGTTACAAATATAACTCAGATACATAACTCAAATGACTGTCTAGTCCTGGACTGTACTGTAAATCTTATTATAGTCGATTTATAGAGCTTTGAACCCAAGGAACAGTTTTGAATAACCCATCCTCTTAGCCCTTAAATTGAACCCACAATTTAAAAGGTTATATCCCAAACATTTTAAACCAAAAATGTAAACTAAAAATATCAATATTTTTTAGTGAAATCCCGAAACAAGTAAATATGTTATTTATTATATGCTTATATTTGGAAATAAAAATAAAAATTTAAATTTTAACAAATCAATTTGAATGAGTTTTTGTTTGTCAATCCTATTCGTGATTTTTTACTCAGATCTCATTATTTTCATTTTAAATTCTAAATAAGCAAAGCATATATAAATAAAATTGTTTTAGTTTTTAAATTTTTGCATCTACTAATTATATTATTTATTCTGAACACATTTTTAATTAAATTTCAAGTACCTATTTTAAATTTTAATCCATATTTACATATGAAAAATTTGAATAAAACATTAATAAATTATTAAGTTTTAATACATTTATGATTATAATAAAAATATTTTATAAATTGTTCATTTTAATAAAATATGTTAATCCAGTATTGAAATTAATAAACTAATCACATTACTTTTAATAATATATATTGTTAATCCATAAGTAAAAGGTTTTTTTGTCATTTACTTAATTAAAAAGTTACACAAATGGTTTTCATTTTTATTTTAATAAATAATTTTTTCATGTTTTTAAAATAATTATTACTGAAATCATTAGTTTACATAAATTAAAAATTTAATAATAGCCACTAAATTTGAAATTTTACACTTTAATATTAAACTACTTTTAATTTAGTACAAATGAGCATTTTTGTAAGCTATTTTGAAAAAATTGAGTAATTTTTTTCAACCTTTGTTTTATAGTTACATAATATTAAAATATTTTTTATTTAATAACACATAATAAAAAATAATGATATAAAAAATTATACATAATAAGGTATTTTTATTGTGAGCGGTCTACCGCCTATTTTTACTTGTCATAGTTAGTTAGTTTTTTAATAAAAATGTTTGTTGTTTGGCTAACATAATGCTTTAAGTGTTTTAATCGTAGAATAATGTATGACGTATAACAGCATGAGCTCAACTGTAACTGATTTTATCATACGTTTAAGATTACAGTAACTATTATTGCTAGACTTTATTATTGAAGTTAAATTGTTAAGATAATACTTAATCGCCATCAAATTAATAAGAATTACCTATAATATATATAGATACGCAGCAGATGACAGGTTTGCGATAGACATTATATATAATGTTTAAAAACATGTATTGTAGATGACAAGTGTATGGTAAACCTCATACAATAAGAATACCCATAATAAATGTATGTATTAATATTTTGTTTTAATTAGATATAATTTAATCAGAATCCTTAAATACATATATTCTGAACGATAAAACTTATATTTTATTATATATCATTATCAATTTCGGTACATTGTGTACAAAATTTTTTTTTAATTTTGTCTCATTTAATAAACCTCTACACTGGAATAATCCCATTAAACAGTGATTGAGGAACATTGTATAAGTGTTAATTTACGTATAGTTATTTATTTATAACTCCAAAGTTCTATAAATACATAATTCTCAACAAAAAAAACTAACTCTTAACATTCAGTATAATATAGAATAATAACATGATTATTTATTTTATAACAGTGATCATACAAATTATCCAGTAATTATGTATTATTCGCAATTTAATAGTCTATCAATTTTTAATTTTGTTTCTGATTTAATTTCTCTATATTTCTACCTGTATGATAATTAAATTATAATCTACAATAAAAGGTAAAAATATGCACTTACTTCTGAATTAGCATCTGGACTGTAGTGTATAATAAGTAGCGTAGTGATTATATTTACTAAAAGTCCAATAAGTGTAATTAAATTTGGTGCAAGCCAAATGGGTGTTTGTAGTACTAGCCAATTCCAAAAGGGTTGCAAATACGAATCTAAAACACTACGACTTTCACACTTATATGAATGCTCGCTAAGTTTCTTGAGTTGAACAGGCAACAGAATTTTATTTTTTGTAAAACAAAACAACATGGTGAAGATGTTTTAATACAGACACTGCATCAATGGCTAACAACGAATCACTATACTTGTAGATTTCTGAGTTGCTACTGCATCATAACACATCTAAAAAAAAATATTGACCACAGTAACGTAAAGATAGTCTCGATCAAATTAGAAAACCATTATTAGTATAAAACATTATCCTACCTAAATGTGTGTAGTTAAAACATAAATTTCGAGCGGTTAACAACGAGCCATTTTTTTTTCTCTGTTATTAAGCAATGTTATTCAAGACGGAATCAATGAAATGTTAAGCTAATAATTCAAACAGGAAGTAACAATAAACACTATTCTAGATTAAAATTAAATAGCATACACATAAATGTATGTATGTGCGTGCGCGTGTGAATAAAATGTTAAACGCCGTTGTGAAATAATTAGAAAATAACGCACTGGCATGCACGGAAACGGTGTTATCGACGGTGGCTGCTCGCCGGATATCAATCGAACCATTTGTTCCGTCGGTGATAAGAAATAATCATGCCACTCGCCAGCGCGTCGTCGTCCACATCACGCAGTATGTGTTACACGGAGGTTAACCGTTAAAATCAAACGCACACCGTTCACTGTTGTACCGGAGCGGGAAGGGGGAAATTTACAACGAGACCACGGACGGATAGAACGGCGATGGAAAATATAATCACACGGAATATTTTAATCGTAATTATTGTTAATTAAATACGTATTATTATTATTATTATTGCCGTGTTGTTGGACGCGTACGTCGCGAGTACGCGCAAACGTTTCCGAACAGTGCAACCGAGGTCGACCGCTCGGGTGATTAGTGTGATAAGGGTAATGGGAAACCGCGGGATCCGTGATAACGGCACCGAAGGATGTTGCTCGGACGGATGACGTACATCGGACGCGTTACGATAATAGTAATACAATGCTAATGAGCGAAAAACGACCGGTGGGGAAGCGAACGGAAAAAACGACCGCGTTTCTGCTGATTTACTGAAGTCGTGCGCAACGGTAAGGTGGACGGACGGTCGCGGGAAAAATGCCCAACAATATTCGTTGCATAACCCAAGGTGGAAAATTCCACCTTGACGCCTCCGAGTAACGCACGCAAAACGTGATTATTTTACATTTTTATCGTTATGATTGATTATCGAAACACCGCCTATACGTACGCAGGAACGTAAATACCTACACTTCGTGTTCACCACGTATTGCGCTCTGAATTGATGAGCTTTTTTTCCTTTTTTCTTTTTGAGTTCTATATGACATGCGACTGCCAACAAACGCGGTGCACAACAACACGGCAACCGACGAATCACCTTCACCGGACCGCTATACCGTTACATATTTACTACGCTGCGGTACCCGAGCGTTTCTTGTTCGATACGCTGGCACTTTCGGGCGCGGTCTTATTGTATTAACGTTATGGTATAAGTGCCTCGACGGTTTATTAAACGATGGTTCGAAATCGTTTCATCGTAATCCTCTAGGGTAGTTCTAGTTGTCCAGAAGTACACGCGCACGTCTTGGTAGTTAACGAAATCTATTTATCGTGTACATCACTCGACACTATTGTTCTACGTCTTACCGATTAGAAATTATGATCGTTCTCTGTGGATATTGATAAAAACAAAAGCCATTTGACCAACGCAATTCACACAAAGCCTTTTTTAATGAATATTTTTGTCGATTTTTATTTCAATAAACAATATAATACAAAGCTATTTGAAAATTATTGATGGCTTGTAAAGAACAAATCATAAACACGTAATTTTTGAATAAGGCTTACCT
>NW_020273096.1:138395-183564 GCF_003268045.1 Sipha flava
AAAATGATCATAATTCACTTAAAAATTAAAATATCTTAAAAAATCGACGAAAGAACACAGATAATGATATAACCGAAAAGTTTGATAATAGGTCAATTCATTCTAATATCAAAACTAAAAGCACACCATTGGAACTGGTGAACGAAAATTTACCATGTCGCACGTGTGCAAAACGGAAACAACACATGCGAGTACGGCGTACTCTTAAAAACCATAGCAATAAAATTCTGTAGTGTTTAAAAAAATGTCTGTTAAAAAATAAAATCATGAAATATTGATATAGTACAAATATATTGATTAGTGATTATTGAATGTATATACGGATCATCCGATGTCAACACCGAGATAGTATTTAGACACTAAATGTGAAATATATAGTATACGCGGGGGCGGATTTAAGGCACTGCGGACTATACGGCCACATAGGGCAGCAAAATGTTGTTGAATATTGGTTACAAATTTGATGATTTACAAATCAGACTTAGAAAAAAATGAATTTATAAATAAACTACTACATTTTCATTCCCATCAAATAACAAGTTTTATTGAAAAGAAAATTACACCATTTTTGCTATTGCCAGTAATTTATTAACGTAATATGACAGATCATATCCAAATATTGAAATTACCCTTTGAGTATTAGTCTCAACACCAGCTACTACTACTAACTGTACCGCAGAACGTTCGTTTTCAGTTTTAAAAAGAATGAAGAATTATTTTCGATCAACTATGTTACAAGAAAAATCAAATTCCTTGGCTATATTAACTATAGAGAGCGATTTAACGTTATAATTAGATTATGAAGACTTTATTGATAACTTCTCTAGAAAGCTAAAAAAAAACCTATGTAAACTTTAAAACATTAAAATAATTTACAACATTTTTTATATTAATTAAATGTTTTTCTTATATACATTTTTACTCAATAAAAACTAACAGATAATAATACATTTGAATCAGTATTTTTTTTTTTTTTTTTTTTTAATTAACTTAAATGAAAACATAATTGCATATTAGATATAGAGAGAAAAAATGTATTTAAGGATATTTTATGATGCAGGAGTTATCTTTTTTTGGATAGGAGTGGCAAATATAATTTTGCATAGGGGTGAAAAATTGTTAAATCCATCTCTGAGTACATATAATATTATGTCTTTAATTGTTTTTCCTTGACTTATTTCTTACATTACCGATTACTGTAGCAAGTGTCAAAAAGACATTCTCAAAACTTAAATTCATTAAAAATTAGCTAAGAAGTACTATGCCCTAAATATAATAGATAATATACGGGTACTGAATCCAGATTTGAAGTATTTGGGCTTATTGTGTTCAGTTTTTTTCTTATTTCAATAACATTGCCCAGTAGCCGATTTATTAACACTTATTTATATATTAATTTACACTTGATAAAAAATAAATACATATTGCGTGTTCAACAGATCGATTATCAAAGTAATAACTTATAATAAGGTTATCATTATATAGGTACCTACTATAATGTTATTAACAGTTTTTTATTTTTTATTTCAATATTAATAGGTATTTGTAGTGTAGGTATAATCTTATGTTGAGTTCGTTAAATTTCATAAACGCGTAACTAGATACGTATAAAATATTAATTAAAATTTAAACTAACCAGTAATCAGTATGTGCACTATAAATTATAAATAGTACCGTGTTAGTATATAGGGGCATACTTTATTGTGCCAGTCATCATAGGCGTAACTAGGGGGGGATAAGCCCCCCTCCTGTCATAATTTGTAGTCTAGCTAACGGTAGTTATATTTTTAATTTAAAATATCGTTTTATTTTTTTTATTAATATTTTGGATAAAAATATTTATTTTTTTTGGTTATACATATCATTGTAATATGATGATTGTACGTAAGGTATTCTACATAAATATTACTTAGAAATTATTAATAAATTAAACACGAAAATAGTCGTAAAAGACGTACGATTATTAATAACTTGTGATAACAATTAATGAAATATTAATGAAACTGACTTAAAATCAGACATTTTGGTTGCAAAAAATTGTTATGACAATCAATTGGAAAACATTAACAATCAGGAATATATAAAGCAGCTTAAGAGTATCGTTGAAAAATCTGTTTTCCCAAATTTATACAAAATGCTACATTTAGCGCTTGCAGTTCCAACAAGTTCTGCATTTTGTAAAAGAACATTCTCAGCAATGTGTTAAATAAACACCTACATAAGGTCAACTATATTATCAAATCGATTTTCCAAGTTAACAATCATAGCAATTGAAAAAAATATGTCAACATTCTAAACAAAGAGGACATTTTAAATAAATTTGCCAATACTGAGCGGAAGCTTAAGCTGTAATAGTTATATAATTCCTTTAAGTTTTTAATTTTTAAGAAAATTTAACTTTTATCTAAAATAATACTTAATAAATATTTTAATATTTTAATGTTTACCTCAATATAACTTTTTTTATTATCTGTATTATATACTGTATATTAATAAAATAATATTATAATTTAATAATGAATATTACTTGAGGGGCGAGTTTGGGGGGTGTGAGGGCAGAGCCCCCACATTTTTTACTTATTTCAAACATGTTAGGGCTGAATCCCCCCCTAACTTTAGGATCTAGTTACGCCTATGCTAGTCATGGACGTAAAGGTAGAGGTAAATGAGTTGCATATCCATGACACAGATTTTAGAAAGAACACAATAAAAAACATGGAATCACAAATATGCTATCTAAAAGAGTGCTGACTAAACTGACACCATAAAAATATATGAATAATAACTTTAATAATAATATTTTTAATTTATTTTGAATAATAAATATTTTGATAAAGATACCTTAAGAATCACTGACTGTTACTGACTATTTACTATTCAATAATTCTCGAATATAATGTTAACATATTATGGATCATAATATTATTGATAGTAATAATGAATAAACAAATAACGTTTATTTAAATGTACTCGGTAATTATTTTTGACTTTAAGACAATCCAAAATGTCAACAATAAATGATGAATAGTACACCCTTAATTCGATTTCAACTCTCGAGCTAATAAAGTAGAAATAACAATTTATTTGATAACTAGGTAATTAACTAGCTAACTTAACTAAGTATTTATATGTATGACATAAATTATAATTTTTACTTTTAAAGTTTTTAGTTATGAAAAAATTAAAAACTTTATTTTACAGTTAGATTACCGGGTATGTACCTTTTCCGCCAAAAATCCGGTTCCTTGATTTACGTACAGCTCTATATCACCAGAAATTAAAAAGGTATGATTTCTGTTTCCGCCAAAATTTATTTTTGTGATAAGACGTTTGGGAACCATGTAAAATTGTTACATATTCTTTCATTATAAATTTTAATACAAGTAGATAATAATAATATATTAGTTGAATATAGGTACAATTATATTAGAGTTTTTATAGTATTATATAATTTTATATTATGTCCATTTTATTTAACTATTTATAAGTAAAAAACAAGGATAGGTCAAATATTGTCTCGATAGAGTTTTAAAAAAACACATATTGTCATAAATAAATAAATAATTAAATAAATATATTTATTTTACTTGTAGATAAAAAAACATACATTTCGTTGCAAGTATTACTTTTTCTTTTTCGAAAATTGGCCCGAAAATTTTTCATAAAACATCTTCACCGAGTTACATTGGCTTATGACCAGTTTTGGGAATAGATAATGCAAAATTTATCTAGATAAAGATAAAAGATAATTTCATTTTTATCTAGAGAAAAAAAAGATAAAAAAAAAATAAAGATATTTTCAAAAAATGTTAGTTTTTTGTCAATATTTCATATTCTAATAATATCTATAAAAACTCAATTATAATCATTATTATCAATAGGTACCTAGGTGTTTAATGTTTATTGTAGTAATGTAGTATACCATTAAGCAGTATTAATATATAATGTACAATATTTAATAATAGTTAATCACTAAAATGTTACACAAAAAAAAAAAAAAAAATGAAAATCGATCTGTACATATCAGGATGAATAAAGAATACATAAAGTTAACAATATTGTTTTCCATATAATATTAATTTGATGATTTTCATTATTCTATAAGTAGTTACGACTTTATGGGTTCCAAGAATAAAGTAATGACTATTCAGCGTATGAGTTGCATGTGTATACTAAAATCAAATACCTACTATATTTGGAACTTTAATGGGAAAAAAGAAATTAAGTTTTAAAAATACCAAAAATATTTAACTGACATAAAAATTCAAACAAAATGTCATACCAAGAAATAATAACTACTTATTAATAATACACGAATTGTGATTATGAATACAAAATCTATATGTATAAAAGAAAGTCAGGTTATTTACAGAATTTATAATTCAAGAACGGGCTGGACCAATTTTGATGATCTCTGATTTGTTAGATTCGTCTCCGTACAAGAATAAAAATAACTCTAGTCTTGGCAAGAATACAGACAATTATCAAGAAAAAATTATCGAAATAAGTAAAAATTTTATCTTAGATAAGTAATTAGATAACTTAGCGTTATTTATCTAGATAAGATAAAAGATGACAAAAAATCTATCTAGATAATTTATCTAGATAAATTTATCTAGATAAGTCTCAACACTGTTTATGACGTATAACCAAAAAAATATTTAAACCCATCAAAAATCAACATTGTTTTACCTCTTTTACAACAAATTTCATTTAAAGAACGGTAAGTAAGTAAGAACGTTTGTGTTCTAGTAAAAAAAAGAACAAATACTGAATGGAAATATAAGAATTTAACACTTGTCAGATAATTATTGTGTGCTAATTATAAATAAACTATGATACAGTATATCGAACAGTGTACTATTATTATCGACGATTATAAATGTATACATTACTAATGTCTTTTACACATACCACAACATATATTCAATATTGCTTAAAAAATAAAATCAATGGTTTCCAAACTTTTTTTGGTGGAAATGGCTTTTGGCGGAAACGGGAAACTCCCAGATTACCTATAATACAGTAGGTAATAATAATCGGTGCATACTACTTGCGTCCGAGATTATTATCAATAGGTAATTTTCGTCCCACCAAAAAAGGTTCAAAAAAGGTCATAACCTATTTGTGTTCAAGAGTATCTTTTGAGACAGATAAGTTGCGTCCCACCAAAAATAAGTCATAAACATAGCATAAAATAAGTATTACAAGTAATTAATCACATTTAAATAAATAAAATTATACAAACTATTTACAGATTTTGTAAAAGCATATTTATTATTATTAGGTAGGTAATAAAAATAGATCAAATTGTTAAATGTAAAAAAAATAAAAATTAGATAAATTATAAACTATTAATTACTTATTTAAAATAATATTGGCTGAAATTTGAGTGAAATGTTTTTTAAATATATAAAAGCAGAATTTGTTTTTCTTTGAATTTTTTTTTTCATTATTTAAATAGTCAATTTTTTGGTATTTTTTTTTTTCCTATAATCTTTTTTGTGCGTATTTACGCTATTCATTAATGATTAAATTTATTAAATCATTAATGATTTTAAAATTTATAAATTTATGTATATATGGATGGCTTGAGTAAAAAGATGAATTTTATTTGGAATTAAATGCTTCACATGTGTTTGTTGTTTGTTGTACACAGTGGCGTGTTGAATTAATTTTTGGCGAAGAGCAAAAATGTATATATTATAAGGTACCCTTTTTTCATCCTAACGGCATTTCCACCACCACAAAACATTTACAATTTAAAAATTTACGTATATTAGACTGATTTGTATAATCAGATGTACTTACTTAATTATCTAGTAATTTATTACACTCATTAATTATCTTGTATCTTGATCTATGTAGTGTATGTGAATTTTGAATAATGTTGTTAACGTTGGTATTTCAATTAGTTAGTACCAATTGTTTCTAGTGCAACGGATCATATACAGTCGATTTGTGCGCCAAATATTTACTATCATTTAAATCATTTAATATGATTTTATGATGTATCTATATTATAATTATACTTATTGTTAAGTATTTTTTGGCAGGGGGACCACCCACCTACCAAACATTTCGAAGGAGTAATTGCTCCAAAATAATATCATCACCACTGGTTGTACACTAAACAAACATTATGTCCTCATACTTGGAGGAAATTGAGTATTTTCAGATATATAATTGTCTAATATGTAGTCAGTAAATTCTAAACATTTTTCTGGAACGATTGTAATTATTTTAGAGACAAATACATTACTTAAAATTTCTGGAGATGAAAATGGCAGACCAAAACAAATTCTAAGAAATAAACCTATTTCTGATTTATTTTTATATTCATTTGCCAATCCAATATTTTGTAATTTTTTTTCTACTTTATTTTCAAGCATTTTATGATAACTGAATTTATATTCTTCAATTTTATAGAATTCTTTTTTCGCGCACAATTTGGAGTTAAAAATGTTCTCCGTTTTAATTGGTTTAAATTAAAATATAATAATAATTTTAATTCGACACCACGAACACTGTAGAACGGAAAGCGTGAACATGTACTGAGAAATGTCTAGTGATAAATACTTTGTGTTATTCTAATCGATTATAATATACGATATACCTATATATCAAATGAGCTCTCTGGTCTCTTGGTTTCTCAAGGCATTTAGTTTTATAAATACGGCTCGGAAATTGTTTGGCGACAAACGGACATTGTCATGGTACATAATTAATTTTAACTCACTAAAACTCTATAATAGCTGATAATATTAATTTATCGATAGTCACAGATATTATATACCATATACATAATTTACACATACATAATTATTGTAGCACATAATATTTATGGACGCATCTCGGTCATGACTAGGGTCCGGAATTGTATGCATATGCATATTTTTATATATTAAACTAAAAAGTAGCTAGGTAAGACAGAAATTTGAATCTTAATCTAATGTGTTGATATGTGAAATTAAATTTGGCATATTTTTGCATATTTGGAGCATTTCAAATTATTATGATTATTTTAGTATTTTTCGAGATATTATGAATATATAGAAAAAAAATATTACCAAGTTATTAATGTTATTATTTATTACTTAGAGCATGTCCATTGTAAATTCCGTGAATCGTGCAGTTATATAATTTAATTTTTGTGTTATAATAAGATAAGATAAAGTTTGTTAAAAGTACCAATACGATAGTAATTCTCCAGATAACTTTAAAAATATTATAAAAATCCGCATGATTTTGTTTAAATTGATTTTCGTTTGTGACTTTTTGTTTAGATGAGTGAGTGTTTAAAATACAAATTAAATTTAAACACAACATACAGTTCCATACAGTTCAATAAAATATATAAAATGCAGTTGATATATTTTAAAGTATATTTTTTGTTGAATATTAATTATTTAATGAAGTGTATACATTTTAAAATTAAATAAATTTAATAAATAATAAACATGCATTTTTATTTGCATATTTTTGCGTATTTTAATGATAACCATAGCATAAATGCATACATATTTCGTATGTTTTTAGTGCATACTCGTATAATTCCAAGCCCTAGTCATGACTATTATAGCAGGTAAGAAGAATAATATGGTCAAGTTGCGTCAAGTTGCATCCCCCAAAAAGGAATATACCTTTTTGGGGGACGCAAGTAGTATGCAGCCACTGGGGCGTATTTAATGGTATTTCACCAAATTTCAAACTTATTTACAGTATAATTTGAATAAACCTTGTGTACAACTTGTAGATTTACATACACTGTCTTAATATAATAATTTTCATTGATATAATAATTTATATGAATACGTGGTATTTATTTATGTAATACGGGGGGGGGGCAGATCTCCACTTATCATAAGTCTATTACATTTTAAAACACTCCCGTTAAATGAATCCTGAATACGCCACTGTGCAGCCATAATAATAATAGTTGTATTTGATTATTGAATTTTACGACTTTACGAAAAATATTTATATATATATATATATATATTTATGTAGTTTTTTTGCTACCTGTATGTTTTTCGACTACATATATATTTTTCCACTGCTATATAATTAAATAAAAATTACATATGCGTACTATAACAATTTTAAATGATAAGCAAAATTCTACATAAATTATACATTGTTTTAATGAAATAATAAATTGTAATATTAATTATAAAAAAAAAAACTGATAATAGGATAAAAATGTAAATATTGACCACTCATAATTACACATAAAACATGATAATTAAGTAATTTATTTATTTCTATCTAATTAATAACGTATAATGATGCTTAAAGGTAGCAATAATAATATACATTTTTTCAATATAATTTAATTCTAAATTATATAATTAGTAAATATTCTTTTTTTTCTAAATGCTGTCTTTGGTAATTTCGTAAAAGATTATAAGGTACTTACTAAGGTTAGGTTAGGTTAGGTTATAATTTCGTAAAAGATTATAAGGTACTTACTAAGAATATCATATTTAACGTTTTAGTAGATAGGTATTTAGCGCACGATCGCATAGAAACTAATTGCTTTATACATATGTTAGTCGTTCTATATTCTCGTGCAGAAAAATTAAATGTTATTCATTTTTTTGTAAATATATTGCATTTTGAATAATGATTTATAATACATCGCATCAAGAAACTATTCTCTTTGTATTTCGTTCAAAGAAGAACTATGTATAAAATAAATCCCTGCAGCTTTTAACTAGTAGATACAGAACTTAAAATAACACTGCAAGAGAACAATTATGTACTAGTATTTATTCAAATTTCAAGTTGGAGCTTCTAAAAACGTGCTCACATATGTTTATAATTCTCGTTTACCATACACGCTGATGCGTCATAATGCAAAATTAATTTTCATAAAATGAAAATTGTAGTGCATTGGCATTGGGTTAATTTAGTAGAGTTTATCGACCTATTTAACATTTTTAACACTAAAATATTACCTACACATTTTATTTTATTACATATTTTAATATGTACGTACTTCATAAATCATTATTATAAATGTAGGGAAGGAGCTAAATTACGGATAATATTCTCATCGATTGAAATTCAATATGAAAGTAAATCAATAATCATTCATAACACGAATTAATAATTTAACCAAGAGCGAACAGGTTAAAGCTTTAGTGATTGATGGAGAAGTGACTATTTTGTTATTTTTGTTTTATGTTTCTACCAAAATTAAAATAGGCTTCTGCTGTATAGCATATAATTAGCTTGTGTGCGTGATTGTCAAAGACGGTAAATCGATAATATATACACAAACATAGCTATAAGAAATTTGGAAACGTTCCTTTTTTTAATTCTAAAAATACTCTTCTACAAATGTTTCGAAAACACATTCCGACTAACCACAGTGTCAACCAATTAGTATACATTTAATTGTTTTTGATAACTCATATTTTAATCGAATATGGAATTGAGAGTTCAGAAAACATCATGTGAACTCTGAAGAGTAATTCGTAATATCACACTGATCAGTACATCGAAAAAACACGTTTTTCATTCGACGAATAATTTAGTTACGCATGAAATAATAGCTCTGTATTGACCTGTGCGAATGTTTATTTTTTGTTACACACACTCAATATATTATAATAATTTACTTCTTACATTACGCAAAGCAAAAATAACTCTAAATTGGCTATAAAAACACTAATATCCTTAGTAAATTATCGTTTTTAATCCCATTCATTGTATTATATCATGTCGGTATAAAATATGAACAATTATAAATATAAGAATAGTATATTTTTGGATATCTACCTATTTGTTTTTATTTTTTGGCAAGTATACATTTTTATGGCTTAATTTCAAAGTTAAATGATATAACAATATGATGTATTTTATAAAATATCATCTCTATAGTACTCATGTAATATCATAGTTAACGCTACTTGATCGAATATAAAATTTGGTAATGTAAAATAATATACAAATAGATATCCAAAGGAAAAAGGACTACCCACTAATTTCAACCTGAACGGACTCAATTGACTTATAAAGTGAACCGTATAAAATCAAATTATTAAATCTAATAAAAAAAAAAAAACCTAATATCGAAGTAATTCAGTATGTAATACATTTTGTAAGAATTATTAGGCATTCAAATATGATCATTTTACGTAGTCATTAAGGATTCAGTAACGGTCAAACGGAAGGGGATGAATGGGATAGATCCCTCCCATGACCTTTTTTTAAATATTTATAATTCATCCATATTATACATAATATAATATGGGTGTTCATCTATTTTCTATTTAAAAAAAATAATTATACTGTACTTATTAGTTATTATACAGTCTCTAGGCTCGAATAAAATTAACAGTTCAAACATAAAACACTAAAATATTAATTGAAACAAACTTTTTAGATTTTTTTCATTTCCTTTATAGTTAAATTATAAGAATGTATGAAATTTAAATTTAGTACTTAATGCTTAACATAAATTATTATATTATTATATGAATTGTGTAATTATATTATTTTAGAGTGATCTCAATGGTTTAACCACTATGGTTGTTCATCGTGAGGTTGTCAATATAACTGTAGACGAAGTACTGGACAAATTGGCAAAAAAAACAGAAAAATAGATTTAATAATATAAATAGGTATCATCAATAATAATTAATAATATCATTAATATAATATAATTTCCATGTTTAAAAATAAAGATTTTTATATATAGGGTTTGTTAAAAAATCAGCTACACCCCCCCCCCCCCATGACAAAATCATTTGACCGCCACTGTAGGGATTCGTTAATTATAATATCTAAGGTTAGGGTTAGGTTATGTATCTGTATAATTTATTGTAACAATATCATAATATTAAATATTTAAATTCAAATAAATTCTTTGACTTTTTACTGTTTCCACACTATATTTATGACTAGACAAGTCTCAAGAATGATTTTTCAATGAAATTATTTTTACCATAATTCACTAGCCCTTCGAGGTCAATAATTATTTTCGGTTATTTCAGCTATCTATAGAATAAAATATTTTAATTTCGCATGACATTTCAATTGAATAAACCGTTCAATTGAAAACTACTTTTTATGCTAAATTTCTAATATTTCAAATATTATAATACCTACTTAATGTAATTAAGTAATCTAATCTAATTTCTTAGATCTTAACATTTCTATAATAGAAAAAAAAATTAAGTTTAGTATTTACAGGAAACCTACCCTAAAGTGATTCTATAATACTAAATGATTCTAATCACCTATATTCTCAAAAAATATAATTTTTTAATTCAATATTTTATAAACTGGACATATTTCATTAAGCATACTTAATTATCATTAAAACACAACTCACTTAATTATATTTTTAACTATTTTAGTATGAAATATCTAAATAATATAACTAACGAATTCGTTAAAATTCTAAACATTAATACTAAATCGTAATTCCATAAAAGCTCGTTTATGTGCTATATAATTTTTATCTTTATGTGAAAAGAATACTATAGGTTTATAATGATCATTAAGTATTCCATGTATTGTAAATTTACTTAAAAACTATATTTTTATTACACAATAACAATACTGAACCATTATATATATATTTTTATAATAAAAAAAAAAAAAAATGTTTGTAATGTATTAACCTCAATAGATGCTAAAACGGTATGCACTTAAATTTTGTAGCAATTTAGAACAAATTAAATTCCGAGGTTGGTGGATGTTATTCTTTTTCCGATATTTTAATTTTCAAGTGAGTTATGATTATGTAAAATGTTACAATTAAAAAAAAAACTCGCATAGAAATTAAAATATCGGAAATAACCGACCAACAAAACAAATAAAATGTGCTTCCTTTCAAGTATTATTATGGGTCAGTTTACTCTAATATTAAAACCTACATCGCTATACTTGAACTACTAAACGCAAATTTGCTACCTTGTACGTGTGTCAGACGGAGACAACATATGCGGATGTCGCGTCCTTTTAAGTGGTACATTCTACGATTTTATTTTGTTTCAAGCATATATGAGCCAATCATTTTGGCTAATCAATTATAGTTAACAAGAACATTTTCATATTGATAGTTTTTATCTAATGTAATTAGCATGACATGTGTGTTCAAAAGAATTCTCATAATTAAATTATTTTCCCCTCCGCTTGCTTATTTATTAATACAATTGTGTACACATTGGAATTTAATCTGGGACCGAACTAACAGATTTGTAAAAATTCCTTTGCAGATGTTTCTGAACTTTTTTAGGGTTAGGTAGTTCTCGACTTCTATCGTAAAAAAACAATTTCCTTTTCTATCACGCGATATTTCAATCATTTTTATTTATAGAATCGTTGAACGGACTAATTCGTAAGAGGTTACGCGAAAAAATGGACTCGCGCAACTTGATCATCAAACTGCAATCGGACGAGTTATCACCGTTTGCCGTTCTAAATTTCTGACCACGTGCATAGTAAATCACAGTTATTGATTGATAAAATGTTTTTGAAAAATAGTTAGATAAGTCTAAGTAATTTTCATTTTTTCTTCAAACATTCAACACTGATTATAAAGTATACCTACATCAAATATAAATAATAATTTTCATATTAACGAATTGAGATTTTTTAGACACACTCAAGTGTTACATATAAAATGTTGTTACAAACATAACCACCTAAAAATTAAGATAAATTTAGTTTTTGCATATCAGGATTTAAAATAATTTTTATACTCAAATTTGAAGTTTATAAGGATAAGTTTAGGAATATCCAGTTGTTAATATGAAAAAAGTATACAGTACCTAATAGTTTTTTACTGAACCAGAAAATTCCGGAAAAAAAATTATATAAAAGCTAATATACGTTCTGCAGTTTATAAATAATGAAAGATCAATTGTTCAGTAAAGGAACAATTTTTGTGTTTATTTTTTAAAGTCAATACTATAAATTTCGAAACTCAATTTACTACGAACGATGTTTTCATTCATCACACGTATCCTTGATATAATTAAAAAGTATAATGCTGTCCGTGAATAATTGCAAATACAAAAATATTTAAAGAAAATTATCATAACATAATCATCCGACTAAAAATGTCTACAATTATTATATTTATCAATATTATACTTATATACGAGTAGATTTCATCTTAACCTAAATGATATTTAAATTACAAACTTACAATACAAAAAATATTATTGATGAGGATTTCATTTAAATACAAATTGAATAAAAAGGCGTGAATTAATCTAAATTTAAAATATACTGATACGGTTTTTTTTTACCATGGAAAATAAAAATAAAAAAACAAAATACACTTTCTAAAAAGGTTTTTATTTTAATGGAAAAAAATTCAGTTAGAAATAAGAGTAATAAATGTTTATTTTCAATTAAAAACAAAATAACAGTTGATAATCTTATTGCTAAATACATATTAATTAAGATAACTAATTATAATTGACAATATTTTAATCCCTTCACCATAATATATCTTTAATCCAAGATAATGAGGTACTTGTTTCTTCTGAAAAATAGCATTTAAAATAAAACTTTCAATTAGATAGAATATTAACAATAATAAAAAACAAAAATCAACAAATATTAGATGCTTCATATTACTCAGTTAATGAGTATCTTATTTATTGTCTTGTTGAATTTAGGTTTTAGAAAATATAATATATATATATCTCATTTAAAACCATAATTATACTTTATTTTAGTAAGACATTTTGTATTTTTACATATTTTAAATTTTATTTTAATTTCATACTTCTCAAAAAAGTAAATTTTTTTCTTAGAAATTCGGTGTGAAAAATAAATTAATAGATTTTTAGTATTGTGAAGTGGTATAATGTTGGTACAATATTCTGTTCATCTGAACTTAAGATGCTTAAAAATAGTAAACTCTGGTTCGATATTTGATTTTTATAAGTATATAAATATTATCATAAAAACATGTTTCAGTATATGAAAGTAAAATATAATAAAACATAGTTTGTAACTTGTAAATAAATTAATTTATTCAAAAAACATGAATAAACCAAATTTATGAATATTTTTTGTTAAATTAACTATATGTTAATAATTTTAAAATATTAAAAACATATATATGAAGACAAAAAATAATAAATTAATATGAATTACTTGTAAATTATATAAAATAATGTATATATTATATTTTTAATTCGAATTTAAGGGAAGAATATACTTATTTTATATTTTATTAGAGTATTATATTTTACCAAATTATAATATCATAACAGTGTAAATAAAAGAGAAACTTCATCTTTAGAAATAGTTCATTATTTATAAACCAGCAATAATGATGAACTTCTATTAAAAATTAATACACTGCATTTATTATCATTCTTATTTATGTTTTTTCTTCTTATGAGATTATTACAATCTAATATCAAATTAAATTCACAGCAAGTTCTTTAAAGGGCATTCATAATTTTTAAATAATGTTACCATGCAGTATACCAACATTGAATAAGCAGCGATAACTTTTTATTTGGACAAGTTATCATTACTTATAACACAAAATACTAATATTAATACATTTCTAATCAACCAAAAATCAACAAGTATAAACTGCATATGTTAACAAACATTTAATTAAATAAACTAAATATCAAGTAAGCTGAATATTTGATAATGTAAAAATAAGCAGTATAATTATATTGCTAATAAATCAAAGAATTTACTCATTAATACCAGTTATTTCGATGAAGAGGTAAATAAGTAGTAAAAAGGTCTACATTTAAATAATTTTACCGTCAAAGTTTTATTTTTACCAGTTATATTAGATGATTTTGTTTTATGTGTCTTAGAACCATCTTGATCACTTTGATGGAGTTGCATTTGTGACTTATGTCGCTGTTCTTGGTCAGTAAATAAATCAGCATCTTTTCTATATTCTAAACTGTGTAATTCTTCCAACCTGAAAATACATTAATATAAATTATTTAATTTTAATAATAATTGAAAATAAAAATTTAATAAATTAATAAAATATAATTTTATAATGGTTAACATTTTGAAAAAAGTATTATCACAATTAATAATTAAGAGCATTACTTGTCATCTATGGCTTTTGAACCATAATTTTCTTTTAATGAATCTGATGAACCTATTTGCGACTTACTGTCAGATAGAAATTGAATTTGTCTGATGGAATTCGATAGCTTCAATTGTAACATATCTCGTTCTTCTAATAGCTATAAAATAAAAAGTGAATAAGATACAAATTTAAAGGATAAATCAATTGTTTTTTGAAAACAATAATAATAAAAAATAAGAAATTCACAGATAGTTAATTTTTTAATATTTTATTAGTTTTCTTAATCCTTGGAAAAAACTGAAAAAATAGCAAATTATGATATTTTTTCCTCAAAATTATTTATTTATTTTTCGACAAAATAAGTAAACTGACATTTTATACATTGAAATTTTTTAAATAATTTTGAGGAAAAAATATTAAAAAATTTACTATCTGTAAATTTCTTAACTTATTAACTACATATTATTATTATTAATAATTCACTACCCAAAAGTGTTGAGAAAAAAATATAAATTTATGATTATTAAGTCTTACATCGTTCAGAATCTAAACATAATGACATTTTAATCTAATAAGTAATTAGATATTCATTTTAAAATAATAGAAAACTATATCTTTAATTTATTCATACCCTGGTTAGTTCTAATGTCAATTCATCACACCGAACATCTCTTTCGTGGACAGCTGTCAACGCTTTATCAAGTTTTTTTTGGACTAATCTAATATCTTCTACATTACGATTTAAATTATCCAATTTCGATATTTTTTCAGAAAGAAACTGAATTAATCTATCTCGCTCAGCAATGGCCCTCTGGAACTGTTCGTTATCTTCTCTTTCTGGTATAGTTTCTTGAATTAAAACCGAAGGTTTATTAATAGATGACTTTTCAGAACTTGCCAGCATATTTGATGAGTCAATATTAATATCATGATTATCAACATTGTGAGACAACTCAATATGACGTTCATCAACTAAATACATTTCATTATTTTTAATAGACATGTATTCTAACAATGTCTCAGTCAATGATTGTAATTCAGATATTAGATTTACAAATTTTATAAAAAGTAAATTAGTGGATGTTAATTCATTAAAATACTTATTTGTTAAAAGAAAAGTTACTAATTCATGGATAACTTGTATACATGTTTGTAACCGCATAATTTTTGATTCTTCTAAAAAATCTTCCGAATCATTTTCACTATTTATAACTGGAACACAATTAGCCTTAACTATTTTATTCAATTTTTTAGATTGTACAACAACCCAATCAAAATTTGCATCATTTGATGGCCATTCACAAATAATTTTTGAATGAGCTAAATCAATTAAATGTTGAGTTTCATTCAATTTTCCTTTTAAAACTGTATTTTGTTTACTTAAATTAGGAGTTGTTTCATTATCCAAATTACTTTTAAGCTGATCATAGTCGTTTTGTAATATTTCATGTTTTTCTTTTATTTCGGTTAACTGACGGTAAGTTTCAAGTTTTTCACTAATGAGATTTTCAATTTCTGACTGACAATTGGCTATATCAGTTTCATGAATTTCATTAGCATCAATAAATTTATCATTCAGTTGCTTATATCTTGAATTTGCGAACTCTAAATCATTTGTTAAACTCACAATTTTTTTATCCAATTCATCAGTCTTAGCACGAACTTCTTTGAATCGAGATTTTAAATTTTTATAACGTACAAGTAACATTTTTGAATTGCCATTTACGACAGAATCTTTTGTAGGATTAGACTTTTCTATAAATTGTATTTCTTTATTACATAAATCTTCTGTAGATAAAGACAATTTTTCTCCATCAATATTATTTTCAAAATGTTCGGTTTGAGTAATTGCATTTTGAACATTTAATTTGAATTTTTCAGTGGGTTTTTCTACAGTTGTCATTGAAATCGATTTCTGAATTTCAATATGCTGATTTTTTAACACATCGTTTTCATTTTTTATTTTTTTAATGAATAATTCTAGTTCATTTAAGGAGTTCTGTAACAACACACCATTTGTCTCATCAATACTAATCAAACCTAATTTTGTTGAAATACTTCTTAAACATCGTTTTATTTTATCATTTTCATCTTTAATATTAATTATATTAGAGTTTTTTAAAGAAAGTAAATTATCTAAAGTAGGACCGTTTAAATCAGTTATAACTTTTTTATTTTCTAAAGAAATACTAGAAGGAATCTTTAATTTTAATGTATCATTATCATTTTTTAAGCATTCAATTAAATTTAGGAGTTCATTATTTTTCTCATGATACTCATTCTGTGTGGACAACTTAACTTTTTCAACAGCTTCAGATATTAATTTTTCAACTTCAGTACGAGCTATCAGTTGAGCTTTAGAATAACGATGTATATTATTTAAATTTATTATGTATTCTAGGACATTTATGGAGCCCAAAATAATTTTCTTAACACAAATGTGTAATTCATTATCATCATAAACAGTATTACAAATTGAATCAACAGTGTTAAGCAAATCAGCACCAAATTTAATATTACTATCATCAAAAGAAAACAATGATCCCATACTAATTAACACACTACGGAGTGTGTTTATACTTCGATTTTGTAAATTCGATTTTGTTATCATTTTGTTTAATAATTCATAACATTTTTGAAGCTCTAAATCGCAATATTGTACAACACTATTAATTTGTTTGTTATTATGAACAAGGTGTTCTGATTTTTGATTTGAAATTTGTATTTCTTTTGTTAAAGATTCAACTTGTTGCTGTAAAAGTAAACAATTGTTTTCAGTTTCTTTTAATGCCTTAACTTTTAACTTCAATAATTGTTTCTGTTTATGAAATCGATCTGATAATAATTTATTTTCTTCATTTTCAAAAACAGATCCATTTAATTTATCAGAAAGAGTGTGGTTTTCTTTTTTGAGAAAAGCCAACTCATTATTCATTTGAATAGTTTGCATGTGCAATTCACTAATCATATTATTTAATTCCAATATTTTCGATTCATTTTTATTAAGACAATTATTAAGCTCTAAAATTTCACATTTATAAGAATCATTTTCTTTCATAACAATATCTAATTGGTTAGTGACATCATTCAGTTTTGAAGTACTTTCATTAAATTTATTATTACAAATTGTAAGTGCATTTTTATCATGTTCATGTTGTTGAATCAACTGTTTTTTTTCTTGTTCATACTCTATTGATGACTCTTTCATAGCTTTTTCAAACGTTTCACGCATATTTTCTATAACAGACATTAAATCCGTGTTACGTTCTTTATGCATGTTAATTTCGGAAGTTGAGATTGTTATACTTTCCATTAGTTCTTCTATTCTTTCAGTTAATTTTATATTGGTATTATTTAATTCATTGTTGTTAATTTTTAATTCTTCAATCACATTTTCTAAAAGATTCATACGACCTTTATCATTAAGATATGCATCTTTTAGCTGAGTCCATCGATTGGCTGTTTGTTGAACTTCTATTACTTGTTTTTTAAGATCTTCATTTAATTTTTCATTTTCAATTTTTAATTGCTGAATTTCAGATTCTTTTTCTGTAAAAAAAATAAGTATCTATAGTTAAATAATTCATATTTATTACATAACATCAAGAGTTTTGTTATACTTATTTACTAATGTTTTGTTCATAAATACATATTACTAAAATTATTTTTAATAAATATTAATTTTGATACTCAAACTTGATATCATCATATAAATAAAATGCTGTACTTTTTTTCAATTGAAAAAAAAAATGTAATATTAAATTATGAATATTCTAAATAATTATAATTTTATACTGGAATAGATAAGATTAATGATATAAATAAGTGTAGCAGTATATTTTAGCAATTCAAGAAAGTTTTATATTAGTTTTAGTGTAAAACAATTAAAATATATTTAATCATAATTTATAATTTACTGTTTCAATAACTATTTTAATAATTACTAAATTTATAAAAATTATCTTTAACTGATTTTTAAATTTCAAAAATATATTTAATTATACCATTGAGTTGAGTTAGTAAATTATCTTTTTCTTGAGTATTTATAGGCTGGCTCTCCATTAACTCAATATGTTTTAATAAGGCATTGTTTTTTTCTTGTAAATTCTGAAATTCTTTTTTCATATCTAAAACTTAAAAATATAGAAATTAATAATGGTTAAAATGTAATGCAATAATAAAAAAAATTACCATCAACAATTTGTTTTTGACTATTTTCTAGAAGCAGCTTTTTCTGAAAAAAAAAAAAAAATCAATATTTTATGTTTCTTTTTTTAAACTTTAGAGATCTAGGCCACACCTGTAATGTACTATATATTTCCTTATCATACACAAATATTAAAAAATTCTTAATTGTAAAAATATAATAAAATTTAAAATAAATTATTTTGTACTGAGCCACAACACTTATATATATCGAAGGCATTTTGTTGAAAGGGCATATACCACAAAAAATCAAAATAATGAGTTTTTGGAACAAAATTTTCAGAACAATAGGCGCATAATTAGTAATATTGAGGCAGTTAAAAATATTAAGAATTATTCTCTATATAGCGGATATAAGTTATCCAAACGCCCTAAAGAATATATATATATATATATATTTTAACGGAGAATTTTAAAAGGGCGTATACTACAGGAATTGCTAGTGGTTTTATCGAATAAACTAAGCATTTGAATGATAATTGTTATCAAATTATCAACATGCCTACTATATAAAAGTATATCCAAGATCAACCGACCTTAGCGGTATCATTTTTAAAAACACTATTTTGTTTCTCCTGAACAATTTCAATTATGTGGTATACGTCATTTCAACAAAATACCATCGATATAATATACAACAAAACTGAACTTAATAATCATAATTGTTTTTAATTTAAAATCATCATACATTTATTAGTTTTTAACATAAATAATTTTAAAATATCACAAGTTTTTCACAATTTTTATTAAAAAAAACTATAGTAAAAGTTTTTTTTGTTAATAAGCATACTCAAAGGATAAAATTACTAACACTCTAACGAGGAATACAGTAAAAAGAATAAAATGTATATTTTAAACATTTGATGTATACTAACAACTTATTATCACAAAAATATACTGGTACTTGTAAAATGTATATAATATTATATATTTTATCAATAATAAATCTGATAATGAATTAATTTGAAATATCCTAAAATAAATTTATAAAAAAAAACTATGATCTTTTATTTTTAAATTTCAACTATATAATTTGGTGTATTAATAATACATTAAATATAAAAAACTCACTTCATTTTCATGGTTCATATTTAATTTTTCAATTTCTAATTTTAAACTATTTTCTTTTTTCCGTAATTCATTATTTTCCTTTTCAAATTTAATATTAGTCCTTTTCAATTTATCACATAGTCTATGGACGCTTTCCAAACTAAAATAAAGTTATTAAATATGTATATACATTAATGATTTATTGAATTTTAAAATAGAATTTTCATATTTTACTAACTCCTTTTTTAAATCTGCGGATTCTTCTGCAATTTGATTAATCTTTTGATTGCACCTTAAACGTTCTTCATTAATAACTTCCAAATTTCTTTTGTTTAATGATTCCGTAGTTTCCAAATGCAATTTATTCTTTTGCATGATTACTTTGTTTAATACCTCGATTTTATCAATTTTTGATTTTAATAAAATGTCTTTTTCATTTATAATGTTCTATTTTACAATAAAAAGTATGCACATGATTAATATTAACTAAAAATATTTCAACATTAAATAGCTTACATGATAATTTTCAAGTTTTTCATTCAACTCAATAATTTGATTCTTTAGTAAATTTATATTTTTTTCTTGAAGTTGTGTTTCTATGATATTTTCCTATAATATAAATTAATTAGTTATTCATATATCACAATAAAAAATTAATTATTATGCTACATTAATTAAATCATATTTACACATGCATACATTAAGTACTTAAATCTATTAATAATAAATCTCAACAATTAATAAAGTGCTATTAATACTATTAATAGCACTTATAATAATATAATTAATTACTATTAATAATAAATTAATCAAATTAACAAATAAATCACATTCGATAGCTGGGAACCAACTTTTCGGTTTACTTATGAATCAATAAATCTATATCCAAAACTAATAAAAAAATTGCAAACTTAAAAAATATATTATAACTGATTAATTATAAAACTAATAATAAGGAATAAAATATAATGGTTAAATCATAAAAAATGTATAAGAAAGTAAGAATTATTATAATTAAATAATATGAAAAATAAAATTAAATTACTATTAATTGTAATTTTAGATTCATAGGTACCAGAATTTATATTTTACATTGATTTCAAATTAAAAATAATTATAAATAACTTTTATATTAACCATAAAATAACTCTTACATAGAATTTCGTATTAATTTTTTTATTCTCATTTTGTGCATCCAATAACATACTATCTTGGGCTTGATCATTATTACTATAACTTTGCTCATCTATTTTACTGTTCTCAACTAACTTTCTGTAAAAAAAAAAAAAAAAAATTACAATTAAAATTTCAAAACAATTAAATTTACAAATTATTAGTACTTATTCAATTACATACATTAATCAAATTTTTTATCACATTTATAAATACAATTATTTGATAAATATATAAATATATATGGTTAATAAGTACATTTATGATTTATTATAACATAATCTAATAATCAATACACAATTATTAAAAGTATATTTTCTTTTAACCAAAACATTAACTACACTAGGGGTGGGCATGGAATCCGAATATCTGAATTATCCGGATTTATGAATTTGCTTTTTATATAACTTATAATTATTTTTAATATTTAGTAAAATAAATTATTTTATATTTTATATTATATTATATTATATTATATTATATTATATTCTATGAATTTCAATATATTTATCATGATTTTAACAGTTTTTATAACGTATAATTAATTGCCAAAATTACAATTTAATAATTTTTTGAGTTTCCTTTATACCTGTATGACTTACAGTGATATCAAGACTGAATACCCAATAACTTATCTTAACTGCATAACCTTTAAATGGTTATTAAATAAGATTTTCTGAGATAAATTGAATTTATACTACAATACAATATAATTAAGTATATGTAAATATAAAAATGAGTAATTGAACAGTAAAATTGAATCGAATAATCCGGATAGTTCAGATAATCCATGAAATCCAGATTTTCTAAATCCAAATTTGCCCATCATTAATCTACACATGCAAAAATGTAAATTTCCAATTAATATACTGATATTTAAGTAAAAATAAAATTTAAATAAATGAATAGTAAATGTAAATATTAAGGGACTAAATACACCAATTATAATAAATATTTACAGCAAACAAATTTATACATTTTACTTTAACTATTGATTAAAAAATAATTAATTATTTCAACTTAAGAATTAACATAAAAAATGTTTATCCATATTTTAGTTTTGAATGTAAATATAAGCAAAATTAATTCTTGAAATTTTTTTTTTTATAATTTCATTAGCATTTTTGTCCTAATTTTAAAATTAAATAGTATTAATATATAAATATGATCTTAATAACAACGAAACAATTTCTTAAAATATTTATATTGTATTATAATTTATTATATATACCTATTATGTTTGTTAATACACATGTTCCATATGAAATTTTAAAAACTTAAAATTACTGTCATTTTTTTATTACTTAGATATTAATACAATAAATAAAACATTTAATTTATTATATAAGTACTTAAGATTATATTAATTTTAAATAAAAACTATTATTTAATTATTAACTATTTTTAAATAAATTAATATACTTATTCAGCAGATTTATATAAAAGCAATTATTTTAAATGTTTATAATAAATACACCTTAGGGTATAATAAATATTTCAATGATTTTTCAAAGAATCTTAAATCATATAATCATGTCACTGCATATATTTGAACTCAAAATATAATAAATATTAGTTTATGATAAAAATAAATCAATTAGGTAATTAATTGATATCATACCTGTCATTTTCTAAAAATTGGCGGAATAATAAAACTTTTTCACTTGAGTCTGAAGTAATATTACTATGAATTGACTCTACACTATCTGTTGAAGTAAAAGGTAAAGGTGTGTTACATCGACTAGAAGATGTTTGGTATCTACCTTGGTATTTTTCAAAACGTTTACCAATTTCCTAAAATAATGATTATACATTAATAATACATATAGTGAGACCAACTATGTTATATGGTTTCAGTAAAATATTTAAAGGGGGGTGTTAGAGGTTTCTACCTCCCCCCCCAGAGAATTTCAAGACCAAAAATTTTTAAATTTTGATCAATTTGAAGTTTGTTAATTTTGAAAATTCAAAAAAAATTTTTTTTTTAAATTTATAAATTTTATTAAGTTTATAAAAACTAATGAGATCTGGGTACAATAATGTAGGTATTTTTGACTGTGCAAGTTAAAAAACATTATTACACTTCACAGGCTATTGCCTATTGTTGTAGCCTGTAGTTTGCAGAAAATTGCTGTCTACTAATTGTGGAGATGTTGGATGAAGATTGCATTTTGTTTCAAAAAAGACTTAATGGTCTTGCCATGTTATCTATTCATTCAGATTTAAATATTACTACTGATGGAATTATTGACAAATTGGCAAATAAAAGAAGAAAGCTAGAGTTTATCATATAGTTTATAATCAATGAAATTACATTTTTCAATAAAAAATAATAAAAAAGATAAAAATTTAATTTTGACAATTTTATACTGATTTATAAAAAAAAAAGGATGATGAAACCTCTCCAAAAAATTGTTTGTAAATACGCCCCTGTATAGTTCTTAGTGTTAGGCGATTAATAGGAGAACAGAACAGAGTATGAACGTTGCGGAAAAAGAATGCTAAGATAGATGAGTGAAACAAGAGAAGAAATAAGTAGAATAAAAAACTTATATGTGAGAGGTAGTATTGGTATAGTGTTAATTGTGGACAAGATGAGAGAAAATAGACCAAGATGGTTTGGTAACATGATGAGGTGAGGAAACAAAATTAGTAAAATTGGTTATGAAAATGAACATCGAAGAGAAAAGAGGAATAGGAAAACCAAAAAAGAGATAGTTGGATACAATTGAAAATTATATGAGTGCATAGGAAATGTAGAAAATCGAGATGAGTGGAGGTTTAGGATAAAGGTGGCCGATCTCAAATAGTTGGGAGAAAGGCGGAAGAAAAAGACATTAATAAAACATATGTACATTAATATTTTTTGACAATACACTAACATAAAATAAAATAATATTTTAACAATCAGGTAACTAGATAAGCCAAATGTAATATCAAGTTAATATTTTTCAATGATAACATAATAAAAATAAGTCATTTATCATCATAAACAATGCCAACCAACACTGAAATAAATAATTGTGCTAGGTATGACATAAAGATAGGTAGTTATAAAAAATTAAAAAAGAAACATTAAATTAGGATTTTAACCCATACCAGTGAATATTAATACTCTGTGTATGAATAGCATAAATATGAAAACTAACTTCAGCTTTAATTTTCATCTGCTTTGTTGTTAACTCTTCGCCATTGTCATCGTCAGCATTAGAGTTTTGATCCTCCATAATGGTAAAACTTTTTGATGTACTGGTTGTCTAGTTTCTAATTTATCTCACAAGTAAAAGTACTAAGAAACACAAAATAAATATTAGAATATTCGAGACGATCATTCATGATGAAAAATATTGCACTTAAATTTAAAGTTAACAAAAAAAAAAAACCAGCAATCGAGACGGCGACGACTTCGATAGTTCAAATCTAACATCCGCTGGACAATCCAGAATAAGAATTAAAAATTCAACATATTCGAAGCCGCTAAGATTATTATTAATGTAGGGCACGTCACTGATATGGCGAACACAAATTCACCATGTAGGCAGGTCCAAAACATCAAATTATTGTGCTAATCATTAAGCACGTATTATTTTTCCGTTGATAACAATAAATATAGTGTCAGCACTATTTACCATAATGATAACACGACAACTATCAATTGTTACTATCAGTGTATTCTTAGCACATTAAACTACGATATCAAAAAATACTAGCACTAACTAATCATTTTGTTATTATTATTACTATTACAGTAATACCGTTCGAACTATGAATTGTTCAATTAATTATTTACGGACAGTTAAGTACAAACAATGAAACTCAACAATTTTCCATTTATCTAGATTAGTAATCAATTATTTTATTTGAACTCATAACCTATCAGGTATGGACATATAAAAATCTAATGGAACGCCGAATTCAAATAGCCTTCATTAATAAAATTAATTAAATGTTACATAATATTGACAAGACGCACTTGTCCTAACTGGATTTTTTTTTAAATAAAAAGCGAATTTTAATTGCTTACATGATTATAATTTAATGGGTAATTAATTGAAATCAGACAATATGGAAGAAATTGATTCAATAATATTTTGTACTCTAAAAGGAATTGGTTGGTGAGTAATTTTCAATTTAACACAATTTTAATTTTGTAAGTAACACATTGGCGTGTGTAGAGGTTGTGCAGAGTATGCAGCTGTAATACCCAATGGAACTTTTTTTCTAAAAATGCATAAAATAAATAAAAATCGTAATGCATTTGGTTTTTAAATGTTTATTATGTGATTTTGTATTACATTATAATTTTCAGTATCTTATTATTTATTTTTGAAACACACATTTTATACTACAGTTAGGATTTAATGTGTTAATGAAATTAAGAAGTACTATGCTTCAAGAGTGATAGAATACCTTTTAAATATAGAGCAAAAAAGAGCTTTAAATTAAAATCCCAAAGAAATTATTGGTAATATTAAGAACTCAACTGAACGCAGAATCGTTTTATGATTAATTATAATTATTTATCAAATATATTTTAATTTTTTGAAATTTTTTTTCGTAATTTATTTTAAATTTTATATATAGGTAGATTTTTTTTTTTTTTTAAAAAAATTAAAATTTTAATTTAAACAGTTATTTAGACATTTGTGTAAATATTTTTACCAGCATTTTGAATGCTTAAATTAACTGTCGGTGATGGCAGGGATAAACAGTGGCAAGCTTTTGTATACTCTAAAAAAGAATTCTATGCACGCCTATAAAGCAACATGAATTAATTAATTGCTAAAAATATAATTTCTTTCTTTTAATCAAACTTTTAATTTGAACCAAGTTACTGCAATAAATCAATTTTTTATTAAATTCAACAAAAGATACTGTACTTAAAATATTAAATGTTGATCATAATTAAAATTCATTTAATTTGTTATATAATTATTTGTTTAGTGAATTCTCAGAACACGAAACTTCAATGACCAATATAGCTCAAGAAACATTTATAAAGGGTATAATAATATGTTTACAAAAAATTCAACCGACCATTAGTATACCTCATACTATTCCTAGATCTATGTCTGCCAGATACCAATATGGTATCACAGTAGCAGATGCTTGTAAAGTAAGATCATTGGTAATACAACTTTCATAAGTATAGGTACAAATTATATTATTAAAAGCCAGAAAATATAAATAATTCAAAACATATGTAATACATATGTAAATTAATAAATACAACATTTATCAAATATTTATTTATCTATTATATATTATTATTATTATATTAGGTACCTATTATTTTATTATTTGTCTCATTTTTTTTTTTTTTTTTTTTTTTTTTTTTATTTGACTCAGATCATACAATATCAATTTATATTTTTTTAGTTATCAAATGTCAAAAAATCGGCATTCTTAAATAAAAAAATGGTTTTTTATCTTTTTTTATCATAATATAGTACATGACAATTTAAATATAACACCATATATTTTTAAAGAATTAAGTGTATCTAATTTTTTGTAAAATATATAATGAAATAAGCAAATTATAAGTAAGTTAATAATTTGTAATTTATTTTATTTAAAATACGACTTACATTTTCTAAATCTTATTGGGTTATTATGTTTTTATTTTCTTAACCTTCACCTATTTAAAAACCTGATTGGTTTATAAACAACCATATGTATACTAGAAAATTAATTTTATTTTATTTTTTATTAAATAGTTTTACAAAGTAATATTAACTTTTAATAGTTAATTGAAATATTTTAATTTCATATTTAAATTCTTTAATGTATTTTAAAAGTGTTTAGGTATACAATTAAATAAGATTTAATTAATTTAGTTCTGAAAAATTTAAAAAAAAATACAAATGACTAATATTTTCATAATTAGAACCTAGTTCAATTAAGAGTTCACTTCACATAACTATAGTATCTAAATTATATAAAAATATTTATTTAATATTAATTGATAATTTGATTATCAGTTTAAAATAATATGTGTATTATGTTCATAAACTATGAAGTAAGATAAAATTTAAAAATTATTATATATTGTAAAATGTATGACTATAAATGATTCAACAAAATCATTAATTTTAGTTTTAACATAATTATCTCGATACATTTTATACAAATTAAAAGCCATAGCTTTTGTATATTTTTATTTATTTTATATTTTTTTTTTCAGAAAGTTGGCTATAAATCTGACATAGGATATCAAACTATTTTATATGGTGATATTGTTGATATGAGAAGAATATTAATGTTTTTAATCGAAAAATTACCTAAAGAAACTGAAAATATAATAGAATATAAAAGTATGTTGTTTATATTTAAATCTATTTATTTAATTATTATATACTCAATTTATTCAAAAATGTATTTTTATAATATACGGGTTGAACCCTTTGTGAAAAATAAGTATATTAAATAATAAATTATTAATTAAAAAAAAAAAAAAAAAAAATTAATAAAAATATTAGTAAAAATAAATATAGTATGTTATACATATCATATTATTATTATTATTTATAATTAATTAATTGATTAATAATATTATATATATATAAAATATAAATAATAGCGTTTCTTAATTATTATTTTACTTTTTTTTAAATAATTAATAAATAAATAATTTCATATTGTAAAAATATGATTATCTAATAGTCATATTTAATTTTTTTTTAGATAAACGGTTCACAATAATTAAAGAACTTAAAAGAATTTTATCATATACTAGACAAACATTAGACTCTTCATCATTATCAAATTATTCATTTGTGTCTGTTCCCTTGGACACAGGTATCTCAGTACCTGGACATAAAAGAGATTGTACACCTGCCGGTAAGATATGTTAAACATTTTTACTTTTAAAATATTTCTAGTAAAATATTTAAGCAATTAAAAAAATTAAAACATGGTAATTTTTATAAATTCATAATATTTTTATACTAATCTAATTGAAAACATCACAATTATTAGTATGTATGTAAGTGAAATTATATGTTACACTACTTTTTTATACACAATTTTTAATAATAAAATATGTTTTATTTAGAATGGAGAAATTTCTGTATTAATAGTTTAAAATATATAACTGAACAACCATCTGATATGAAATATTTAATTCCTTCTCTAATTACTCTTAATACTAAGAGATTATTAAATATCTATGAGTCAAAACTCAATTCAACAGATAATTTACCAAAGGTGAATTTAATATTTAATATTTAATAATAAGCTAAATTATGTACATTTTACTTTTATTTTATATACACTGTATAGTAAAAATTTTAATATAGATATTTTAACTATCACAAACTCAAATTATCATATTTTAGTCTAGAATCTACCATGAAAAAATTAAAACAAGCAATGTACCAATTATAAGTACTCATAATGCAATTGATCAAAATAAAATTGTCAATATTATTAAAAACGAACCAAAAGAATCTCAAGAATTAACATGTATTGAAGAACTTCTTACTCAAAATTGCGAACTGAAAAGTTTAATTTTAAAAGTAATATATTTTTTAGTAACTCAATCAATAGTTAAAAATGCATCTATTATAAAATTATTTTATAGGAACGTTCCTCCAAAGAAAATCTTCTAGCTGAGTTAAAAAGGTTGGAAAAAGAAAATACTGTTAAAGTAAAAAGTTTAAATATCATTAATAATCCTGAGATAATTTCCAAATTAAAAAATAAAATAGAAGCGTCACCAGATAAAATTAAAAAAATGAATAATAAATGGAGCAAATACGAAAATGAACAGATATTAATTTTATCTCAGTTAAATGCAGAAATAAATAAAAAACGAGTAAGTAAAATAAATATATTTTACATTAATACATATGAATATTATTTAATTTTATATTATTTTGTATACTAATATACTATGTGTATAAACATATAATTATTTTGTATATGGTAATTATAGTATTTGATTTTACATATTATATTAAGTTAATTTTAGAGACTCGACTTTGTAGTTTAATATCTTTGTTTGGAATATATAATTTAGATCAGACGTTATATTTTAAAAGACCTGAGTATATTTTAAATATTATTGTGCTTATGATAGCTTATTTACTTATCTCTTATGCTTGATGTTTATTAAAAGTATAAAATGTTTAATGAAAATTTATGAGATTCATGTTTAAAAATATTTAATCAAAATGAAAAATGTACCGATTATTGCTTATTATTTATTAAATTCCCAATCGACAATGATAACTAATATGACATGGTTTTTTACTATGTTTTATTGAATTATAGTGCAGTAGAAACTCGATCAAACGTTAGTATCAGGATCGTGTCTGTAACGGTTAATCGGGCAGTAATTGTTAAATATATATATAGCCGTAAGACTAGGTTACTTGTTAGTCACTGATTAAATTTAATTAAAAATAAATCAATTTGATCGTTCACGTCGCGTTTGTCCCATATGTTGGATATTAGTATACATTTCCTAAAAGTTTCGCTGCAACGAGTTTATCGCGATTGCCTCATTAACGATAACAATGACGAATAACGGAGAATGACGGTTAATCGGTTAACAAGTTTATTTAACTTTATTAAAAAATATATTTTATCTTTACATATTTTTAATAAATTTAATTTGGTCACATAGAGTTATTTTTATACCAAAATCATGATATATTAGATGAAATAATGGTATAGATTCTTCGAAATACTCATTGTTAAATTCTATTTTAATTTTATGTAATGTTAATAAAGTTGAAATTTCAGTCTTTATTTTTTTCTAGTAAAGGTACGGTATCCAAGGCGCAACCTATTTCGTATAGTTTGGTTTCGAAAACACGACATGTCACAGCAGCACAACTACTTTTCAATCAGCATTCATAATTAACATATGGTTTTAGTTTATTTTCAAACTTGTCAGAGTACGAATATCTTTTAAATTAAATTTTACAATAAATAGTTATGTTTATAATAATAATAACATTCTTCATTACCAAAAACTAGAAAACCTATACAAGAAATATCTAAATATCGAGAATGTGAAGGATTATATGAAATGATTTTATTATGTTTTTATAATTTTAATCTCCAATATTATAAAGAGCCAAATTATTTTGTACCTCTTGTATAAGAATTTCGTCTTCAAATGTAGAAAAAACCTAAGCAAAAGCAATTATGTTGAAAATTTACAACGATCGCTATAAAATGTCGCGCAGTACTACCCCCGGAGCAGTATTGTCGTCGGTCGTCGTGGTTTGTCACGCATTATAAACAAATATGATATTCGTGCTAGCTCTTACTGACGACATGTCGTCGCGACTTTTCGCGCCTAGGACTGTTTCTAAGCGAACATTTTGCATGCATGTTTGTACTTGTATACTGATGTTTTTCTATTTACATTATTATAAATTTAATTATTAGTAATTAAAATATTTTTAAAAGATAATTTTTATTAAAAATATATTAAGTATAAAATAATATATTTGAATAGAATATTATTATCATGAAGTATCAATTCATAACAGACTATTTAAACAATATACTATTTTTAACATATTATTGTGTAGTATTCAAAACTATTGGGAGATAATGCAATAATAACGCGTTTATAAATAATTATTTTGTTATCTTGTATAATTTTGCCTATTGAAATAAAATAAAATTTACTTATCTAAATGAACAAAACAATTTGGACCAATTAAATTAATTCAAAATTCAAAATATTTGACATTCTGGTTAAATTACTAAATAAATCACCGTCTTATGTAAATATTTCTTCACTGAAAAATGTTTTTCCAACTATTTTGTTTTTAATTTTTTTTTTTTTTATGTTATACCATTCTATACAGTATTTTACAGTATAACAAACGTAGTAGCGCTAATGCAGCATGCGACTTGTTTTAAATTTGACATGATCACGACTGTTGGCAAACATATAGCAAACAACTAAATTATGAACGAACATTTGACAAACAATGTTCTCCCAAACGTTTGTTAGGAGTGGTTTTTTTTATAATTTATAAAAAATTCAAATTTTGTTTATACTTAAACATATAAAACCGTGTACTATTCTGTTTCTTTAATTTTTGACTAACCATTGTTCGTTTAATAATTTAAAAGTAATGATAGATGTGATAATTTAACTTAAATTAGATTAAATTAAATTGATTAAACTACTTAATTGCTGAATTTCCAAAAATATGTGGTTTTTTGTTGAAGAGGGTTCATTTAAATTTTTTTTTTAAACACTCACCTACTGATTCAAAACAATTTATAAATCATTTCCTCTCTCATTTGATAGGGCTCAAATGTACAAAATTATCTTAATGCTTGTTTATTTATAGTTAAATTATGTTTATTTAATAAATTATTATATAGTTAATATTTGAGTTTTACAAATTTATTTATTTGTTTAAATTGCAAAGGTAAACTATGCATGTTTAATATATTTTTAATAATTAATTTTTAATTTTTAGGCTAATAATAATAAACTAGAAGTTGTATATGCTAATGAAAAATTAAAATTGCAAAATATCTTTGAAGAAATAAAAAAAAAAGAAGACATTATTAAGATATGCAGAAATGATTTAGAATCAAAGTCAAATTACAATTCAAGGTCTATTTTCGTAATAATTTTGTTCATAAACTTTGTTTATTATTCATAATATTTAATTATATTTTATATTATATTTAAAATTTATTTAGGTCGAGTTATACTCAGAGAATCTTAGAAATTATATCAAATATCGAAAAACAAAAAAAAGAGATTAATAAAAATATAATGGAAACCAGACTAGTTCAAAAGGATATAAATTCCTTAGATGGTAAAGTTGAACGATGTTTTATATCAATTGATGAATTGATGTTTAAGGTATTCAGTAAAAATATAATGAATTATTACTCGTATAATAAGTTTAAAAAATAATATTCAGGTTGCGAAAAAGGATGATATAATTAGAAAATGTTATAAGCTATTAGCTGCTATTCATTCCAATAGTTCAAGTATTATAGCATCCGTTAAACAGACTGGTACAATTGGAAGAGAAATTAAAGATTTAGAAGAACAGGTACTTGCATAATTTCAAATTTTTATTTTTGTTTAAAATTGTTAAAAATCCATTAATTAAATTTTTTAACTAAACATTTTAAATATTTTTTACCTATTGCTCAGTTATAAAGATTAAATATAATTAATAGTCATTATATATTTGAAACTGCTATTTTCTTGTTAAAATTTTCTATCCTAATTATTTCAAAATGATTGAGTTTAGAATCTTAATTTTAATGGTTATCAATATTAAATTTATTAATTTTTTACTATCTTCTTGTTATAATAATAAACTTATAAATCGGATTTTTCTGACATACTCTTAGACAGTAAACAATAATAAAAAATTGTATATAATTTAATTAAATACAAATTTAAAAATACTATAATTTGTATTTAATATTAATTATTTTGCTTAATTTTCAGATCGAGAATGAAAATCCTCATCAAGCTACAGCTAACATACAAAAACTAAAACAAGATTTGGAATTAGTTAAAAATGAACAGCTTATTTTATTGAAAAAATTGAAAGTTGATCCATAAGTATACATAAAATTGAAATAAACAGTGCTACTTTTTATAAAATTAATATTTATAAAAAAAAATTTTTACATCAATTATTTATTAACAATATTTGTTATTTATTGTAAAAATTATTTTAATAACTATAAAAATTAAAAAAAAAAAAAATATATATCTTTTATATTTTTACTACATCTAAATTTTTATTTTCAATTCTTAATGATAAAATAAATTGTAATTGAACCAACATTAAGATTAAGTTAACATTACAAAAACTTTATTACCACTAATTCTGAGTAATATTGTTCTTAAAAATTTTTAGAAATGTAGAGTACAAAGTTTTTCATAAAAACTATACTGAAAATAGTTAATTCGTCCTCCAACAAGATTAAAAATCCTAAGAATTTGTAAAAAAAAAAAAGGAAATTTTGTATGTCTTATTCTAGCTTTAGATATTATATTTTTCCTCTTTATACTATTACTATGTATGTTGTTTAAATAAGGTTAACCCAAATTTACAATAAAAAAAACTTCCACATTCTCCTTCATTTATAACTTTTGAATTAGAATATTTACTATTGTATAATTTTGTTAAAATTGAATTTAAAATATTAAATATGTATCTATAACTTTACTGAATAAATAAATACTAAATTACTATTTGCTAAAATATATTAATTTAATACTACAATTATACTGATATTATTCAAAACTTTATTTTTTTTTTTCAAAATAAAATTTGAATACCATTTTAACCTAAGTCTGACGGGGCATGGGTATAATTGTAACTTTTAAATTTTTAAATTGATATAACTTTCAACTCATAAATTGTAGAGACTTGAAATGTTGTGACATCTTTACATTATTAGTTGAATATATATAAACAACTTTTGAAAATCAAATCTTACCCATTTCCCAAAATATGAAGTTAACTTTTTTTTTCACCCATTAGGGCCATTATAGTTACAATTATACCTTCATATATTTTGTATAGGATGAGTTAAAAAAAGGATTGATTTTTTTTTTTTTAACTAAATTCATCAATTTACAAATATACAAAGCACTATTTTAATTATAATAGGATTATTAAACTTTCTTTATTAATTTTCACGAGTAACACATGGTATTTTTGGGGATGAATATTCATTACATACAGGTTGTTCACAAACCACACAGCTTTTTCTTGTCTTACGTTGTTTCCTCTTCTGGTCTTGGCAGAATTTACAATTACCAACTATAGGAGTAGTTCCACGACTGCCAACTGTTATTTGAAGATCACCTGCTACTTTTGGTTGAGTTGCAATGCGTCGTCTAAGCATCATTTGTACCGAACTTCAAAGAAAATTAGCCAATTATGTCTAATATATTGTTGAAAAATGCCAAAGGCCAACGTAATGTTCGTCTTTTCACTTTGTACTCAGCTATCGTTTTATCCATACTATCAACTCCACCTTTAGTTTTGTTCTGATATTTTATTATCTCGGGTTTAGTTGACTGTGTTTGCTCGATTTCATCAATCATGTGCATAGATAATAGAAGCACGATTGATTAATTTTTTTTTTTGGGACGTATAAGCAGACGGTTGCATCACAATTATAGGCAAAATGAGTTGAGTGTATAGGCCTTTCTTTGACAGGTCGCATACTGCTTGACAAAAACAGTTTGTTTTTTTTTTTACAGTACTAAAGTCATGTTCTAAGAGTTCATTCCCATACAAATATATATGGCAGCACAATTGTACCTATGCCGCCTAATAATGTTGTAAAATTATACCGTCGGATGAAGATTAAATTTTAGGAAAACTTTTTTGAATGTTCAATAGAAGCTATTCAAATATAATTCAAGATCAAATATAAATCCAGTAAACACTTGTTATTCCAATAAACGCTTTTAAATGTTAAACTGGACCAAGAAATATTAGTAAGAATGTTGGTAGGTTTAAAAAAACTGCTTGCAATGAACTATTATACTTTAAATGTTCCTATGAAGACGATATTTTTCGACTCATATATATAACCATACTTTAAATAATTTTTAATGTATCTTTTAAGAGACACATTCTCATGTGTTTATGGATTTAAAATATAACTAAGATACAGTTCAACAATAGCATTAACGATAATATATTTATTAAGTAAGACAAATCATTTTTTCAATATATACATACAAGCAGGGTGGCTAGAAAGGCTGAAGACCCCCCCCCCTTAAGAAGTTAAATTTTTTTTAAATTATCTTTTAGGTCTATTAGTAACCTTTTCTAGGGTAAGTTCTAGGAAAATTCAAAATATTCAATTGGTGTAACAAAATAATGTCAATGTAATGTATATGTCGTAGGCATATAGTCAAATCAAGCATTTTACTAAATGCCTAAGCATATAGTCAAAGAATTTAATATTTATTCAATTTCATTATCTGCCTTAGTTAAATGCCTATTTCATGTCAGGCAAATAATAAAAAAACATTTTGTATTATTTTAAAAATTTAAATATTTTTTCTATCAGTAATTTATTGCTATTATATACCTATATAAAAAAGCTATGTATTATTTATTTATATGTAAAACACGTTGGTATATAAAATACAAGTAATATATTATATAATTGTTTTAAAAATGAAATCATAAAAATAAATAAAAAAGTTATATTATAATTACAAGTTTTTGTTACCAATTATTAGTTGTCACATGTTGTTATTTAGTGGCATTTGCTGGAACATTTGAGGTTTTTCTTAAAACATAAAAATAAATAATAAAGTTATATTACAATTAAAAGTTTTTCTTACCTATTACTTGTTGTCACATGTTGTTATTTGGTGGCATTTGCTGGAACATTTGAGATTTTTCTTAAAACATAAGCACCGATTGGTTTGACATTGCCACTTTCCTGATTGACATTGACATTTAACAAAACTTTGACCGTTGTAAATTGATAAGTTTGCTACTGCTTCACGAATGGATACAAATTTGTCTTTTTGTACTTTGCTGTCTTCTAAACCATTATTTGACACTAGTTGAAGTTCTTCTCTTCAACACCAATTTTTTACTATACCAACTTTTGTGCCAATTTGATAAACGCCGTTCCAAATCACTAACCCATTTATATTTTGACTATCGAGAGATCCTCGGTCTACTTTTGGAACACTTAATACTATTTGATCACCAACCTTCAGTTCTTTAAATAGTTTTTCACAATTTTCCACCATTTTTTTAGTTGCGATTGATTGTCGTTTGTAAGATTCAATGCGGCTAACTTATATCTGTTTTTCATTATTACATATCAGACAAATATTTTCAATATCATTACTATTATTTATAGAATAGCTGTAATTATCAGAATGAATATTTCTTTTACATCTAGTACATTGGAGTTCACTACCTGATTTTTCATTAACACCGCTGATATTATTTATGTCACAATATATATTTTTTTTTTAAGGTATATTGTCAACATTATGTTCTAAATTGTCTTGTAAAATATTTTCAAAGTCTTCTTCATTTGATAATTTTTGAATAATTTCGGCAGGTAAGTTTGTAGAACTAAGACCTACTTTCGGTTCAGTGCCAAACAAGGCTCGATATGGCGAACGACCTAAAATTCGATGATGTGAAATGTTTTTTTGCCATTGCATAAAATATACTCCGATTGACCACTTGGTACTTTTATTATCTACGACCCAAGCTCGTAACATGTTTTCAAATTATTAATTTGATCTACAAATCCCTAACTCTATGGGTGCCATGGCCGCCCATGTACTATTATATATTCAGGCCACAATTCTGCCAATTCTTCAATTATTTTCGCTGTAAATTTTCGCCCATTATCAGACTGAAGTATTTGAGGTGCTCCTTGTTTCAAAAAAATGTTTTAAAGTTCATGTGCAACTTCGATGGCTCGTTTGGAAGTAAGTGGTCGAAGATATAAATATTTGGTTGCGTGATCCTGATAGTTCATCATCCATTTAAAATTTCCATCGGGTGGTAATTGGAAATCAATAAGGTCAATTTGTCATCTTGAATTAAAATCTGGCGATAATATTGGTTTTACAACGACGCCTTTACAAGGTTTTGATTTTTTTACGTTACAAGTTGTACATAAATTAATAAATATTTGGATTGCTCTTCGAGGAATATTGTATTTATTTTTTAAATATCGCTCAACTTTATCCCTTCCACCATGACCAGTTATTTTATGACTTTCTTCGATTTTTTCAAAATAGTTTTTGTTATGGTATCACTGTTGTTCAAACGCATGTGTATGTGTGTGTGTAAAATGTGTATAAGCAACGACCATTCTTGCTCACTCTATAATTGTTATCACTCGACACAGTCGTGATCTGTTGTTCACTAATAAACTTTCGTTAATTAGTTACCTAATTATTTCAGTGTTTTATTTTGTTCATAAAACACAAACACAACATGGTGTCAGGTGTCATCGATTCTGTGTCTTCCGTTTTCCGTTAAATAAAATAACCTCGTCATATTATACTCATAATAATATTGTAGGTAACCTAACCTAACTGTCGTATTGTCATTTAGTGTCGTCATCAAAAACCATGTGTATCTAAACATTTTTTTTTTCTTCCGCACTATGTCTGTCTACACTTTTGAAACATGACGTCTGGATTGATTGGTAGTCTACCACCATTATCCGTAGAAGGTAATCTATGTCAATATTGGAATGAATGGATTCAATACTTTAATATTTATATGACTACCAGTGGGTATAATTCATTAAAAGAATTTAGGAAAGTGTCGATATTCCTACATTTTATCGGTAAGCCAGCGCTCAAAATATTTAATTCTTTTAATCACGATATTAAAACAGTTTCACTGGAAACTGTTATCGCTTGTTTGACTACTTTATTCCTCGGAAAAATGTCACTATTGAACGTCATAAATTTTTCACAAGATTGCAGTCTGCAGATGAAAGTATCGGTGAATACGTTGCAGATCTTAAAAACTTAAGTATGTCTTCCGAATTTGATACACTACGTGAGAGTCTTGTAAAAGACGTTCTTATATTTGGTCTACATAATAATTGGCAACAATTAAAGCAACATTTATTAAGAGAAGATGAATTGTCTCTTGATAAGGCTCTGAAAATATGTTCATCGATGGAGTTGTCTAATTGTACAGAACAATTAAATAATCCCAGTGAAGATTTGCTGACGGTTCAAACAACTAAAGTATCATCATCAAGTTGTTCAAGAAAAAATTCACAGTCAAAGTCAAAATGGTCGCCTCAAAGCAATACAATTCAAAAGAGGGAGACGTCAAGTTCACAAAAAAGGAACAATAATGGTAGGTAAGTATGTCAATAGTAAAAATAATAATTGTACTCGGTGTGGACAAATACATAAATTTAAATGCCCTGCGTTTGGTGTACAATGTAATAATTGTAAAAATTATAATCATTTTGCCAAATTTTGTAAGTCAAAGTCTGTTGAAGTGATTTCAATAGAAAGTAATAATGTATCAGAATCTGATCAATTATTTGTTGGTACTGTTAATACCATTAATAATAATAGTTCTCAAACATGGCAAATTGATTTATATATTAATAATATTCCTATTAGTTGTCTACTTGATACTGGTGCACAAGTTAATATAATGTCTCTTAATAACTTATTAAAACTTAAAATTAGTGAATCCTCTATTATTAGACAAAATACAACTAAGCTTATGTCAATACATTCAATAGATATTCTTACACTAGGTACATGTAGTCTTAGATGTTGTTTTAAAAATAGTTTTGAAGTCATTACATTTTTTATAGTGGATTTTGATTGCATAACTGTGTCGGGTTTGGCATCATACAAACAACTTAATCTACTACAACGAGTTAATGTTGTTAATAATAACTGTAGTCATAGTGTACTAGAAGATTATAAGGTAATAAGTATAAGTATTTCAAGGTCTTGGCTGTCTACCTATAAAGTGTCATATTCATATCAACCATGAGGTTCAACCTATAATTGATGCACCTCGTAAAGTTCCTTTTGCTCTGTATGAACAACTTCATAAAGAATTAGATAATATGTGTCATTTAAAAGTTATAGAAAAAATTATGTCACCAACGTCATGGGTTAGTTCTATAGTCATAGTGAAAAAGAAAAATAATAAATTAAGAATATGCTTAGATCCTAGAAATTTGAATAGAGCAATTAGTCGCTCTCACTATCCTCTTCCTACTTTTGAGGCAGTTAAAACTCAACTGAGTGGCACTAATTTTTTTTCAACGCTAGATGCCAATTCTGGTTTTTGGATGATACCACTTGATGAGAAAAGCTCTGAGCTCTGTACGTTCAATACACCTTTCGGTAGATATAAAATTCTTAGGTTGCCATATGGTTTAAACTGCACACCTAAAATTTTTCATCGTATTATTACTGAATTGTTCTCTGATATTAGTGGAGTTATTGTTTATATTGATGATTTAATTGTAACAGGAACAACTATAGAAGAGCATAATCAACGACATAAGAAAGTTTTGGACAGAGCTAAGGAAGTTAATTTAAAATTTAATAAAAGTAAATGTATAATAGGTGTAACTGAAGTAAAATTTTTGGGTCATGTTTTTAATAGTGAAGGGGTTAAACCTGATCCTGATAAAATTACAGCAATTGTCAATATGTCTTCACCCAAGTCAGTTAAAGATTTACAAAGATTTCTGGGCATGATAAATTATTTAAGTTCATATATTCCTAAATTAGCTGATGAGACAACACTTTTGCGTTCACTGCTTAAAAAGAGTACATCATGGGTATGGGATGAAAACTATGAGTCTGTGTTTAATAAGGTTAAAAACTGTATCATAACTACATCTGTCTTATCTTATTATGAAATGTCATTACCATTAACATTGTCAGTTGATGCATCCCAATTTGCAGTTGGAGCAGTTATTTTACGAAACAACAAACCCTGTGCTTATGCTTCACAAACCCTCACTTCTGCACAACAAAACTATGCCCAAATACATTCAAAAAACATTCAGTCCCTACTAGATTACAATGTATGATGTTAAATATTCAATCTTATCATCTTAACGTTGAATATGTTCCTGGTAAACTCATGGTTTTAGCTGATACTTTGTCTAGGGCCCCACTTCCAGACTTATATAAGGACAATATAGATGAAGAATTAATCTTGCAAGTTCAAATATTTTCTGAAAACTTAGCCATAGGAAAACAACATCTTGAAAAAATAAAAAATGAAACTTTAAATGATACAGTATTTCAGAAAATTAAAAATATCTGCATGTCTGGGTGGCCTCTTAAATAAGTCTCTTCTTGATAATACTCTCAAACTTTTTTGGACTTTCAAAGATGAAATTCATGTTATTGATGACTTAGTGTTTAAGGGTAATTGTCTGGTGGTTCCTACTAGTCTTAGGTCTGATATGTTGAAACTCATTCATGAAGGTCATATGGGCATTGAACGTTGTAGAAATCTAATTAAAGATGTATTATTCTGGCCAGGTATAAGCAATGATATTAAAAATATTATAGAAAGTTGTGAGGTATGCCTTAAGTATCGGAACAATAATACTAAAGAACCAATGATTAGTCATGCTGTACCAGACTTACCTTGGCAAAAATTAGGTATAGATTTATTTCACTATAATGATACAACTTAGTTGATTACTATTCAAAATTTATTGAAATAGCTCACTTGCCCAAGGGTTCACATGCAAAATTAGTTGTTACTCAATTAAAATCTATTTTTGCTCGGTTTGGTATACCAATGGAGATAATATCGGATAATGGACCACCATTTAATGCACAAGAATTTAAATTGTTTGGTATGGATTGGGGTATAAATATGGTCACTTCTAGCCCAAATTATCCACAGTCTAATGGATTAACAGAAAGATGTGTTCAAATTGTGAAAAAGTTACTTAAAAAAGCCTGTGATACAAATACAGATCCATACATTGCATTAATGCAGTATCGTAACACTGCTAATAATAACTTGTTTTCCTGCACAACTACTTATGTCAAGAAATCTTAGAAATAAGATTCCTGTCAAATTGTCTAGTCTTAAACGAAAATTAATTGAAGTAGAAAATTACAATAAACAAATCTCCACTAAAAATGATAAATTTATGTCCTACTATAATAAAAATACTAAGCAACTATCCCAGTTAAAAGTTAATGATAAATTATTATTTAAAATTAAACCTAACAGTACTTGGAGTAATGGAAAAATAATTGAAGTATGTGATCAACCTAGATCTTATGAAATTGAAGCAGATAATGATAAAATCTATAGAAGAAATAGAAAGTTTATTATTAAATCTGCATTAAAATTTCAAGAGAAAATTGAAGATGATTTGAAGGACAATATAAATAAAACGTTCTTAGAAAAGTCTATTGAAACCAATTTACATGCCGAGACAAAAAATAAGTTTGGTAGAAATATTGTTAAACCTAAAAGATTTTTAAACTAAATGTTAATAATAATTATCACATTAATATTTCTATTATGTCTTATTGTAAAATTTATAATTTTATATAGTACTTATATTATTTTTTTTTTTTTTAAAAAAAAGGAGCATGTTATGGTATCACTGTTGCTCAAACGCATGTGTATATATGTGTGTAAAATGTGCATAAGCAACCATTCTTGCTCACTCTCTAATTGTCATCACTCGACACAGTCGTGATCTGTTGTTCACTAATAAACTTTCGTTAATTAGTTACCTAATTATTTCAGTGTTTTATTTTGTTCATAAAACACAAACACAACAGTTTTCATATGGTACAACATAAATAATTTTTTCAGTTTTAGTTTTTGGTTTAAAAATATGTTAAACATTTCCTACTTCAATCAGATCATATTCACAACATAAATAATATTAGTTATGGATTTTAGTTTTACCGGGATTCAATTTTGCATCATTGATTTCGTTTAGAGCTTTGTCGTAGTCTTCCTGACTCCACGATTTTTTTATCTTGGTTGTTGTAAATTGATATTAATTTTTCATAAAACAATTCATTGTGTGACATTATATTATATTTTAAAATATAAATAAAAACAATCAAAATTTATAATATACAAAAAATGTTAATAGGTATATGTCACAATATTATATGCAATCACGATCACACTACATACGATTTACGTAAACGTAATACTTATACGTACTAAACTAAATTATTGTACAATTCAATCGCATGTTCTGTATCTTTTTCTGTAACGATATATTTTTATCGTTATAATCGATAAGATTGTAATTTGTCCGACGGTACTCAATATAGATAAGGTTCTCATACAACCAAGGTAAAAACCAATGGAACTTTTATTTTTATAAGAATATGTAGTACTCACTACTCGTACTGTAGACTGTACGGACAATTTTTTTAAATAATACAAAATATTTTTTTTTTATTTGCTTGACATGAAATAGGCATTTAATCAAATGTCTAATCATTTAATTAAATGACTAGGTATTTAATTAAATGTCTAGGCGGATAATGAAATTGTATAAATATTAAATTTTATGACTATATGCCTAGGCATTTAATAAAATGCCTGATTTGACCATATGCCTACGACATATACACTTAATAGATTATCTTATCTTTACCCGTGGTTGATAAGTAGTAGATATGTTGTAGTTGATAAGCACTTGTCAAAAACTAACAGCTCTGCGGTTAAATAACAGCTTGAACAGCTGTTCAGTGATAGATTATCGGCCCAGGCTTATTATCAATAGAGATTTATTAAAGTCATAAATTGATAAATATAATTTTCTAATTCTATACAACCAATAATAATAAATGGTATTTAAAATGAGAAAGAAAAGACAAAATAGTTTTACATCATTTTTAACAAAAAAAAATCAAACCAAATGATGTTCATGTTGAAAATTCACAGCTGTTAATAACTGCACAAGTTTAGCAAGAAATGGTGAGTATTATTGTTTGTTTTTAGATATATTGATATGGAGAAATTTCAAATAAAAGAAGAATTTCTTGGATTCATTGAATTAAGTTCAACAACTGGATCTGCTATCAAAGATACTGTTGCGTCTCTCATAGTTAGATAATAACAACAATATGATAAATGACTTTCTTTGAATATCAAAACCACACCCGTGGATAAGTTAAATTATTATATTATGGTAACTTATGGAATTATAACTAGTTCACATAGTCATTTTATACAGGAAATTAAAATAAGAAATATACAATAAAAATAATAGTGACCACATCCTTTATCTTTGCATCATTAAATATGGGCTGATCGGGAGATAGCACACATAAAATCAATAAGGAATTATCATTTTTATTAACGGTTTCATATTTTCGTACACACACACACACACTTGTGTCCATCGGATATATAAGGGACCCGAAAATAAGGGCATATCAGACGAGTTTTTGCTATGCGACACTGAGCACCTTCACATTAGTGTATGTTATGGTCTAGACTTTGAATACTTTCAACAGTTTAAATAATAGGACTTAAAAAAATTTAAATAGTTATTAATTATTTGAACTTAGAATACTTTTCATCACAGTTTATTATTAAGACTTAGAATTTTAATAGCTAAATTAATTAATTGTACTTAGAATAATTTTTAACAGTTTAATAAATCACTTTATCACAATTAGCATTCATTATTTACAGCATCCACTTACATCCATGCGTTGAACAGACTGAGTAAATCACTGAGATTCCATCAATCAGATGGTACGTAATAAAATTGGTACAGTCGATAGTATTTTCAATAAGAAAACAAATCCACATCGCAACCACCGAGAAACTGAACAACTTGCAGTCCTTCAATTTCTCGACTTCAATTGAATAACTGATACTCCACCAGATCATTCAGTCACCAATATCTTCAATCAACACTTGTTTGTAAGCATAATTTTTTTTTTTTTGCAACAATTATTTTATTTTTAAGTAACAATTATTCTTTTTCTCTTTCTAAAATAACTAATTTTTTTTTTATATGTATAAAAGGAATTCTTTAAAAATTAAAAAAAAACATTATAAGGTCATAAAAAAATCATTGACACCTAAAAATTCTAACTAAGCATACCCACATTATTACTGAGAATTATTATTGAACTATTAAAGGGGATCCCGAGATTATATTGAAATTATATTGAGAATTATTATTGTGAAATTTATTGAGTTTATCTGACACCGGAGGCTCACACGGTAGGGAAAAATATTATTTTATTGGGGTTATTACATTAAAGGAAATAATATTAAGAATTTAAAAAGATTATTATTGAGAAATTATTGATATTATTATTGAAATATTGAGAGTATTATTACTGAATTTATTGGAATATTATTGAATTATTGAGAATTAAATGTTATTGGGTAAAGAATTTTTCTGAGTCAGCATAACAGTCCAAACTCGTCTCCATCAAAAGTAGCTAATTCGGTGTACAAGGAAAAAATTGAAAGTGAAGGTTGTATAAAAGATTTTGAAATAAGTTTTATAAAAGAAGAAAATATTGATGAACACAGTGTATCGAGTCTTGATCTGAAGTGGTTGAGCTTGTATGATTATTTAATGACGGAGATCTCGCTGTTGACTGGTAGATGGAAACGTCAGAGATTGAGATAAAATACACGAACGTTTAATGAATATAAAACTTTATTAAAAGAACTAAAAATTATAATGAAAACTAACAATTTAAATACTAAGATAATCTATGGTTCAGTCGCAAGGAGTGAAACATACTATGTGTAGAGGCAAAGACACAAGTTAGTTGTGCCCTAGTATACAAATGTATCCGAATATATACTACTCCTACGTTATGTGCTTCTGTAAGGTTGACAATAAGGAAAACGGAAATACAATAAGGAAACAGGAAAACAAAAAGACTCATGGGTGCCGAGGTTTCCATGGCCTCCAGGCGCGGATCTAGAAATCACAAATGGGGGGGGGGGGGGCTACGTACTGTAATAATAAAATAAATAAATAAATATGAAAAATAGAAGGATAACATTTATTTTATTTTGACCAGTCTTCTATTTTCATTCGCCTTGGCTTTTGTCTAGAGAATCGAGTTATGACATAATCTATATCAATAGGTAAGTGTTTGTGTATATGAAGAATTGATAAACCATTCAGCCTATCTTCGGACATTTTAAGTCGTCTTAAAGAAAAAAA
>NW_020273097.1:0-1168 GCF_003268045.1 Sipha flava
TTTTTTTCTGTACAAAAAGAACACTTAAATTTTTTAAACCTAGTTGATGAAGAACATTATATGACGGATAAAATAACGTTAATTACTGAAGTTCCTACCCACACAGCAATGATATATTTGTACAAAATTAAATAAATATTTCAAAAAAGTATTAAATAATTAATAAATATATGATTTTCATTGATAATACATTGTTATATATTATTTAATTTCTAATAAATATTGATTAAACTTTTTGGATAGTTATTAATCAAAGTCAAAAATAAATATTAAATAATTATAAATAATTAATATTTATAATTATTAATAAATTTATATTTATTTGTGATTTTGTGACGATTAATAAATGTATCATCAACCTTAACTTACATTGAATATCAGGGGGAAAAAATGTAAAATCAAAAAAAAATAAATAATTGCAATTAATAATTATTAAACATTTTATTTTCATTATTTATATTATAAAATAAAAAATAAGTTACGAATGAATTAACATAAAAGTTAATTTTTTTTTTCAATTTGCCTCTTTAGGTTAAATTGAGCTTGAGCAAGTACATATTTAATAATATCTTCCATTTAATTTTGTGTACCATGTTTAAATTTTTCTTGAGTTTTGATAGCATCTAAAAATTAAATAAGAAAAAGTTTTAAAAATCAATTTAGCAAAGTACATTCATTCATCATAAATAGTACCTAAACACAATCTACTCAATAATTAATTTTTGTAGGATAGGAGCGAAGATTTTTTTATGAGGTTATCTAATCCTGATAAATTTATATAACCTGTTAATATATAACATTTGTACTATTTTGTAATTATTTTATTATATGTAAACCATTAATAAGTACTTTAAATTTTGACTTAACAAGATATATATTAAAAATTGTATTTAAGTTAAAATTAATTATATTTATATAAATACAAATATAATCTTTTATTTATAAATCATTGAATTTTTATTTCCAGTATAAAGAATACATAATAAAGCAAATAAATATTATTATTTTATTGTACTTGATAATATTTTATTTTGATTATTATAGTTTTATGTAGTCTGAGCATGTATACATATATACATACATATATACATGCATATATATATATATATCATACATCTGCAATATTGTTTTATAAATCATCTTATTATATTAAGCGTCATATTGCACC
>NW_020273097.1:1178-3157 GCF_003268045.1 Sipha flava
GGTTACTAAATGCTACTATTGCTATATTTATTTGATTACAAAAGTTGAATTAAAAATTAATATTTCAACCATTTGATAACTAAATCAAAGATGGTATAGTTTCTTACCAAGTTAAACAAATAAACAAATCACAAAAAAAATAATCATTATCAAATAATAAAAATAATTCCCTAATTCGAAGCCAAAAGTGATGACCAACAGTTCAACACTAACTACAAACAACTAAACAAAAGCTCGTAGAAGAAGTGTTGCCCTGGTGACAGCAGAAGCCACTCAGGGGGAACTCAACGATGTGTTGTAAATAAATAATAAATATGATAAAAAGGAATGAACAAAGAACAAATGAAAATTAAAGTTTAAGTGGACTGTATTATGAAATAATAATAAAAATAGTAATAGTAATATTAATGTGAATAATAAAAATTAGGTTGCCTGGTTGACACAACAACTATATCAAAAGTGTAGATGAAAAATGGTAACTTTAAATAATAAGGTATAAACAATAAAATGAATAAATGTAATATAATGTATAACAGAAATGTGAAAATGAGATCTTGAGATATTGCTAGATTAATTATAAAAAAGGAAATATATAAGGCACGTCTGCCACAAAAACGTAAAAAGAAAAAACAGTTGACAAATAATACTCACAGCATTCAACTGCAGTGGACGGTGGGTTTAATCCCTACGCTACCGCACCGGGGAATATAACTCATAATGAAATAATACAATAAAAAAACACAATGCTTCGCGTATGTGCACCGCAAAACTCCAGTTACAGACGACAATTCACGCTTCCATATTCACAGCGCAACGACAAATGCAAAACCACGAATCACAAAACTGCAGGTACAAATTGACCACCTAGAAATAGGGAACAAAAATTAAAACAATAGTGACTGTTGTCACGAACGATATTTATCGGGCAGTTATTCACAGGATTCACAAGAAAACGTGGTAATGACAAACTTGAGAAATAGGACGAAAAACGTTGAGACGATGAAAATTTGATGTACAGACCACGAAAACACAAAACGAGAACGCGAAGTTGCCGACGACATTCACCACGAAGGATATGCCGCTGGACAACACAATGAAGATAAAAAGCCTCAGTGCCACAACACAAAACTAAAAAACAATCGAAATAAATTAACTATGTGGAACTGAGAGCTTGACTTTAAACTTCACAAAAAGTATAAGACAATATTTGAAAACATGGAATAACGATATTTTTATGCGATGATAACAGCGAGATTACGCACCCGGCCGGTCACATACGGAGGCTTATCACCGCCGCCGACGAGGGAAGCAGATACGCAACGCACCGATACGCATCGCACAAAAATGATGACATGAACAACATTTACAAAAAACAATATTGGCGCGAACAGCTAGGGACCCCGGGTTCGCTAAATCCCATGAACACGTAAGAATGTGTTCCCCTGGGGGGGGGGGTACCAAATACTTAAACAAATCACAAAAAAATAACAAACAACAAAAGACAGACCTAGATCAAATAGTAAAAATAATTTCCTAAACAGACAATACATTAAACCAATACCAAACACAAACCACAAGAGACGAAGGACAAAAACAGACCAATAACGCAGTAAAAACCATTCCCTATTTCAAAGCCAAAACTGTTGAACAACTGATCATTAACACCTACACACAACCAAACAAGAGCTCAGGACCCCGGGTTCGCTAAGACCCGTAAACACGTAAGAACGTGTTTCCCTGGGGGATATCAAATACAGAACACAAACCACAAGAGAAGAAGGAGAAAAACAGACCTATAAAAAACAGTAAAAACAAATCCCAAATACAAAGCCAATACAGTTGAACAGCTGATCATCACTACCTACTCAGAACAAAATCAAAAAAAAAGGAGACCAAAAACAGACCTATAAAAAACCAACAAACAGTAAAAGCAATAACCTAAACCGAAGCCTATAATAATGATCAACTGATCAGCGCTA
>NW_020273097.1:3167-7267 GCF_003268045.1 Sipha flava
CTTGAGTATAATTTATTTAAATATATTTAGAGTTGTTATTTAAAAGAAAGATGACATACCTGTATTTATGGGAGTAAGTAAGTACATATGCGTTTATCTTTCGTAAGTTCTTTTCACTCTTGATCGGCCCCTAGACTTCGGATGTTTACTGTAATAAAATAAACAATGCCACCTTAAAATTCGAAAAAAGGCACGTGCTTTCTGCTGACCCTGAATATATGTTAACTACATACAACTATAATAATGTATTAATATTTGAATTATTTTAAATATCAAAAAAAAATATATTTTTATAATAAAAATAAATAAACACTGATGTATTTAAATTTATAAATTTAGAGTATTAATAATTTTAATGAATATTGAATGGAAAATATCTCTTTAAGTAATAGAAAAATATTATTTGCACTACCGAAAATACTTAATGATTATAAGTTTTAATAAGGTAATGGTTTACATAAAAAAAAAAAAAAAATTGTAAATTTATATTTAAATATAATTCCAGTTGTTACTAAAAAGATAAACGACGTACCTGTATTTGTCGTAGTAATTAAGTACTTATGTGTTTATCTCTCGTAAGTTCTTTTCACTCTTGTTCGGCTCCTAGACTTTGGCTCTTTACATTAATAAAATAAACAACGACAATATTTATGTAATCAATTAAGCTTTAAAATTAAAAAAAAAAAAAAAATTAAATATGATTTTAGTTTTCTTTTAATTTTATTTAATGTTATGAACAAAGAATGTTGTAATAAATGTAATTAGTCAAATTGAAAATATTTAACAAACCCACATAGAATATGACAAATTGATATATATATATATATATATATATATATGACATAGATTATCTGTCTCATCGTTGCTAACCGTCATGGTTTGACGCAAAAAAAATTATTTTAATGTAAATGATTTTTAAATACGAGTAGAAAATTTTAATTTAATTATAAATACAATAAACGATAAAATACTAAGTTCTGTTAAATTTTTAATATTTTTTATACACCTTCATTTATGTTTCTGTGTCAAGTCATTTTTCACTGAAACTATTAGTCTATAGCGCTTGTTAGAATATTACTATGTACAAATATAACAACTTATTGTAATTAGAAACACGGATAAAGTATTTAAAATGTATAATGTCTTATAAAAATTAATAATGTTCATATATATTTCACAATCCCAATAAAAAAAGTATGCCAAAAAGGCTTAGTGTCCTGGTTAATACTCATGTAGATAAATCAAATAAATTTTTATTATAATAAAAAAACAACAAACACTTATGCAATTAAATTGATAAATTTAGATATTAATAATTTAAATAAATATTGAATGGAAAAATTTTATTTAACTAATGTAAACATTTCATTTAAATACCCGAGGTTACTTAATTATCTTTAATTTTAAAAAGGTAATGGATTATATGAATAAATATACTACAAACTAAAAAACATAAATTTAATTAATTGTATTGTGATTGCATTTTTTATTCAAAAGATAAACGACGTACCTCTATTTGTGTGAAGTAAATAGGTATATGTAAGTTTCTCGTTATATCAATTCACTCTGGATCGGCTCATATATTTTGACTGTTTACTGTTATAAAGTAAACAATAACAGTATTTAAATAATCAATTATGATTTCAGTTTTTTTAAATTTTTTTTATACATTATACACATAAATTCGTAAGAAAGTAATTTGCCAAAATGAAAATATTGAACAATTGCAAATATAATATAACAATTAAAATCGGACATAGATTATCTGCTCATCGTTGCTAACCGTCGTGATTTACCGCCAAAAAATATTGTTTAAATTGAAATGATTTTTATATACGATCACAATAGTTTATTTTAGTTATAAAATACATTAACCGATGAAACACTAATTTCTGTTAAATTTCTAAAATATTTTATATACACTCTTATTTCAGTTTCTGTTTCAAAACAATTTTTACTGAAACAATTAGGCTATAGCAATTGATAGAATATAACTATGTACAAATAAATATAACAATGTATTGTAATTTGAAACACGGATAAAATATTAAAAATTTCAATTATTATAAAACAATAAATAATATTTATAAATATTTCTCAATCCCGTTAAAAAGTATACCAAAAAAGACTTAGTTTGATCTTCTTCTTGTCGTATCGGTCTTCATATTCCCTTCGCTCCCCAGTAAGCCGCAATTTGTATTGCTTTGTCTGAAATTTTATGCGTCAAAAAATCTTCCTTTCTACACTTATTCGGTAATTGTGGGCATACAAACAGATGGTCCGCATCCTGCTCTCCACCACATTCGCATTTCCCATCATCTTTCAATCCCCATTTTTTCATATTACTCGCTGTCCTTCCAGTTTCCGTTCGTAATCTATTCAGTGTCTTCCATACCGACCATGGTAAGTGACTTCCGGTCGGTAAGCTTTCCTTCGGATCCTTCCATAGCAGTGAGTTATGCTCTTTCATTGCCTCCTTCCATAAATCTATTCTCGTTGCTTCAGGTGTTTGTGATAGGCTAATTGTTGTCTTCAAAAAATTTTTCCTTGATTTGAGCCGGCTCCCCATGGTTTTACCTCCATATAGAAGATGTCTTAAGTCTGATTCTTGTTTTGTTTTCTCTACCCTTGCTTGCCACATTGAGCTTGCCATTTTGTAATGCTTTTCCAAAGTTTGAATTCGAAAAAATTCCTCCATCAGAATTTTTCCCGTAAGAACCAACATCAACTACAATAAAGTTGTAACAAGGATCAACCAGGGCAAGAAGCACAATTGAATACGTTTTTTTGTAGTTCCAATAGAGAGATCCCGATAATTTTGGAGTTTGTATTACAACGTGTTTGCCATCCAAAGCACCGATACAGTTTGGAAACTGCCACCTAGCCCAAAAATCAGTAGCTATAGCGTTCCATTTTTCTTGGTTTGGTACTGGCATCATTTTCATTAATAGAACATCTACAATTATTCTGCCGGTATCATGAACAATAGCAGCAACTGTTGACTTTCCTAATCTGTAGTTAAAGGAAATAGCCTTGAAAGTATCTCCAGTAGCAAGAAACCTGAAAAATACATCTTTATCAAGTAATCTTAAAATAAAATAACTATTGCTGAATGTTTTAGGTGGAATAGAAGAATATAAAAAAAAGTGGACTTCTGTCAGAGATCAGTTCCGTAGAACTCTACAAAAAAGGAAGACAGCATCTGGACAGGCTGCAGTGAATTACCGAAAGTATAAGTATGAAGATATTCTTGAGTTTCTTTTACCACACATTTCAGAACGCGACACATTATCCAACGTGGATAATTTTGAAGAGGATCAAAATAATGAAATGGAAATTACTAATATTGAAGCTCCGGAAAAATTCAGTGGACAAACATGTGAGCCACAGAATGACAGAGACAGAAGCAATAAATCAATAACTGAAATTCAGAATAATCTCACTGATTCTCTGTAGACGATACTCTTAGATCTACAACAGAAACTTTAGCCGAAGCATCTAGTTCATCTGTGAAGAAAAATGCATTTAGACTCCACTCAAACGAAAAATGATTCATGAAGGAAAATCTATAGATTCTCCAGCAAGCAAGCAAGCTCTAATGGCATTTATGTTAGCTGAGAAGGAAGAAGAAAATAAAAAATCTAAAAAAGAAGTCGAATCTACAGTTAAGCATCCTATTGATGCTTTTTTGAGTGGAATAGCTAGCTCCTACACTTAAGGCACTTAATCCTATACTACAAAATCAAGCTAAAAGTGCTATTTTTTCTATAACACAGGAATTTGAAATGAAGCAGCTTATGTACAGCAATGAGCAAAATGTACGTATTCCAATCAATCCAAACCATACACATGAACTATATCCAACAGCATCATCATCACAGTTTGACTTTCTACCCTTGCTGCCACCTCTCGCCTTATATTAGGGGGTGCTATACCGCATAATACTTGTACTTTCTGAACTGGTGTTGGTCTCAGGCACCCCGTAATTAATCTGTTAATTACATTTAGGGCCACATCTACCTTTTTAGCATGTGCTGAGTTTCTCTATGCAGCACAAGCTGTTGTTAATTATAAAAATAATATACTTGATTTAGTTTTTT
>NW_020273098.1:0-3219 GCF_003268045.1 Sipha flava
TTCATCAAGTATTTATCAGTCATAAGAAAAATATCAAGTGACATTTATTTTTTAAATTCAATCTTTTTCGTACGCATTAACTGCGTCATGACGAGGTAAGAAAATATTTTATACAGAAATACAAAATAATATTTCTTCCTGCCCCAAAAAAGGTAATTAAAGTGTTTAGTTTATTTGAAATATTAATGTTTTCCCTTATCTCTATATTTCTCGAAATTTTTTGTGAAATGGCATTTATAATTTAGTATTAAATAATATGGTTCCATAAGGTTTTAGATTTAGACATATTTTTTTTTTGCCAAAATTTTTAAAATAATAGTGAATTTTCGTTCTTAACTATTGGTTAAAATTAAATAAATATAAACATGAATTTCTACAAATATTTGCCATATTATGTACTGATGTATACATTTACTAGTTACCATTAATAATAAAAAAAAAAGTTTCACAAATTATCGTAAGTAAGTTTCAATGAATTTGAAAAAGAAAAAAGTTACGAGTAGGCACATAATATGAATGAAAGTAATCAGTGCCATCTTTTTCGAAATAAAAAATTCTACAAATATATCTGACATGACGTGATGAATTGTGTTGATTTCTGTGCAAGTTGGATTGTAGTATATTGGTTACGATATATGATTTTACATAAACTTATAACTTTTTGGAGAAAAGGGAGTAAGAAATTTTATAAAAGGTTTGAAAAATAATTGGAAAACAATAAACAATATGGTATTTTTGTAGTTAATATTTATTGAATTGTAGATAAAACGTTGATTTTATTATTTGATTTTGATCAAATATTTAAAACTGATTTCAATTACTGAGTTTTAACCATGCGGCGAATTGTACATCCAGTGGTAAATATTGTGCATGATCTCATTAGATATTCTCTCCTAAACTGGAATCATAACAAAATATTGTTTATTCAAAATAATTCATAAATATAATGTTTTTATTTTTCAAGTTTTATTTATATCTCACCAAAGATGTCGAATTTGTGTGTAGTCTTATGCACGTTATTACTATCAGGAATTCTAGTTAGAAGTCAAGTAAGTAATTTATGACGATAGTTTCTTTTAGAAATTATTATAAAAAATTTTTAAATTCTTTTGTACTAAGGTTATACTTGAAAACTAACGGTTTTATTTAAAATACTATTGTATATTTTTAATTGTTTTTAAAAAAAAGTATTAGTTTAATATTAAACGTGTTGAATTAAGAATCAGTGAGATAGATCAAATGGCATAGGGTAAAATATTAAATTTGAGGGCTGTTGATTTTAAATTTAATGGTTAGGATTTACCGTTACATTAAGAAACGCTTCTGAATAATAATTGAGCATAAGAGTAATTTAATAAATCATACTATACAATTGTTTTCGCAAAGTATACTGAGTTTTTTTTCATTGTTTTCACTAACATCTAAAAAATAAAATTATTCAATCGCCAAGATTACAACTTAATTTGAAGCACTTCTTCCATATTTTATAATTTTTTATAATATTTACAAGAAAGAACTCAAATTATGTTCTGAGAAAACATATTCCTCGAATTGCAGGATATTTAAAATTATGAAAATAATTTGTACAAAATTTAAATCAATGGTGGATTTAACAACATTGTATTTTATACTCAATTCTAATACAATTTTACTAAACAATATGTTTTTAAAATTGATGTAAGTAATATTATAAATAATTAATTATTGTATGTAAAATGTATATCATTCAGAATATTATGCTAGGAGCGTTGGGTTTATTTATTTGTATTTAATCAAACCGTATGATTTTCTTTATGGGACTGTAAATATTTATCGATTTTACAACGCTAATAATTGTATGTATTTTACAGTAATCGTTTAATTTAATCATTTTAGTACAAGAACCCTATACTATACTATGGTAATCTTCCGTTCTACAATAACATATATTATAAAAATTGTGCACCAAGAGTAACATGCGATCCAAATGCCGAATACAGGACAATTAATGGCTCGTGTAATAATCTAGATAATCCATTATGGGGTTCGTCCATGACCCCATACCTAAGACTTGCCGAGGGTGTTTATTCTGATGGTAAGTTTGAATTTTTTCAAAACTCTAATTCGTATACTAAATTCTTTTACATTATAGATGAAGGTAGGATCTATTGATTTTTTAATGAACTATCTTTCCTGTAAACATATTTTTTTGATTTGTAAATTTGCACCTAACTCCTCTCATAACAAGGCTATATGGTATTTTTTTTTTTATATCTAGAAAAACAAAATACATCCTGGTTACGATATTCATTAATATTGTTCTACAAGTTATTTTTATATTTCGTTGAACATAATAGTTGGTTTTGTATTTTATTGCTTGAAAGAGTATCGCAAAACTAACCATAAGTTAACTAATGGAAAATTTTAGCAACTGTTATAAATATAATTCTATGGACAATATATTTTATTTAAAAAAAAATAATAACAGCTTAATGGTTTGAAGTATAATCTGATTTAACGCCCGTAGGTGATTACGCGTTTCGAAATCAAGCGGACGGAACGCCTTTACCTGGTCCTCGTGAGCTACAGTTAGCATTGTTTTTGAAGAATTCCAATGATATTCCAGATCACTTTAATCAACATGTCAATCAATTTGCCCAATGGTGTACTCATGATATTTCTCTTCTGCCACCAGATGATTCAGGTAAAAAGTAAAAATATACATTCAGTTGACAATCATAAATTAAACGCGTAGTAATACTATGAAACATAAAGATAATGAGTTACCCACACGATTAACATTACTCAACAGCGTTAACTTTCTTAGAGAGCAAGCACGACTGACATTATGACTGTTCGGCCATATTATTAGCTGTGGCTAAAAGCGATTGATACTGCGTGAAATCGATAAATCTTATGGGGGTAGTAAAACAGTATATGATTTTTTTTACAATTAAATGCTTCGAACTATGTTTTACAAAAATTAATTAATTTATACAACCGTTACTATTGTCTAAAATTTCGTCTAGGTAAGATTAATCAACAATGGCAGTTATACATTGTACAATCATCTATTTTTTTTAATTTAAACTCATTAGATACGTTCAACTAGTTTTCTTTCTAATTTTCCCTGTTTTTTTACCAATCAATATAGAAATTATCTTATTCATAGGTCAATATAGCTGATAACATTGTGTTCATTATTTTAGCAGTGAAAACATGCTGTATACTTTTGTTTTT
>NW_020273098.1:3229-4849 GCF_003268045.1 Sipha flava
TTTTTTTTAGTGACTATTAATTTAAGAAACAATAGTTTAAGATTATATCTACTTTTAGACTAATTCTACAATTTGGATTAAATTAAGTAATTCATAATTGTAGTACATTAAACATTTTTATTAATTTTTTATTATAAATGTAGACACCAATTTATTTTACAATACCTACCTATTTTTGATCAAACATTAATTTGAAATAATAACCTAGAACAATATTTCATAATGATTTAATTTAAAACCATCATCATTATTGGTGATGACTTATTTATACTCAAAACTTTAAAATATCCAAAGAAAACGAGACATCTTAGATTTACCTAAAAATTTGCCTTAATCTGAGAATCGACCGTAGTGTTCCGTTTCGGGTGATTGTAGAATCCATATTCCTACGTAAATTTATTTTAAACACAGATTTATTTTCACAGCTAAATCAAGCGTCATCATATTTAGACGCGTCACAACTATATGGTCATACAGACCAAACGGCAGCCTCACTTCGAACTTTCAAGGACGGAAGATTGAAAACTGACGTCATAAATGGACAACAGTTTTGTCCGCTTAGGAAACTAAATGCATCTGCTCCATTATGTGATGGACGAAGTGGTGTGAACGTATGTTTTGATGCAGGTAATGTTGTCTATTTGTGTACTGTGGTATTTTTGTAAGTGTGATAGGAATGTAATTGGTTTGTTTGCTCGAATTACCGACATTTACCATAGAATGTTTTATAATTTGTTTTAACTATTTAATACCGGGTTAAAATATATTATTTATATTGATTTCGAGGAGCTGGTTATCATCTTCTCGTCATAATTATTGTCATAACCTATATTATTATTTATATCGTTGTTGATCTGCAATGTGATTACTTATAGACAGAAAATTAACTTTGCGTATGTTCTATACAAATATGGATGTGTGGTTAAGGTTTTAAATATTTTTTAATGGTGATGAAATAAATAACTATCGCGAATTTTACAATATATTGATTGAGCAAATATGAATATTGTTGATGTGCAATGATGCGTAACAGCATGAAAGAGTAAACTTATGTATGACCTCGTTAACGTGAGTGGCACGAAATTGTAAATATAATTACAGTTCAAACTTGTCACTAATTTCATGTGAACAGCTTTACAATGTGTTAGGAGTTAAATAAATAATGTATCACCTTCTAATTTTCTGCATATTATTTCAATTATATATGTATATATTTGTATCTAAAAAAGTAAAATTAGACAAAAAAATATTTATAAATCTATTATATATAAATAACTTTATTATAGTAGACTGGACTTGTTTATAATATCAATAAAATGTTTTATAATTTTATTTCTAGGAGATCCAAGGGTAAATCAACACTTTGGGATTACTTTGTATATGACAATGTTTACGAGGTTCCACAACTATGTAGCTCATGAGTTACAAAAGTTAAATCCACATTGGACAGATGAAATAATATATCAAGAAGCCCGAAAATATATAGGCGCAGTAAATCAAATAATTGTTTATCGAGATTTGTTACCCAAATTGCTTGGTATTTATTTTTAAAACGCGTGCAATTTTTGAAATTCTCAAATTATTTTTATTTGAAAAACATTCTAAATTTTATTTTGATTC
>NW_020273098.1:4859-8555 GCF_003268045.1 Sipha flava
ACTAGAAACATTCAGTAATAATTACATCCATCAAGAAGCAATAACCATAATAACTAATAAGTAAAAAATAGCTAAATTAAGTACACAATGAATAACAAGAGTATAAAACCTTCTTTTTACTATTTTTTTACATTTTATCTATACTTATCTTTAATAATTTGCTTATAAAAAATGGAAAAATATCTATAAGAACTAAGGTATATCATTTTTTTCGTGAATTATTTTTTGAGATGACGAAAAATAATTCATTTTAAAAAATACATATTATTTTCCTTATTGATAATTTGATATTTTCTATAAACTTTCTTTTTAGTTATGTTTGGTCTTACACGTGTTATGGTTCTCTAAGTTTTTCTAAATGAATACCCATACAGTTAATCATGGGCGTCACTCTTCTTCATAAAATTTGGTATGATGTACATTATATATATCTATCTTGTTGTCCGTATTGGAGTAATCACAAAATATAATTATTTTGTATATAATCACTATAATATATATTTTATTTCCTTACACACTTGAATAATAAACAATGAATATATTTTTTAAAATCTATGATTTTTTTGCGGTAGCAAAAAGATACCCTTGCTATCCTACAAACGTTTTTACATTTAAATAATACCATTATGAAGAATTATGCAAAATTAGGTATATTAAGGAATATTAAAAAATTTTTAAAATAATTTGAAAAAATTAAATAGGAATTCTAAATTAAAATTATTTCTAAAATGTTTAACTTATATTTATAAAATATATTTAATATAAAAATTGTATTTTTAGTAATTATAATGTAATTTCGTGTGTCTCTTTTATCTTTATGGCTTAAATATTATTTTCTGATTGCATTGGATTTTATTTTGCCAACCATTCAGGATATAGCGAAACTTAGAAGCTTATACGCAACCGTGGACGACGTGGATTTGTTAGTGGCGGCCTTGCTCGAAAAACCCTCTAGTGGGGCAATGGTCGGTCCAATTGCTAGATGTATCTTAGCCGATGTATTTTACCGTATTCGACACAGCGATCGTTTCTTTCACGATGTGAAATATCAACCGGGGAGTTATACACGAAGTATGAAGAATTTTGATATAAATAATCATTATGTTCCTGAGTAATTAATAATGAACGTATATTTATTTTGTTATCATTAGGTCATTTAAGAGCTCTAAGAAAGATTGATCTCGGACATATATTTTGTGCCACAACCGGGATAGATAAAGTGCCGTTTGAAATTTTCAATAGAAATGCGGGAAGGTAAATATTTATTTTAATTTTTCCATGTTTCTCCATGAGAAAATAATAATATTTGATAGTTATATATGTACATTAGTCGATCTCGAAATCTAAATATTTTAATATTTTTATCTACGCATTACTTACGTATTTCTACCAATAACGAATATATGTGTATTTAATTATTAAACATAAATATCAAATTATATTATAAAAAAATATCAATAATGTATCATCTACATAGTCGTCCATAGTAGTATTGCTAATAATTACAACATAATACATCGTATTATTCAATTATTATTAAATTTATTGCTATGTTTGTAACATTAATATTTTAATTGTATTTGAGATTTTATATTCATAAGCCTAATTTTGGAAAATTATCACAATTTTAGATATAGCCGGAGTTGTCAAGATCATCTAAGGAGAATGGATTTTAGTGCTTGGAAGAAATCTTAACAATGATTTGAAAAAGACCAGTAAAAATTATGCTTAAATAACTTTAGTCAAGGAACTCAATATTCATAAAATAATTTTATTAGCAATATATTAATCATAAGTAATTCAGATGTTTAAATATATATTCAATACTTGAACAGAATTTTGGTTTCAATAAACATTTTGTGTATAAAATAAATAATATGCTCAAAAAATATGTTCTAAAATGTACACGAAAAAAAAAATGTCCACTGAAATTATTTCGTTTCTGGTTAAAATGTATTCAACTTAATTAAAACATTTTTTAATATTGCACATCTATGATTAAGTATCAGCTTATTGTTTACTTATTTGAGGTTATACAATTATTTCATCACTCATGTTATTAAAAATAATATGAATTACGTAAATCAGTTATGTTAGTTGGTACATGTTTATTTCAATTTTTATGATCTTTTTTATAATTAGAAATAAAATCCTATTTTTCTTGCAATAACGTAAGCAACATGTTTACCTTATGTATTTTTTCGGAAATCGACTTCGCAAAAATAAAATATCTGGTTAGACACATTTTTTTTCTTCCGAAAAACTTTGAATTTTTACATGATCAATATTGGTCAAACAGATTTATGTTTCCAATACGTTTCTCACTGTTTCGTTAATCAGAATCACATAAATCTCCGTAAAACTGTACAGGTGTACATGTACTTATATTGTGCACTATTCATAGGAGTAATGTCTATAATATTAATACTCGAAAATATTAACAAAAGACATACTTCGTGTCGATCAACAGACGTTATTATAGCGCACTCGTGTGAACAACGACGGCCGTGCATACCGTCCCTCGTTACAACCTCCGCGAGGATGCGCTCCAATAAACCTACGTGTATTTGCAGAGATGTAGTAACAAAAATCGCAAAAAACGTAATATCCCGCTTGCGCCTATCATTTGCTGCGTACTTTTTACCGTTCGAAATAAATTAATTTATGTGAACCGACGACTTCAGCAGTGGATTTACCTCGTACGTCGCCGTGCCGGTCGTATTTATAACATATCAATATTCCCATAGGCGTGACTAGAAATTGTTGCCGGTATGGCCAATACAATTTCTCATTAGGAAAATTGAAATTTACATTTAAAATCCGAAGATAAAGAGTGACTTATATACAATGCACTACCTCGAGAACTTACATGTTTAGTAATCGTAGCTACTAGCTAGTAAAGAGTATACTCACTTTATTCAAAAAAATTGTGTTAACACTGTATTTAGATGTGTACATATATACCGATTAATTATATTTAAAAAGTAAATAAAAATAAAAAAAAATTATAATGTTAGACTACGTTTTGATAGGTAGTTTCATACTTTAGTATTGTTGAATAATGTCGTCATAATTTATGTTTTTGGTCGTTTCTTGTTCAATAGATAAAAACATTAATGAATCAAGTCTTTGTTGATTCATTTTACTACGAATTTTAAATGTAACCATCGTTAAGTTTGAAAATGTTCGATCACACCAACAAACTCATTAATGGTATTGTACCGAAAAGTACAATAACTTTATGTTATTCTACAAAGGTACTTTTTTTATTATTTTGATTAAGAAAATCAGTCCAATTAAAGATGGTTTTTGAAGTAGAACCAATAATTCGTTCCACTTCAAAAATCAATTATTGGTATACCAGGCGTATTTTTAAGTAATTGAATTTCCCAATTCAAATGTTCATTATCAACTTCAAAAACACTTTTTAATTACTGCATATTTTCCTTAGTCGGATCAAGCTTAAAAACATTTCCTACAGCAAGTATAAGATGTATACTTAATAATATCCACAGATATTAATTACATTACATAACATAATATTATTATTTGTTTGTAATATTATGATAGTTATACATATATTGGCTAGTGTGATACTACCTTTACCATAGAAATTCTTTGAGTTAAAGGTCTATATCATAACTTATGAGTGTATTAAAACTTTGTTCTTTATTAACTCATTGAAGGGGACAACAG
>NW_020273099.1:0-192962 GCF_003268045.1 Sipha flava
TACTTTTACAAATGTTTATAGCATTCAGACCTGGAAAATTCTTTAATGTCATATTTAATACCATTAATATCAATCTATAATGAGAAATTTTTAGCTATTACTGGATCACTCAGTCGACTTGATACACCACTATTTGCCAATATCTTTATCACCACATCAAGGACACTCTTCGCAGGAGCATTTCTGAAAAAGATTATTGAACAATAATTGTTGTATATGATGAAAGGAGAATATAAAATAATTTAATGGAATTTTTTACCTTGGAAGTTATAAAAAATATATATATTTATTTTCTTATTTTGAATGGAAGATAAAGTTTAATATTTACATAAATTACCTCAAGTTGCCACTATGTTGAAGATTTGACATTTTAGTAGTTTAAGTAAATAAAATATGTAATAATCGGGTGTAGAAGGAATAAGATGCAAGTTCTGCCATACCATGTGTGACGTTTCGGCATTGTTCCTCTTCTTTTGGCCAAAAGGTACACTTAGTCACTGACCTATAGAAGGGCCGCTATGAAACATTGTTGGACAACAAGATTGATTGACAAGGAAACAAATTAAAACGGTGTTTGAAACATCACAGCAACATAAACATACTATCAGTGTTCACGAAAAGACAACAATTTACAGAAGAACCCTCGTGATTATGGATGTTGCGATACTACTGATATTAAAAAAGTATCGATACATTTCTTTCGATACAAGTACTTTTTGTATCTATCAATACTTTACTTGTATCGATAAAAAAATACTGGTATCGAATATATAGCATTAAATTATTTATTAACCGCCATAATGGTTCAAAAATCAAAAGTACTCGAATGGTCGAATGGTATCAAAGAATAATTCTTTTCTAGAAAAATTATTTGTGGGCATGGTAGAGAATTAGTTTATAAAATTCGGTCATCATACTAAAGTCTATACTTTATACGACTGTATTTGTTATTTCCATGAACCAGAAACTACAGTCCACAATACAATTGTCAATAGGTTTATAATAAACCTTTTTATCATAAATTATGTATACTGAGTTCATTTTTAGCCATGGAAATAGTAAAAAGTTTCATCACATAAAATTGAAAAAAATTTACATTCATTCACCTCTTTTATTAATTTGTCTGTGATAATCAAGCCACATATATCGATCAAATTATTTTGAATAGTTTTACTAACAAATGTTGCATTTTTTTGGAGCCGATTCTAAGTGATTGCGAAGATCTACATCGCCCGCGTCTATTCTGAACATCAACAATTCTTTGAATATTTCAATATTAAAATTATTTTTTGCTTGGTCATTTTAAATCAGATTTGATAAATTAACATCGTCTCTATGCCCCCTTATAGATATATTATGACGACCACAGAAAATAATTTTAATTATAGGAATTAACTTCTTTTTATTTTGTTTGACAGTTTCATTTAGTTGGTCATCAAGTTGAATTTCTATTGTTTTTTGTTTGCCTTCAAAACATTTTATAAATTCTATAGATCGCACAATTGCTGTTTTATGATGTTCTCTTTCCATATGTATCTTAAGATCGTGTAAAGCATCTTTGTATTTTATCATAGGAATTTCTTTTAAGACCCCAAGCCTTTGTCCTCCAATCCCACCAAACTTTGATCCAAAAAGTACACATACTTTACAAAACGCTCCTTCTCTATTACGACTATAAGCTAACCAGTTGTGCTTATTTAGCCATTCAATTTAAAAGCTTCTTTTATGACCTTTTTTATTCATACTTACGGGGAAAATATAATTTTGTTTAGGTGACCACGTTTCTTTTAAATATTTGTAAAGCATATTTGGATCGTTTCGAATTTTTAGATTTGCATTTTCTTCAATAGCAAATGCAATATCATATTGACTGTTAGAATCGACTTCACACGAATCAGAAAATGTAGCTGGCTCTGACTCTGTTGGTAACACGCTTACATTTTCTATACCTTCACTTGGAGATGGACTATTTTCGTCACTTGTTTTCAACTTTTTAAAAAAAAAGTTTATTTCACTTTGTCGTTTTTGTGACATTTTAAAACAGAATAATTGAAAACGAAACTACAGACGAAAACACTACGGATAACAGCAGTAAAGGCGAGTACAGCACGAAATACGAATTACACACGAGTGACACGACGACTGTAAAATTACTAAAATTTTCAAACGATAATAGCAATATAGAAATGGATTAGTGAGAATCGTCTTACAAATAAAATAAGATAATATAGCGATGGCCAGTAGGAACGATACATGGCAAAAATAGCCGGTCTGCCGTCTGCGTTAAGGCGAAATGCCTTTATACCCGCATAATAAAAGTAATAGTAATATGTTTGGGAGAATTTCTTATATAATGATAATATAATAATAATATAAAATATATGTAATGATAATATTTCTTAAATTATAATATAATGTGTTTGAGCGAAACAATATAAAAGATAAAATTATAAAAATTAATAATAAAAAATAATAAAACCTAACTTATGCCAATGGGGGGGGGCCGAGGCCCTTCGGGCCCCCCCTTAAATCCGCCACTGAATACTCATAAATGAAATGATACGTTGCCTGTATTATCTTTAGAGGATACATGACAAACAATGCAAGTACGAATCATAGCTTGAAGACAAATGATAATTCGTACAGAATCGGGAATACTTCAATTTGTAAAAATGTTAAATAATTTTAAAATAAAATGCGTTAACAATAAAAATATTTGTTATCATCATAGATATCTTCTATTATCATTATGAAATAAAACTAATGATAAAACCCCTTGCTAAAGTGAGTGCATTATATAAAAGCAGTCTATCTCTCATCCACATTCCGGACCGCGACTCCTTGTATTGTTAATATATGATTTGCCTATCCATTCTTCTATTATCTATGGAATCTTACCACATTATCTAATTCTGATAATGAAAACAATATTATTGACGAACGGTTCTTCGCAGGAAAAAAATTTTTGTGATCCATGATGTCAAAAATGTCCACCAGAGTGAATCACGTCGTCTAATCCCTATCATCTTATCAGTTATCGTTGATAAAAAAACGATTCATGATAATATAGTATTGTGATTATATGATTTGAATTTTTTATTTTTTATTATATTTTATAATTTTATATTATTTTATTGTAACCATGTATAATTGCCAAGTTTGTGATGCTAAATATTTATCAGTCTCTGGTTTAAATAAGCATTTAAGAACTAAACATAAAGATACTCCAAAAATTAAAAATTTATATTATTGTAATGACTGTGATGCATCATTTGATTTTAAATCTGATATTATAAAACACACCAAGACTCATTTATATGGTGAGAATAGTAATATGTTATGTTCATATTGCACAAAATCATTTCGATCTATAAAAGGATTAATTGTGCATTTAAAATCCCATAACATTAATATCGAGCCCACAATATTACTACTTACTTAATATTACTACTTACTTAATATTATTTTAATGCTATAGAAGATATATTAATTTATAATTACATTGCTAACTTATTGTTTTCTATACCTATAATTGACTTGAGCTATTATTTATAATATTTATTTTACATATACAAAAAATATACAATATAATATTCAATTTACTTTGTTCGTGATTCTTGGAGCAAATGACAAGCAATTTGTTTTTGATGATGTTAACTTTACATACTGACACAATTCTTTTTCTTCAATATCTTTTTTCCAATTATTAAAATCTATCATATATTTAAAAATGTGTAAATTAATTTGCTCATGCGTAATTAACCCCTACAATCAGACAGTAAAGCTATATGTCCTATCTGACACTGTATACCAGTACACTGTACAGCACCCAAGACAAAATTTTATTCACAGACATTATGTTAATAAAAAATTATTGATGAACAATTTTATTGAAAATTTATTAATTGCTTGAACAAAAAAAAAAAAAATAATCACAATCAACGATAACTGATAAGATGATAGGGATTAGACTAGACGTGATTCACTCTGGTGGACATTTTTGACATCATGGATCACAAAAATTTTTTTCCTGTGAAGAACCGTTCGTTATTATTGAAGAAAATGTAGATGCGTGTGATTCTGATAATAATTCAAATATATCAACACAAAATATTGAAAAAAAACATCAGTACAAATCTTAAAATTAATTAGCTCATACAATTTAAATGCGGCTTTTCCTAATTTGTATATTGCTTACAAGTATTTATGTACAATTCCGGCGACTTCTGTTTCAAGTGAACGATCATTTTCAAGGGTTAAGATTGTTATAACTCGTTTACGCTCCACTATGCAGCAAAATCGTTTAAAGAGTTTACTTTTACTTTCATGTGAACGAGACATTGATATAAATCTGGAAGAAGCTATCGATCAATATACGTTAACTTCAAATGTATTAAAAAAATTATTGTTATTTAAATAAATAATTAACATAATGTAAATTGACATTAATGTGATATATATTCTTGTATTTAATGCAATAAATAAATATATACTATAAACGTTAGTGAGCGTAGTGAACAAATTTTTTTTGTATTTTTATAAAATTTTTGGTGGGTGGGTAGAATAAAATCTTTGCTCCTTGTGTTAAAAGAGCTCGCCTTGCTACTGAATTGCGCACACCCAAAACGCAAGAATGAATTGCAGGTAGTGTACGTTAAATTGTTGTCTTCGAATGTATCATCATAGCAAATATTACACAGCATTTTGATCAATTCAATTAAGAACTCACGCACTAATTAAATCAAACGAATTATTTAAATTAAATACGTTGAAATGATAATAAAAACAGATAAGACACTCGATGAAGCCGTACTCGATGAACAACCGATCATTACTGTATTTCTTTACCTGCGATTTTCGGCGCAATTGATATAAAGTCTTTTTTTTTATCTAATGCCGGATCCACTTAAAATAGACTTTTGTGTAGTTCTTTTTTAATTAACACCTGTCTATGTTTTGAAAGTTACGCTTGTGTTTTATTAGATTTTTTACTAAGTATGGACCCGAAAAAAAACGCAATTCAGTATTCACAGCCAAGCGTCATTTGATTTCGTTATAAAATGATCCATATTAAAACAATTTGTAATGTGTATCTCACATATAATCGATTCCTTAAATATACGGTTGCACTACGTCCCGGAAAACCGTGATTGTCACCGGTTTTGAACTTCGTGTCCCGGTCTCCCAAAAAATGTTTTCTGAACGTCCATATGTCCCGGCTTAGACATTTAGAGGAAATGTAGTATTATTTAATTTTTAATTTCGACCATTTTATCTCAAAGTACACTTTTAATCGTAATCGATTAACAATATATAAAAAAATTAAATTTGTAATTTACAAATATAAATATATATTTTATTTCACAAAAATATTTTTAAATATTAGATTGCGGGCCATTAATGGTCCTCTTCAGTGTCGTATACATAACTTCTTTATGGACAAGGGATCATTTACAAATAAATCATTAGTTATTTTTTCGTTTCTAACGCACTCACATTAAGAACATTATTTTGTAAAATTTAAAAAAAGCCTAGGGGGATCTGAATCCCACACCCCCCTTTATACGCCATTGGTCCTCTCAATATATTAAAAGTTATATAAAAAGTATATTACTTAATAATATGTTTGTTTTGTCCCGGCTTCGCCTTATAAATTTATGGCAACCTTACTCAAATACTGACTCAGGGGGGGGATGATCGCCCTCTTCGCTCCCTAAAATACGTCCCTGATTCAGCGTTGAAAAATACATAAAATAAAAAAAAAAATTCCAATATTTAGGGTACCCTTTAAGTAGAAATATACTCTTATTATTTTCAATAGTTTTTGAATGATAAACAAATATTGAAGAGGTAATTTTTTTAATTAAGCACGAAACTTATTACTTCTATGTTTAAAAACTATTAGTAAGTATATTTTACTGTTTAAATTTTAATAAATAATAATTGGCAATTTTTTTTGATATTAAAATAAAATTAGAATCTAGTGATAGTATGGGGGCCATTGGTGTGTGTATAGGGGTATGTCGAAAATCGAGACGAGTGGTGGTTTAGGGGCTGCATACTATTTGCGTCACCCCAAAAGGTATATTTTTCAGGTAGTAAATTCAACAGGTAACTTGCGTCCCGTATTGGGGACGCAACTCGACCATATTATTCTTTTTGCCTGCTATAATAGTCATGACCGAGATGCGTCCATAAATATTATGTGCTACAATAATCATGTATGTGTAAATTGTGTATATGGTATTTAATATATGTGACTATCGATAAATTATTATCAGCTATTATAGAGTTTAAGTGAGATAAAATTAATTATGTACCATGACAATGTCCGTTTGTCACCAAACACTTTCCGAGTCATATTTATAAAACCGAATGCTTTAAGAAATCAAGAGATCAGAGAGCTCATTTGATAATTTGGTATATCGTATATTATAACCGATCAGAATAACACAAAGTATTTTGCACTGTACATTACTCAGTACATGTTCACGCTTTCCGTTCTTCAGTGTTCGTGGTGTCGAATTAAAATTATTATTAGATTTTAATTTAATCGATTTAAAATGGAGAAAATGTTTAGCTCCAAATTGTGCATGAAAAAAGAATTCTATATAAATGAAGAATATAGGTTGAGTTACTAGAAAATGCTTGAAAATTAAGTACAAAAAAAAATACACAATATTGGACTGGCAAATGAATATAAAAATAAATCAGAATTAGGTTTATTTCTTAGAATTTGTTTTGGTCTGCCATTTTCACCTCCAGAAATGTTGTGACGTATTCGTCTATAAAATCATTCCAATCGTTCCAGAAAAATGTTGAAAATTTACTGACTACATATTAGACAATTATATATCTGAAAATGCTCAATTTCCTCCAAGTATGTGGGCATAATATTCGTTTTGTGTACAATGAACAACAAACGCATGTGAAGCATTTCATTCCAAATTAAATTCATCTTTTTATTTAAGCCATCCAAACATACATAAATTTATGTTTTAAAATCATTTCAAATTAATACTTATGTGTTAATGAACAGCGTAAATACACCCAAAAAAGATTATAGGGGAAAAAAATACCAAAAAATTTACTATTTATATAATGAAATAAAAAAATTCAAAGAAAAAACAAATTCTGCTTTTATATATTTTAAAAACGTCTTACTCAAATTTCAGCCAACATTATTTTAAATAAGTAATTAATAGTTTTATAATTTATCTTATTTTCTATTTTTTGATAGTTGACAATTTGATCTGTTTTAATAATATATATGTTTATACACAATCTGTAAATAGTTTGTATAATTTTATTTATTTAAATGTGATTAATCAAGGCCGTATCTGGTGGAAGGTTCAGGGTGTCTGGACCTCCCCCCCCGAAATTTCTTCAATATTTTACGAATGTTTAAAATAATTCATTTTTAACATCGATATAAATATTTTCAGTCAAAAATGACTTAAGCGCCAATTAATCATTGACTGCTTTTCATTTTATATCATAATATCATATGAAAATATGATATTAATTTTAATAAAAGAAGATTAAATCTTTGTCTGTCTTATTTTGATCAAATATCAAAAGTTAAAATCTAAATTCAATAAAATTATAATATACATGTTTTGGACCTCTCCCGAAAAAAATTTCTAGATACGGCCTTGCTTGTAATAGGAACTTATTTTATGCTATGTTACCTATTCGTGCTGGGACTCAACTTGGCTGTCTCAAAAGGTACTTTTGGGCGCAAATTGGTTATGACCTTTTTTTTGGGGGGATACAAATTACTTACTGATAATAATCTCGGATGAATATAGTATACACCGTTTTTAAGACAAGGGTGGCCGACCCCAAATATTTTGAGGAAGAAGAATATTAGAATCTAGTTCAGACAGGCGCATATACAAGGTGGTGTATGGGTGCAAAAGCCCACTCCCCCCTTAGACATTAGGTAGAAACCTTTCGAATGTAGATACTTAGAATATTTAAAAAATTAGACGTAAGAAAGACGTCGTATAAATCGACATGCGCAACGAATCATGGCAATAACCCACTATACTAGCCCCCCTTTATTAATTTCTAGTTCCGCACCTATGATAAATATTCCTTTCAAACTCTATCATCTGGAAGAATTTGTTCATACTGATTATATCAATTCTATGATCTAGATCAACCTTGGTAAATAAATGCTAAAAGATAAATTAATTAATTTAATGATTTGAAAATTTATTTTAATAATAAATATTTGGACTGAGTCATTGGAGATCTAGAACCATAGCTCATAGGTGTTATCAATACTAAGATTAACTCTATGTCAAGTGGTCACTATAGTTATCATTATTCAATTTGAAAAATAAACACTTTTCTTATCCATGATTGTACCATAGAGTGATATGATCACAGAATATTTTATGATATTCTATGGATAGTACTCACGTTTAAAGATATATATATATATATCATTAATCGTGATTGTATCACAGAACAGATTAAATCTATTCCGTGATTGTACTGTGTTACTTATCTTATCTTTTATTTATATTTACATTTATTGTGATAAGTATTATAACATTAATTGATTAATAATCTTGTAATTATGGTTTTTAAATTTTATACTATTTTTATCTGTCGGTCCGAGTGTTAACTTATTGAAATCTTATACTAAGTGGATCAGCTTTAATTAAAAAAAATAAAAATGCATAAGGTATACGAGAATTTCATATAATTCCAAGAATAATATGAGTACTTTACATAAAAATTGTCTCGCACAACCTGGGCGAAAAAAAGTTCAAGTAATTATTGTTTTACTTATTAAGTATTTTTGGTCTTCCAATGTTTTAAATATATTATCAAGCAGTGTAATGTTTCTATTAAATTTTTTTACCTAATATTAGATATCATTTGTAATTCGTGATGAAGTAGAACGTAGACATCGGGCTGGTGTTAACTCATTACAGTTAGATTCCAAACAAGGAATATTATATTCTGCTGGACGTGATGGCATTATACGACAGTGGGATGTTCGAGATAATATTGAAGCAACATATTTGCGTTCATTAGAACATCATACTGATTGGGTTAATGATATTGTATTATGTTGTGGTGGAAATTATTGTAAGTAAATAAATTTATAATCATGTATTTATTCATTAAATTATAAATTTATATCAATAGAATATTTCTTTTGTATCAAATTTTTTTAATATTTTCTCTTATTACTACATTTTTTTTTGTTTGCATTATACAATTTTTACATTGTTATTTATAGTAATTTCTGCTAGTTCTGATACTACTGTAAAATTATGGGGATTACGGAAAGAAAATACTTGCCTATCAACATTACGAACTCATAAAGATTATGTTAGAGCTCTGGCATACGCTCGTGATAAAGAAGTGGTTGCTTCTGCTGGATTAGACAAAACAATATTCATGTGGGATGTTAATATGTTAACTACTTTAACTACCACTAATAATACTGTAACAAGTATGTCCTTAAGTATTAATTAAGAAAAATATTGTATGTGTGCTTTTTATGTTTAGCGGCTTCCTTACCAGGTAGCAAAAATTCTATTTATAGCTTAGCATTGAACAATAGTGGAACAGTTTTAATCAGTGGAAGTACAGAAAAAGTTTTAAGGGTATGGGATACAAGAACAAGTGATTGTATGATGAAACTAATTGGACATACAGATAATGTTAAAGCTTTAGTTGTGAATCGAGATGGTACACAGTGTTTGTCTGGCAGCTCAGATGGTACTATTAAGTTATGGTCACTAGGACAGCAACAATGCATACAAACATTACGAATACATAAAGAAGGAGTTTGGGCTTTAACTGTAATTATTAAATATTTTAAATAAAAATTATATTCATTGATTTTATTATTTTTATTTTTGTGACCAGGCAACAGACAACTTTTCTCATGTTGTGTCTGGCGGTCGTGATAAAAAAATTTATATGACTGATTTAAAAAATCCTAATAAAGTTCAACTTGTATGTAATGAATCAGCTCCAGTTGTCAAAATGGTTACAACTCCAGATATGAGTGCTATTTGGGTTGCAACATCCGAGTCCTCGATTAATTGTTGGGTAAGTAAGTTAATATTTAAAATTTAATTTTATTTATATATAATAAATTTAAATCTCCCTTAAACAGTCAATTAATAGTGCTATTAAATTTTAGAAGCTTTGTTACTAGTTTAAAAATGCATAGGTATCTTAAAAATAAGTGTTTAATTAATTTGTATTTATATTAATTAATATTTTATATATTTATTTACAAATAAAAATTTCGAACTTCCAGAAATTACGAAAAAGTGATGAATCAGCTGATTTTGAAGATCTATCAACTACACCATATAATCAGGAACCATATCGGACTCTTAAAGGAGCTGCTGCTATTAGAAAATATCATGTACTTAATGATAAACGAACTATACTTACTCAAGATACTGAAAAAAATGTTGCCGTTTATGATGTTCTTAAGGTAAATAATGAGTCAGTAAAATTACTTTCATTTACAAGTTTATTTTTAATAATATTTTTTTTCTATTTTATTTTTTCGTATTAAACAAGTTCAACTATATGAATATTAAACAATTTATTTAATTTATTTTTTTAGGCTTCCAAACTTCAAGATTTAGGTCAAGTTGATTTTGATGAAGAAATAAAAAAACGACATCGTATAATATTTATACCAAATTGGTTTAGTGTTGATTTAAAAACAGGAGTATGTTTTTTTATAATTTCATCAGTATTTTATATTAAATTACATTTTAAGTATTTAATTAAATGATAAAATTTCCAAAATGTGTATTGATTTCCATTAGATGTTAACAATTCACTTGGGTCAAGATGAAAACGATTGTTTTGCAGCTTGGGTTTCTGCTAAGGAAGCTGGAATAAATGTTACAGACGATAACTTAAGAGGTTATTATTAATTATTATATTTCATTAAATGTTATGTTTAGTATAGAAATATAATATTTGTTTTTATTAGTGAATTATGGTAATCGGATGTTGCGTTCACTGTTAGAGAATTGGCTTAATCGCATTCAAACAGATCATGGGTCTACTGAAACCGTCCAATCCACTGAACTCAATGCTCAGACAAAACTCGATTCTCAGTGTTGCAAAATTCCACGACATACACCACTTATGATTAGTGAAGTTGGTGGTCGGTGTCTATATAGAATGTTGGTCAGCCAGGCAGGAGATGAAAATGATGTTTCAATTTTAAATGAAATTATTCCTGCTTGGGTGATGAATGTTATTGTTGAAAAAAGTATACCTAAAGCACTTAAGATATCATTTTATCTTGTACCATTATCAAATACTTGCATTCGACCTGTGAAAAAGTATGTCAACATTAATTATACATAATTTTTTTCTTACTTAATACTTTTTTTTTCATTTTTTCACAGTGGCACTCTTCGTCCAAGTCGAGATCGCTTAGTGGCTAATGATTTTATTCAAGTGCAAAAGATTGCCGAATATATCCATGAAAAATTATCTGAAAACGATGGAAGTGGTCCATATAATAAGACTTCAGACTGTATTAGCAATCACTTACAAGGAAATACACCAGAGAAAAATTTTGAACTAAGTTGCAATGATCAAGTGCTTTCTCCTACAATGGACTTAAGAACTGTGAAACATTTCATTTGGAAATCATCAGCTGATTTAACAATATACTTCAAAGCCAAACATTAAGTTAAAAATTAAGTTTTTATTATATGATTTATTTATTTAAATTATCTTCTTTTCCTTTAATTATTTATTTAATTTTTTTTTTTAATATTATAAAAATTATTAAGATTTGTTTAAGATTAAATTTGTTAATTCATTTGATGCCATTGTCAACAAATAAAAAATTATAATTATAACATATAAGTACTGAAATGTTTTCTCATAAAAAGTATGAATATTAAATATTGTATTTACATGATTGGGAATATTAGTATAGCTTTTTTCTTTTAACTAAAATAATGGCATATTGTACATGTATATAAATCTAAATCATTTAAGTTATAATGTTTAATATCATGATAACATTTAGCAATGAATCAAACATAATTTTGTTATAACTGATTATTAATTCTTAAATTATAAATGAGCTAATTTTAATGTTTTCTAATTAAATTCAGATGCAAGTATTTTTAAACATTACTATAAATTGTCAAGAATAATAGACAAATTGACAAATTTAATAGAAATTGTAATAAAAACCCTCTCTTACACACTTTAATACTTAAACAACAGTGACATATATAATGGTATTTTTAATACTCTTAATACATGTCATAGTTAACATCAGTTAAGATAATTAGATTTTATTAGTTTCTATTGAATATCAAATTATATCCTAACATTTACAAAATTGCTATACTTATTGAGTTATTTAGAAAGATGCCAAATATTAATTGTTAAATTTATTTTAATTATTCACCTGTGAATGGAAAATCCTATGTACATTAATAATATAATAAATATAAATTAAATAATTAATGTTAATTTTAATATAATTATAATGGCATGAATTATTATTTATTTTATTTTATTTTTTTTAATTAAGTATTATTTTCTTTCAATAAATTTTGATTTGTGATATGATTGTTAATTCTTTGTTTCAAAATTATTATATATTTTTATTTGAAAATAATACCTTGTATTCAAATATTAAAAAGAAATATAGTAATTTCCTTAAATTAGTGGTCTCGTATTAATAAAGACATCACAACAGTGAATTCATAAAATGTGGATGTGTTCAAATATTATATTTATTAAAAGATGTAATTTTAGGTACTGGAGAAATAAGAATAGTATTTGTTTTCAATATGTATACACATTTTTAATTATTTATGTATTATAATTATTTTTAAGACGTTTTATGTTTTGGGAATTATGAATGATTTATTTATTTTGTTTCATAATTTTCATATTTTATTTTTATTTTCATATAAATAAATATATTTGAAAATAATTATATTTTTTTTTTTTTTTTTTGTTATAGTAGTGCTTCACAACTTATAATTTGCATTGTTCAGATTATTAATTTATAATATTTAAATTGCTATTAAATGATGTGTACTTAATTACATTTAAAGCATTCTTGATCTTATATAATTTATTTTTCAGTTAAATTTGTTTCACTGTCAAAATCTCAATTACATCTATGGATTTAAGATGTACTTTCATAAATATCTGTAATACAGGTCTAAGAAAAGTTGTAAAATTGCTTATTTGAGTGTCAATAGTTTTATTTTTGAAAACTAAAATGATCTTTTAAAAGTTTTATATAATAGTTGAAGTTTATAAATCTATATAAATAATAAGTAATTACATACTTAATTTATATTATAATTTACTTAATTTATATAAGGCATTCTACATACATGAATATTATTTAGTTATTATGAAAATTAAAAATCCTCATTTAGTATACCTACATTAAATGTTTAAGATGAAAATCTAATTTTAATAAATTCATATTAATAATAAATGTATATGGAATAATTTATGCTTCAATAGGTCACACTAATATACTGTATAACAAAATAATGAATCAGTATATTTTTTTAAGCATTGTTATTTATGAGTACATTTATTCTGTCTTCTAAGATGATTAAAAGTTTAATTATTATAGCTTATCCAAAAATATTGAGATACCCTCCTCCTTTTTGATTTTAAATTGAACATTCAATGTTTTACAGTTAACACATTAAAAAAAAAACGAAGAGAAACGAAGACAGTCTTAATTGAATCAGATCATGTTAGACTTAAGTAAAGAATCCTATAAAGAATTTAAAAAAATTGCTAGGGTTATAGAAGAATAAATTAACATTTCATTAATAAACCAATGTAAAGATTGCGCTAAATTAAATGTAGATACCTACTTGAGAAATTGCTATAAGTATTGATAATTTATTTCAATTCTCTCATTTCAATTCAAATATTTTGTTGACATCCTGTATCTAACAATTTTTATATTTTGAAAGTAATTTAAAACTTACTTTTTTAATATAATCAGTGACGCCCACGTACCAAATGGTTGAATTTGCATTGATTTCTCGTGGGTCCCGGGTCTATATACATTTGAGTGCCCCACTCTGGCCTTTTAAGAAAACACTATAAATACATAACGATTCATCTGGATCTTTAGATCATTGAATAAAATTTAAAGAACACGCAAACAAATAATAATATATAATTACTAATACAGATAACTATAATTAATGGCGTCATGGTGGCTCTACGGAGTGTGCCGGGTGTGCCTTGGCAAAACCTAATGTGAATAAGGTGAATAAAAAAATTGAATAATTACAATTGAGAATATATGTGCATACACATTAATTAAATTTTAGTTTTTTTTAAGTTATGTTGAAAGTGTTCAGAATAAGTCTGCAATAATAATTACGTGTATTTTTTACCAATCGTTATTTTACATCATTAACGAAGCCTTTATTTTTAGAATTTAAATCATAACACGGTCTACACGTACGTTTTTATAGCCTCCCCTTTATATTTTGAAAAAATAACCAAAAAATGACAAGGCACACTCAAATGTAAAACTCTGGGTTCGCCTATGATTGGCGTGACGAACTCAAAAATTTTCAGAGGCAAGTATGTTTTGTCGATACCCACCCACCCCCCAAAAAACCGAGTGGTGAACGCCTTTCGATTACCCATATCGCCACGCCACTTACTTTAATATTAATTGTGTTAGAAGTTTGTGTCAGGGCTCAGGAAGCCGCCCCAAGATTTATATGCTATTATGTTAATATGCTATATAACTACTATATAGAAATAAATTATGATGAAGTAATTGATATATTTTGTTAAACAAGTCAACACATATTCAATGTCTTAAATTAAATCACTGATCAAAATGATTATGTATGTTGTAGAATTATCTTTAAAATCATTTTGAAATAAATAATAAGTTGGTATTGTATTTAAGAAACTACGCTGAGTAATACCAACCAATGAAGATTTTTTTTTTTGTAAAATTTTAAATTCAATCTCCCATTAAAAAAATGTTAGACAGGAATTCGCATTATTTTTAAATTTATTTAAGGTAAATATGCATATGAAAATTCATTTGGAAAAAAATGATTTCAATAAAATAAATATGGTCGTATGAATGTGGACCAAAATACATTTGGAGTCTTATAACTACCAGTGCCGCAAAACCGGGTATGCAGAGTGTGCCGCGCACACGAGCCCCAAGGCTTACATACATTTGGAGGGCCCCCTAGTCCCAGCCTAAAATCAACTACACTTTAAGCAAATCTTTTCAGAGTTCAAATTAGATCGTTCATTAATAATTCTTAATTATTCCAATCAATTTTGGAGGGTTGTAACACGTTTGGCTACAGTAGACCTTAAATGCAATACGTTTAGTTACAAATTAATACACCTTTTGGTTACACTATACACCTAGAAAATTAACACATTAGGGTACATATTAATAACAATTTGGACGCAATTTATTGACAGTTATTGATTTGTGCAATATAAAAATTAAGGTGTATCTTTGTTTTTTCTAAATTAACTAAATTTATTGCTAATCACGATGCACTTTTTCCCACGTCTGGTTTCAAAAACATTGGAAACATTCATTACTATGAATAAAATAATCATATTGTTGATTAGAAATTCAAATTGGAACTGAACTTAATGAATGTCTAAACACTAAAACTTAAAACATTATTAAGTCCGATTCACACTCGCACGACACGACATAACAGACGAAAATCACCACTGTATACTAATTGAGTCCCTATACCTGAACGGGGAAAAAATAATATACTAATTGAGTCCCGGGTACAAACGAGACATATACTAATTGAGTCCGTGGTTAGGAAACTAATTGTATACGAATTGAGTCCGAGGATTATTTTGAGTAAAATATGAAATAACCATCCAGAGTCCAGGCACAGCGAAAATTATGAATAATAATAAAAATTATATATTTATTTTATAAAATATTAAAAAAAAAAACATTTTTAACCATACCTGTAGAATTTTTTGTTACAGACAGTCCTAAGTCTGTAAAAATGGGAAGGAAAATGTTTTTTTTTAATTTTACGGGACTCAGTTAGTATTAAAACATGGACTCAATTAGTATTATACCTATAATGTCACTGGACTCAATTGGTTTATACCCTAAAACAACCCGGGACTCAATTCGTCATAAAAGGTTATACTGGGACTCAGTTCGTAAGCAGCCAAAATCACGTCCAATTCACATACAAAAAGAAACGACAGAAATACATTCAATTGACTCCAATTTTCGTTTCCAACATTCAGAAATTGTTTCCAGAAAACATCCAGAAATATGTTTAAAAATTTTAAGTTTGAAGATTTAACTGTAATGGCATTTTTGCTCGATAATAATATATATACATAATACATTTTATCGTCAAATATAATATAAAGACTGTATCTATGTATTATCTCTAAAATAACAAGGCTTGTTGTAATCAATGAAAACATTTTTGTTTACAAATGTAATTTATAAATTAATTTAAGTACTTGAGTACATAATAATATGTACATTAAAAAAAAAAAAAAAAAAGATTCCGACAGGCACTGACAGACCAACAAAACATTCTTTGCTTGAATGTTTTGTCGTGTCGTGTTGTTACGGAGCTTGCCGGATCGGTATGAATTACCGTATTCAATTATATTGATAGAATATTTTCTCGTATCGTGTCAGTGTGATCGGGCTTAATATATAACTATAGTTTCACGAACCATATCTTATAAAGGTTAATCGTTTCTATATTATGGAAATAGTTGATTAGTAGGGCTCAGAAGTTGATAAATTTTGCCTTTTTTTCGGAACTTTTTAGACGATACTCTCCTGGCAACAAATGTGTTGCATTAGCATATGAATCCGAATAACTAATTATTATTTTGCATTTTTTGGTGTTTATTATTTTTTAAGTAATTTTTTGACATTTTTAGATAATTTTCCCACATTTTTAGCCATTACATTTTTTTATTAATTTCACAATTCATTTCTTATCGTTTATTGAATAATTATAAATAAACTTATTATTTATCTCGATGGTTGTAGTGAATATTATTATACCTACATTTTAAGGATATCTGTTGTCATTTTTTGTCATATTTTAAGTAATTTTTAAGTTGTGATAAATTTATATAGAATGTTACAGTAAAATAGAGTAAAGATTTGTAAAAAATGTATTTTTATTAATTTAAAACAAATATTTTTAATTTTTTATCATTCTTATGTCATATTTGCATATTTTTTTTTAATGTTTTTAAGGTCATAAACTTCCGAGTCCTAGTGATTAGTATATCAAACGTATTCAATCGTGTTCTAAATTTTCAGGTAAAAATAATGGTATGTACCCAAACGTGTGGCGCTCTTTTAGAGTAGGGAACTGTTCTTTGGGACCTTTATTAATAATAAAGGTCCGGATATAATTGCGTTAAAATATCTTAAAACTGCACTAAAAAGAGATGCTTCAATTGCAATATAAATATGTTAAAATCGCAATTAAAATTACATAGTAAAATCATATAAAAAATATAATCATTAATTACTTACTTAAATAATGGACATCAATATAATATTAACAAAATATATTATTTTTCTGAATTAAAATGTATTATTATACACCTACATTAATAAATTGTGTTCTTGAAAATTGTGTGAGTTGCGTTTTGTACACCGAACAAGCAACTCGTATGTTTCGCTTTCGTAGTTTGCGAAATAATGCTGACTAAGTTAATACATTTTTTTTTTTAATGTTTACAATGTAAACCAACAGTGGCGTAATTAGGAGTTTGGTTTTGGGGGGGGGGGATTATAGATTTTAGCAAAATCTGTACATCTCATACAGTAACCCCCCACTCCATCTGAACAAAATTTTTAATAATTTTAATTTTAATAATAATAATAATAATAGTAATCGTAATAATAATAATAATAATAATGATAATAATTATACTATCACAATATAATAAATAAAAAAAAAATACATAAAAAAAGTTTTGGGGGGGTCCATATCCCTAATCCTCCCCCTAATTACGCCCCTGCAAACCAAGGCCTGTCAGACGAACGGTAAGTTTTTATAAACAAATATATTTTAAATGGGTCACACACAAACTGACCGAATTGCACAATGCATGTAAATATGGACGTCGGTTCAAATCCGTCACATAATATAACAGTTTATGCTAGTATTTGGACACAAATACAAAACGACAACGCGATCTTGAAACTAATAGTAATGGAATTGTGATTAAACAATGAGAAATTATAACTTCAGATTTCTGAAATGAACGCTGAGAGCTCCAAAGAAATTTTGAGCTCGCCAAAAAAATTTATCAAAGTGACGAAAGAAGTAGCGAAAACTTCTGTAAAAATCCATAAGCCACCTCCAATAACAGTATATTGTGTAAATTATTTTAAACAATTAATGATTAATTTAAAACTCGAAGAAGCTGAAGGACATGAGCAACAAATGAAAACTTTGGCTAATGGTGAAATTGAGATACTAACAGGCGACGAACACCAATTTCGACGATCTATAAAAGTATAAGAAGAGCAAAAAGTTGAGTATCACAGATACCAACTTAAAACAGAAAAAAATTTTCGGGTGGTAATTCGTGGATTACACCCTAAAACTGACCCCTATTTCATTAAAAGTGAATTAGGTATCCGAGTTAGGACATTTTGTACATAATGTTACGAACATTCAAATTAAAAAAAAAGTATCGTAAGGCTTTCATTATTCTTCGTGGATCTGGAGCCACAAGCAAACAACAAAGACATTTATGATATTAAAAACTTGTGCTATCATATAATAAGAGTGGAACCTCCAAGGAAAAATCAAGAAGTTCCACAATACAAAAATTGTCAAATATTTGGTCACACTTAAAACTACTGTTTCAAAACACCAAAGTGTGTAAAATGTAGTGTAAGACACATTTCATTAAATTGCCCTAAGTCTAAGAAATCAAAGGCGAAATGCACAAACTGTAGTGAAGGACATACTGAAAATTGGAAAGGATGTATCACTTATAAAAATGCAATAGAAAAAACTCACACTAACTACAGCAAAAAATGAATAACTAAGAATGCAACAAAAGCCTGTGAAACCAGTCACTCAAGAAGTTTCTTTTGCACATATGGCTAGTTTTTCAAACGAAAATTAAAAGGGTCTACTGACTCAAACCCATGCACAATAAAAAAAAAAAAATGTACCGTTGCTATCTGACGTTATGGCAGCATTAACAAAATTAAATCAGAGGTTGGACATGCTTGAAAATAGCCAACCGAAAACCAAAACGCAAAAGAAAAAGAAATGAGTAGAACGCTTTGAATCATAAAATGGAACGCTAACGGGCTTGTACAACGAAAACAAGAACTTGAACATCTTACGAATAACGAAAAAATTGACATAGCTTTAATTTCTGAAACCCATTTCACAGCGTGGACCACTCTAAAATTATGTGGTTATCGAATATATACAACAGAACATCCAAGCAATTGCTCTCATGGAGGAACTGCAGTAATAATAAAAGAAACAATTAAACATTATGAACTTGATAAACATCCTCAAGAACATTTACAGGCAACTAGTGTTCATATTAATGACGGGCATAACGATTTATCTCTGCTATTTATTGTCCACCAAGCCATAAAGTAGACGACAAAAAGTTTATTAATTTCTTCCAGACACTCAGTAGCAGATTCATTGCTGAAGGAGATTATAATGCTAAACACACATTTTGGAGATCGAGATTAATTATCACCAAAGGGCGAGAATAGGCTAAATCAGCAAATAAAATTAAAGCACAATTAATTTCAACTAGAAAACCAACATATTGGCCGACTGACCCAAATAAATTACCTAATCTTATTGACTTCTACGTAATGAAAGAAATTTCATCAAATTATACGGAAATTGAAGGACTATTAGAACTTACTTCCGATCACAATCCTGTGTTTCTCTCACTAAGTTTTGATGTGATAATGAAACTGTCTATAACAAACAAAAAATCAAAGTGGGACCTATTCAAAAATACCCTCGGAGAAAACATAATACTTTCAACTCGATTAAGAACAATAGCAGATATTAAAATTGCAGTAAAAAAAATAACCAACGACATTGTTAGTGCGGTGGAAATACCTATCCGATAGCTCCGATAGCTATCAATAGTAATTACGAGTTAACTTACCCACTAGAAATAAGAAAATTAGTCCAACATAAGCGTCGAGTGAGACGAATATGGCATAGTACACGGAACTCAACGGATAAAACGGAATGGAACCGAGTTAACAACATTTTTCATGGCAAAATCAAAGAAATTAAAAATGAAACGTTCAAATTATACTTGAGTGGACTCACTGCGACGGATAATACCGATTATTCGTTATGGAAAGCCACAAGACTTATCGTGTTCAGATACCATCCCTCCGTAAGGAAGACGGCACCTGGGCACGCAGCGAACAAGAAAAAGTCGAAATATACGCTAGGCATCTTGAACATGTATTTATGCCAAACACTATTAACTCTGAGCTCGAAATTTTGCAATGCTAACCACTTAATGTAGCACGTGAAAAAATCAAACATTTTTCGTCGTTAGAAATTGCTAAAAAATAGATAACAAGCCAAAAAAAATCACCAGGCTATGCTAGAATTAGTCTAAAAATACCGAAAAAACTTCCAAAGAAGGCTATCATTCATCTTACACACATATACAACGCTATTTTGTGTACGGAATACATTCCAGAACAACGGAAACGGGCATAAGTTATCATGTTGCTCAAACCAGGAAAACCACCCAAAAATGTCGGATCATTCCGACCGATATCACTCCTTCCAAGTTTATCTAAACTTTTAGAGAAACTTCTGCTTAAGCGCCTAAAACCGATTATAGAAGAAAAAAATCTTATACCAGAACATCAGTTTGGATTTCGCAACAAACATTCAACAATCGATCAAGTACATCGAGTTACTAATGTGATTAATTAAGCTCTTGAAAAAAAAAAGTACTGCTGTGGAGTATTCCTTGACATAGTCCAGTCTTTTGACAAAGTCTGGCACAAAGGATTCCTCATTAAACTACGTGATCAGCTGCCACATTCCTGATGTGCACTTCTTGAATCATACTTGACCGACCGTCAATTTCGAGTCATACATGAAGAAGCGATAAACGAATGGAAAGATATATCAGATGGAGTACCACAAGGTAGTGTTTTAGGACCTATCCTACACTTACTCAATACGGCTGATATACCAAACGATGATAACATAACATTAGCTATGTTTGCCGATAATACGGCAATTTTTTCAACACGTAATAGTCAGCTCACTGCAACTGATAACTTACAGAGGTCAATTAACAATATCTTTCCCTGGACAAGATGTTGGAAAATTAAGATCAATGGCGATAAATCGGTGCACGTTAACTATACGTTCCGTAAAACCGAAAACATCCAAGTAGTACTGAATCAATCACCAATCCCACAAAAACATTCAGCAAAATATCTTGGAATGCACCTTGACTCTCGTCTAAACTGGAAACACCACGTCTGTCAGAAAAAAATTCAGATTAAAGAAAAAATGCGAAAACATTATTGGTTAGTCGGACCTCACTCCGAGTTAACCATCGAAAACAAACGTCTACTGTATATAGCAATTATAAAATCGATTTGGATATATGGCATTCAATTGTGGAGTTGTGTCAGTAAGTCTAACATCGATGTAATACAACGCTGTCAAAACATTGCTCTTCGGATCATCACTACAGCCTACCGGTTCGAAAGAAACAACGCAATTCACCGTGATATGATGCTGCCTGCAATAGCAGACGAAATTCAAAGGTTTGCTCGCAAACATGAGACGAGACTAGATCACCATGTTAATCCATTAGCCATCCAATTATTAGATAACTCCAAGAATATCAGACGCAGGGTCTATTCTAAGAATTTTTGTCAACAACGCATTAAATTCCCTCTACCCCTCAAAAGTCACATTTATAACTCTACTCTTAACTAAGTATACTAAATATGATTCTTTATATGAATAAACACTACGCTACATATTAGGTGCACTCTCAAACTAATACTGTACTTCAAATATGAATACATTTTACCAATACAATAAATAGAAAGCCGACGATTTGTAAAATAATTATTGGTGGAATTATTGGAACTGAATCCAAACAAACCAAGGCTCGCATACCTATTATAATGTTATATTCATAACGCATATAAATAGTGTATTATATACAATATACATAATACTAAATCAAACAAGTATAATTAAGGAAACAATTAAGAAACTACGTTTATGTTCGGCGTAGGCAAGTACTAATAAGGTAATCGACTTCCGAAAAATAATGTACAGTAAAACCTCGATAAGACGAAATCGATCGGGACCATGATATTTTTCCGTGTTAACGGGGTTTTCGTCTTGACGGGGTTAATTAATTGTATGTCATTTGGAACGGGACCAAAATAATGTTCCGTTATACCGTCTTATCGAGGTTTTACTGTATTATTTTAAAGATTATTTTTCGGAAGTCGATTACCTTACAAGTACTTGCCTACGCCAAACATAAACGTAGTTTATTAATTGTTTCCTTAATTATACTTGTTTGATTTAGTATTATTATTATTATTTTTATTATTTTTTTACCAGTTATATCTTTAAAATAATACATATGACTGGTAAAATAATTTAACAGGTAATATTAAAAATTTGAAAATCACTTCACTAAAATACGCGTAATTTCCACAAAATTATGATATCGGTGGTTTTTCAAAAATATAATTTTCAAACCATTTTACCCAGGCTCGTAGCCATGGGTTACAGGTGTAGTAACACCCCCCCTTGACCACGTTAACGTTATACTGAAGTCTAATAAAGGTAAAAATTGATAATAAACCTTAATGAAAACATATTTATCGTAACGAAATATATACATAACAATAATGTAAAGCCGGGGTCCGGCTTCTCATTACATCGTTTTGCCTAATAAATCAAAGCCGTGGTTTTACATCGTATCATGCGCGATTTAAAATAGATCCATGTGCATTTTAATATGATAAAATATTTAAATATTTTCTTATACAATAGTACATTATACATGAATAGATATTCATGTGTAATGTACTAATGTATTTATATTCTTGTACAATAAAGTATACGTCAAGTATTTATTTTGTTGTGTGTAATTTTAAACAACACCCCCCTTTTGAAATAGCTACACGACTGAGTTCACCAACCTTCTCACCCGTAATATTATCATTATAACATTACCAACAACATAAAAATGTACTTCCAAAATAGCAAAAAATGTTCTCGATATCGCAATCAATGCTCAACAGCACCTTACAATATACCCTGATCAGACGTCTTAAATCATACGACTTAGTTTAAGATCTTAGATTAAGGCAGGAGACACTTCATTGGAAGTAACTCCATCAACGTGTAATATATATATAATTTATATCTAGTACGTAAAATATGTATAATTGTCAAACATATGTATAAAGACTTTTGGGTCGTTTCAATAACAAAGCCTCAGGGCATGTAATAAAAAAAAAAAATATAATGAAAAAGTACGTTCAATGTCTACACCAGACGCGGATTCAGAGTAATTATGGTATTTTATATTGTGGACATAATATATATATAAAATTCAATAATTCTAAAATATTATAAGTATTACCGTTTACCATAAATATTTCTTAACATTGTAAAGGAATAAATTTTCAATTAAAAAATTTTAAAAAAAATAAGTAGGTACATCGAAGAAAACTTTTTATTTAAGAACATAAAAAAAAAAAAAAATATTAAATACGAAATTAAATTATAGAGAGAAATCTAATTTTCTCTTGGTGTTTGAAAACATGTCAATATATAGGTAGTTGCTACCAGTGGCGTAGCGAATCATGTTTTTCAGAAGCAATTGCTTCTGGTTTTTTGGGGGGGTGGGGGTGGTGGTACCTGACCCGTGGATAAGTGGTTAATGTACATGTAAGATTTATATTTTTAGAAAAATATTATTTTGAATGTATTAAATTATTGAAATAGTCGACACTTTCACATCGACACTCGACGTCTCGATAGACGGCTTCTGCACTCTGTAGTTTAATATAACGGCCTACGCTTCTAACCTGCGCATTTTTATTATTGTCCGTTCCTGTGACTTTTTGACTTCTAAAATTTTTTTGATATATTTTTTTTTTGAGAGGGGATACAACTTTATTTTGGGTGCTACCCCACCCCCTATTTGAGCATATAACTATACGAGTATCGTATACATCAGTTGGAGAAGGGTGGGTGGGGTAGGTCATAAATAATTTGTTCGCTTCCATATGGTTTAATGTTCGCTACGCCACTGGTTGCTACAGCAAAAATATAATTTTTATCATTGCTTCACATACAGTGCTGGATTTAAGGGGGAACGGAGTACCCTAACTAATTTTCAGAAGTTTGCGTCCCCTTATTATTATTATGTTATAATTATAATGCTTAACAAGTTTTGGGGACGCTCTTTTTTTTTTTTAAGTAAATAAAGACCCCCTTCTTTAATTTTGCAAGTCGAGTACTGTAATTTATTACAATTTATTTTAGTTTGGTTTCGTGATATTTGGGGGGGGGCATCGATCCCATGAACCCCTCTTTTATATCCGCGCCTGGTCTACACTTGTTATCGGTGCATATTTAAAATAATTTGGTATTATATCTAATTACCAACTTTGATTTCTTGACATAACCTTAGAGTAAGTTTTATATTTTTCATTTTTTTCTAAGACATATTTTAATTTATCTATAACTAATTTCCCATTGGACCGAGAATATTTAACAAAATTAATAATGAATATGTTTAAACTTTTAAGTAATTGGCTATTTGATTTTTCTAAACTTGTGTTTTATGGATCTCAGATAAATATAATTTTAAAAATACTAACTAAATTTAAAAAATAACGTTGTTATATTTTTATAGCAAAATCGTTGAAAATTGAGAAATATTGTATTATTAAATTAAATAAGAAAACTGTAACTAATCTGATTTGTATATATTTGATCAACCTAGTATTAATAAAAAGTCGCAATATTTATTAAATCCGGTCTCATAATCTATAAAATTGGCTTAGCGTAGATTCTTGAAATTTTTTACTGAAGGTTCCTTGTCTTCCACATGATAATCAGCCCATCTAGAGAAATTTAAATTTAAATTCAACTAGCCTTACTGACCGAAAAAACATTAAATTAATCTTTCATTACTACATTTTTATTAAACCAAATTGATTGCCATTAATTCTTTCAACTAATAAAACTAAAAGTTCCACTACGTCCCACTTCTTAATTCTGTTTTCTTCGTCTAGTTATGTATCACGCTCTAATATACATATTACTAATGAACCCCACCTTTCATTATCTTTAAACAAATTAATCTGCGTCTTGTTCACTATAGACACTACACTAATACTACCTTCCACATACTCATTCCTTATTCCATCTTCTCTTTACACTCCACTCATTCATTTAAGTATTTTTATTTCTGCAACACTCATACTCTGTTCTATTCTCCTGCCAACTACCCAACAGTCTGAGCCATATAACATAGTCGGTCTCATTACAACCCTGTAAAATTTACCTTTCAGCCTCAATGGAATTCTCTAATCACATAAAACGTCCGACAGAACTTTCCTATATTTTACACCCATGCTAAAATTTCAGCTATAGAATATTATTAATGTTTAATTTCTATTATATCTTGTCAGAGAATAAACGTACAGTACTAACTCTATTAGACTATTATGTTAAACAGAAGTATATAAAATTATTTTTAAAACCTATCACTCCAAAGGACCAGGTTATTAGTCCATTAACAAGAATTATTTAATCAAATAATTAATATAACTAAATTAAATAAAATATTAGATATTTTAAGGACAAAATAAATTCTTTAAATACAGTAAAATACAAATATTGCCTAAATACATATTACATATATTCATTTTTAAGACCATAAATAATTAATCTTAAGTAGGCAATATTTTATAATTAATATATTCACAATACATAGGCTAAGATAGCTTTTGATGAATAAGATACATTAAAATATATTTGTTTTATGATATTAAATATAAATTATTTTGTTTTGTAATAATTGAAGCCAGACCCTTATGTTTTGTCTTCTTACAAACATACAACATAGCAAATCTGCATTCAGTGGAACTAATTTTGTACTATTAGTTTTCATATTAAAGTATACGGACTTATTACAAAATTGTGAGATAAACATTTTCTTTATGAAGATAGTATTTTTCTTACGATATATTTATTTTTAAGCAAATTATTAGTTTTTTTAAAATTGATATATTTTACATAATAGTAACTTGCTCAATAATTAAAATATAGTAAAAACTTATATAATTTCAATGACAATGTTTTTCTCTTTAAGTTGGATAATAGGTCAGTTTACTTTAATATTAAAGCTAATAACAAAAAACCAGTTCCATTGAATGTAAATTTGCTCGTGTGTAAAACGATGATAACAGATGCAGGTGTGCAGGTGTTCTCTCAACAATCATGCTCAAATAAATGAAATTTAATTTTTAAATTAAACAGCCTACATTGTTTATCAATTAAAAGTTTAAGTAAGGTAATTTAAATAAATAGTTTTTATCAATAACACTTACTTGCTATAATGTTAGTATTCTTTTATAAAACAATATTCATTTTACTCATTTCTGTTAATATTCAATTATCTGAAGAGATAAATGAATACATTTTATTGGAAACCAAATGTCTAATTATTATAATGATTTAATAAATAGCAAGAAAAAAAAATCTATAATTATATTGATAATGATTAAATTGAAAAGAACATTCATTAATAGGTATGGAAAAATTATCCTCAAATAGTATTTATCATTTTACAAAATAATAATTGCTTTATGGAATAGTAGAAGACAAAGATATTTCATTTTGAAAAGGAACTGAATAATGTTTATCTTATCCCATCATATAAACACACCTAGAGTTTTTCTTCAATACAAAAATTTATTTGTATGATATTTTTTTGCATGTTGATGTTCTATAATTTCATAAAAACATTAAATAATTGGAAAAATAATTAATAAGAATAAGGCCAATTGATTTTTATATAATTTTTTTTTTTTTTTTAAATCATCTGGCCGCAGCTGGAATTTGCATATATGATTTTCTAAACTCCTCCAATTTGTTTACTAATCTTTTTCTCTTAAACCTAAGCGCTTCAGCAATAATGTCATTAACATAAGTCAATTGGATAGATGCTGGACCTTTTAATGTACCCAAACAATGGAATAGTGCTGTATAATCTGAAAAAATATTTTTTAAAAAAAAAGCAAAAAAACATTGTTTTATTAGTAAAGAATTAAATACATATTTTATTTTTATACATTTTAGGTTACTCACAATTTTTCAGAAGGCGAATGACGCCCCAATGAAATATGAAGTATACTTACTTTGGCCTGGACGTTTAACTTCAATGAATAAAAGTTTCCTAACTTTTGCATTGTGTTGTTTAATGTCTAACAACTCTTGTTTTGACAGTTCATTCATGTCTTGGTCCACATTAGTAGTAATTGTTAATAGGTGTTGACGAACACCATTTCCTTCTTGAATCACTGGGATATGGTTACATATATCATTCGGCATAATTTCATCTTCATCAGTTTCATCATTAAAATGGTTTTCATATGGTTCAAGTATTGGTGGAGGAGGTGATGGGCACATAACCCTAGGGTAACAATCTCCATTTACCGGAAGTGGAGTTTCTTCATCTAATAATAATATAATTATATATAAACAAATTTAATAATAATATTTTTTCTGTATAATCTCATGAAAGAAAGCATTTTTACTGGTTTTTCTTTATAACAAGAAATAGTTCCTACAACAGTAAAATTATCAATAGGTAAAGGAGAGTCTGTGTATCAACACATAGGAGGATTTATAGAGGATGACATATTGATGGAAGATTTTACCAAACACATTCTTACATGAGATAAAAGTTAGTTATCTTATTTCTGGAATAATAATAGTCATTAATATTTGAGTCAAACCTGTTTCCCCTCCATTGGGTAAAAGTATAGGCGGAGTTTCTACTAAAGAATTAATAGGAATGATAGGTGCAGGTGATGGTGATCTAGGTCGAGGAGATGCACATACATGTCGTGGTAAAGGTCCAGGTTTTCTTCTTGTAGGACCACTATCTAAAGCTCTTTTAGATCCAGCTCTAGGACTAGAGGATCCACTTCCTGCTCCAACCAAGTCAACATCTGCTTCATCTACCATCATTCTCTATATAAAATACAAATAAAGGCAATACGTTAAATTATACAAAAATAAAAAACTGAATTACTAACTTTATCAATTTTGAAAGGATTTCCAAACATGTGTTGTCTCACGGGCATTGATTCTACTTCTCGAAGTGGTGATGTCATACGTTTTAAATATTCTTGATAATTACCCATCTGACTTACAGGCATACAATGCACTAAATCTAAAGATAAAATTATTAAATGAATATTAAAATGAACATGTTAATTTTATAAAGTCTTACCATCTTCAAAATATCTGGTTGGAGTAAGATGACAAAAACTAGTTTGCATGTTTTTAACTACTTCTAAAAGTTTACTACGTGATATATCAAAAGGATTATGAAAACCAGAACCGCCAGTTCTATTACATTCAACATTTTTTCTTTTAGCAGTACCTACTACAAAGTTATTGAAATCATTTAATTGTTCTCGTAAATGAATAAATTTATCTGAAATTAATACATATAAATATTTATTAACACATAATAAATAATACTAAATGAAATAAAAATATATTTTATTACTTTGCAACTGAGGATTAGTGGACATATCTTTTTTGAGCGATGATATATGATTGGTACGAATGTAATCAGCTAAATTTAAATTTGTTTTAGCTGTTTGTTTGTTAGTCACTTCAGTACATAACCTAAAACATTATTTTATATTTATAATTCAAGGAATCAAATTTATTTCTTAATTACTCAAATACCTATCATATTCTGTTTTTGCTTGTGTTTTAAGACGTTTTAAATAACTTAGAACAGAGTAGCTTAAAGAAGCATTGTCTGCAGTGTCAGGCACCAAAGAAGTCACTACAGTACTGGGCACACCCATTCTTGTTAAGGCTCTCCTTAGAGGCTAAAAATTGAATTTATTGTAAAAATTATAATAACAAAAAAATAAGCATAAATGTTTACAGCATTATAATATCCTGGTGTGCTTCGTAAATAAGCTTGAAATTGAGCCCGCCATTCAGGAGTTTGTTTTAATCTATGTACTTTTATCAATTCATCGAGAATAGGTAAAAGTAATGGGTAATTATAAGGTAATACAAATAGATTAACACAGGATAATGTTGTACTAGCTTTTAAGTAACCAAATGGATGCATCACTTCTGGAGTTTTAAAACTGTTAGCAACAAAAACCTAGAATATAAAAATATTAATTAATAAATTGAGAATAGTTTTATATTAAATAACTATTGATTACCTGCCAACAAAGAGTTGGCTGTTTTCTTGACAGTATAAATTGTGTAAGTGGACACGGTTCCAATTCATATTTATCAAAAGGTAAACTTTCAATTACCATAGGTTCTTGGTTTACACAAGAAAATTTAACTGTTGGGTGAGCACATCTTGGTGGCTATTTCATAAAAATAATTATATAAAAATAAATACAAAAAAAAAAAAAAAGAATTTTTTAAAAAATACCAAAGAGTTCATTGTATTTTCAGGCCAGTATGATTCAGGTATAGGCCAAAAACCCATAGGAAATCCTTTTTGGGCAGATTTTGGAACATGAATAAGTTTTCGACAATTATGCCAAGCATTAGAAAGTGGCTGAACAATATTTGGAACACCATTAATTTTATTCTAGATAAATATCTTTAGTTAATAAAACATTTTAAATAATAATTTATTGAATCTTACCCCATTTTGATGATTCAAATGATCTGTACCACTAAAACCAATTTTTCCAAATTCTTCATAACCTAAATCAATGTCCATACTATTTTCCTTGTCTGCAATTGGTAAAGGTTCTGGACCAATTTTTTCAAAGTTTATTACCACACCACTTTGAATTTTTTGCACTAAACTATCAATGCATTGCATTAATACTCTTTGTGAAGTTATACAATATGATCTACCTAACACAAAAATTCAATTTAACAAAATATGTATATATAAATTTATAATTAAATTATACTATATAAATGTTTGTAAATCAAAATTGATTATTTAATTATGATAAAAATTTGAATTTAATTTATCATTTAAGGAAAATAAGTACTCATAACAAATTAAAAATGTTAAAGAAAATACAAAAATATTATATCAATATGATAAGTTATAAGTTAATTAAAAATGAAGAATAATTAGTACCTCCAGTAACTTCACACATAGCATCAATAGGTGATGTATCATTGGCAACTAGTCCAGTATCACGATCTACAGTTGGCGTGCCAGACATACGTAATACTAGGGAAAACAACCTCTGGTCCCAACGAAATGGTTCTCTAGTCATCTCCCATCCAGGTATAGGATTTGTCATGGGGAGATTAAATTCATCAACTACTGTGGATGAATTTGATAACCGTCCTCCATCTGTTATTACTACTATGATACATGGTTCCAAAAAAAATGGTGAACGACCCTGGCCATAAGTGTCTATACCACTTTGCATTCGATTTATATTAAGTATATCAAATACATTTTTTAGTGCTAATCCTAAGGTAGTCATTTCAGCACAGCGTAAATTTTTCAATTGATTCATAAATGCACCAATGTTTTCTTTCCAACCAGCCTAAAAAGTAAATAAAGGATTCATTATTCAAAATTAAAAAATTAATTAAATAATAATTATTATTAATATCAATAAAATACAAATGAAGTATAAAATTTAAATGTTAAAAATAATTATACTATTTATATAATCATAATGTATTAAACATGGTACATTTAAAAAAGGATACTTTATTTGTATATTATTTATTATAGTTTAATAACAAATATATTGAATCCAGTAGTCATTAATAAAAAAAAAAATCCAAAATAATTTAATTTAAAAATCAACATTAATTAGAAATTAATTTTTTTACTGATCTTTAGCTACTATATTAATATTTACCTTAATATTGGCTGGTGGCTCTTCAAAAGTCAATAACATATATCTATCACCCCGGCTCTCTGAAGACCGCTGTCTTACCTATTGGGAAAACGCAAAAATAAGTGAACTAATGAAAATAGATGGAAAGCAACAGCAAACCTTGACAAAGGACTCAACAGCCCCTTTAGCAATGTCCAAAAGTGTCGGTCTTCCACCCATGTAAGTCCGTTGGCACATGGACGCCGAGGTATCAATAAGAAATACTATGATAGTCATGCCTTACAAATGTTCGAAAAATATTATGGTGCTAATATCAGTACAAGCATTTGAAATGTGGTGCGCGAGGACAAGATGGATTTTTCGTTGCAATGTGCACTATCGTTTATGCTAACTGCAATGCGACCAACATGTGAAAACGTCTCACAAGCTGATGCTCATACGTGGAAGGTGACGGCCATTTTTCGACGGTCGTCTGAGGGATTTGTGACTAGGCAATGTAAACGATAGAAGCTTGCACATAAATTGACGTCCAGCAGCCAACTTTTACCATTATGTGGTTATCGGAATTGAGCTCGTCGGAACGCACGTCAATTCCGTGAGAGTGCGTTGCACAACCCGTTCCTCCACCACTTTCGATTAACCAACAAATCCGTCACCCCGGACAAAATTGACAGCGATGCTCCAGGGCTTGGTAATTCTGTAATTCGTACGCACAGGTACGCGGTCGACTTTAGCGATTAAAGATGACACCAAATCATATCACGGCCGTTTGGAAATCCACAATATCCCTCGTTGGGCTTTCCTCTTATTTCGATATTATTGCGCGTGTGATCTTACTAATCGTTTTCGGTATTAGGTTGCCGGCACTGTACAAGTCAATGACATAATCGAGATTCTTTAAAAGGGAAAAAAAAAACAAAAAAATATCAAACCGCTGATGGTCGTGTGTGGTGGACGGCGGTGTCAAACTGTCGACGTCGTTGCGATGTGAATAGCGGTTGCGGCTGATCGTGCTGCGGTATAATTGTCGGGTGTCGGGTAGTAATTCAGCAAAGTTGCCATTACGCAGCCCGTGGTCGTGCGTTGTGGGCAGTCGGCGTCGGTTAGTGGTGCTTGCTACTAGTCCCCGGCTGATCTTGTTTCTTCGCTCCGGCCGGTATCCGCTGTCCCTTAACTTTTTTCTTCTGATTTTATTTCCCCAGAGAATTCAAATTGTACCAATTCCAATTAGTTATTTTTTTAATGAATTCACCCATTTCGTTTACTCGCACTGCAACACAACCGCAGTCATGTCCTATTGGTTATTCACTGTTGTAGAGAATAGAGGTGCATTTTCGGATTGAAATTAACATTTATTTCACACTTTTATACCTGGCCGGTTGCCACATTCCTAGGTAATAATTTTATCATAATTTATTATATCTTCGTAACTATTTAATAAACCATGTACTTAATAATTCTTCCTTTTCGTTCAAAAATACTTCAGCGTGTGTTAGTTTGTTACATTGTTTCATTATAACTATAAAACTTAGGTATTTATAGAATAATAGATATAATAGCTACATTGTGTTAATTTTCAAATTTACTATAATAATCGAGTTCAATAATAAGTAAATAATTTTAATTCATTAACATATTAATTATTTAAGCTTATGTTTTTAATAAAAAAAAAACATTTTTAATAAAAAAATAGTTTTATTATAGTTTTTTAACAGATGTCAAATATAAGGATTATTGTTTCATTAAGTATACATTATCAATGTTAAATGTTTATCTAGATATTTAAAATATCACTATGGGCATGTAATGGGATTAAATTAAACAAATTCTTGGACATTTATATAGATGTAGTTATCCTTTTCTAGTTTCTTAAGGAACCACTTGAATTAAAGCCACAGATGAAGAAAAGTTTTTATCATTTTTATAAAAAAAAAAAATAAATTAATGTTCAAAACTTATTTTGTTAAAGTTTATTATTATTAGAAAAATTTATTGAGTTAAAAACTAACTATTCACATATTGAAATTATTATTTATTATTTTTAAAATAATTTTAATTATACTTTTTAAATATTTATTATATTTGTCTGCTTTTAAAATATTAATTATTTGTAAGAAACTAAAGGAGTGGTTAGTAAATACTACTGTATGAATATTGAATAATATCATGATGCCTTGTATACTAATGTTATTTCTTATAAACATTAAAAACAATCAAACATTTTTGTAACTAGTTTTTGTTATACTGTTATAGGTATATAATATTACTATATAGATTTCAATTTTAAAACATGGTTTTCTTTACTTAATCATTAATGAAATTTTAAGTTATCATTTATTGTGTAAAGTATATATAAATATTTATTTCAAGTCAATAATTTAATGGTTTAAGATTACTATTAAAAGTTATTTTATGTATTAATTATTATTTTTTATCATAATTATTTTTAACATTGAATTGTTTGCTTTTATGTTTAATTTCTCCTAAAAATATAAGCAATATAATATTCCTATCATTTTAATTTTAAATATAGATATATTTTTGAGACAGTTAATAATTTTGTAATATTATTTATATTTCATTAATTTTAATACTAAGAAAAAAATTCTGTAATTAACGAGTGAGTCCCAGTATTATTGACTTTGTATGTACCTGGCGATGAATTTTTAATTCAAACTTAGTAATACTTTACAATTATAATAATACTTCAGGCTTAGCATTTATTTATTTTTGTATTTATTTAATTATTTTTTTTTTTATAAACTCTTTGTTTATTTATTTATATAATAATTTATAAGTATTAACTAATTTATAATTTTAATTACATTTTTATCATTTTATTAATGAATTCAAATAAATAAATGTTATGGCTAACACAATTATTTAAATTATGAACAGTTAGTTATAAAATATTTTAAAAATATAAACTAATTTTATATTAAGTATTTTAAAATCTAGACAACAATTAAACTGAAAGTATTTATTAATTTAAGTATTATAATTCTTAGTTTAAAAAGATAAAGATATTATAATTTTATTAATATAAACTAGAGCCATATTAGATTTATTATGAGCCATAATATAGGTACATTAGTTTAAGTAAGAATAATGAGTGTCATTAATAAAATAAATATTCAGAATAGCTTTAATAATTAATATATATTTTTTTAAATACATATATACTTAGAAATATTTATTTATATATATGTTTATATATATTATGGATTATAACTTAACTATTTTTATGATAAAATACTAAATAACATAAACAATTTAGTATGTTGATGCCTTGAACTTGTTTTATCTATTGAGGAATCCAATTTTATAGTTTTCAACCAACATCAATATTTTTCAATAGATGTCGGAGCGCATAATATAAACATTTTTAATCAGCAATCACAATTTATTACTTTCTTAATGTTAGCTTAATGTAATTAATGTAATTACCATGCTTCAACATTAAGTATGGTTTGAGGTCTTATTAATATCTATACATCTTACTTAGGTGTTATTTTAAATAAATGCAAATTTAGCACTAGAATTTAATTCAGATAAGACAAAATAGATTTTTAAAATATTGTGGATTTTATTATTCTTTGGGTATTTGAGTATTTGTTTTGGAGGGAACAAAATTAGCCAAATTCAAGAACCGTTATACCTTATTTATTGTTTATTTTTATATAAATTTGTATGTTTACATTTTGTATATGGTTAGTATTTAAGTACCTAGTTTTGTAGAGATCATATACGCCTGGGTTGGAAGGTAGTAAATACAGCACTATACTGGGCTAAAGAAAAAATATAACTAATATTTAATGTACATTACCAAACACGTTACCATTATATTAGTGTGTTATTATTATTCATATTTTACTTTGTTAGTCTTACTACTTACTTATTTGATATTTATTTAGTTCTGTTGTATAAATTACATGTTTATTATATTTTAAATATATGATGCTTGACGCGAGAAAAAAAAATTTAAATACCTAATTAAACATCAAATAATATGCTTATTTAAAATATTTTACGCTGTATATTAATATTCATTTTTCTTTTAAATCCATTAAAATAGATATCAATGGCTTTTCAAGACTCCAATTATTCAGGATATTGGGGTAAGCCTACTGCTACAATTGATTGGTGTGAAAAAAACTATGAAGTGAACTATTATGTTGCTGAAATGTGTAAGTATAATGCATTAAATCTGTGATAACTTATTTAAATTTTTTATAATTTTTCAATAGGGAATACTATTAGTAATTTAATGATGATATTACTTCCATTATGGGGAATTTGGGATATGAAAAAACAAAAATTTGCTCAGAGATTTTTTTTATGTTACTTATTCATTACAGGTATGTAAAAGATTAAAATAATTTTGAAATTTAGTTCAAATAATAATAACATCTAACTATTATATTAATTATTAATTAATTATCTTATGTAGTGGTTGGTTTTGGCAGTTGGGCATTTCACATGACACTTTTATATGAAATGCAGTTATTTGATGAATTACCAATGGTTTGGGGAACATGTTATTGTATTTACTGCTTGTAAGCTTATTAAAATATATTTTTAATTTAAAATTTATGATTTAATATATATATATTTTCAGATCAATAGTAAAACATGATATGAAATCAAAGTATATTCCAAATAAGTTATTGTTATTAGCATTAATAATAATAAGTATTGGTTTTGCAATTGTTTATCTTACCTGGCCACAACCGTTATTGCAACATTTTTGCTATGGTATACTAGTGGCTATATCTTTAGCACAGGAAATCAAATTAATATTAGAGTTCAAATGTGGTGTTTGTAAACACATGTTTATTGTTGCACTAGGATTATATCTATTTGGGTTTTTTTTGTGGAATATAGATAATATATTTTGCAAGAACCTTACGTGAGTATCTTTTAAGTTATGATATAATTAGGGTGACTATCGATGTTTTACCAAAACATAGTAGGACACCCTATTATACATATATATAAATCATGAACTTTTTGCTTGTAAGTTACTGAATCTTATTTTCTTTTTGATATTGTTTAATGATTTTATTAGATTTTATAATTTTATTACTTAAAATTATTATAGTTTTTATGTAAACATTTAAAATCTAATCTTTATTTTTTATTTGATTATAGAATCTTGAGAGAACAAATCCCAGTGTTCTTTCGACCATTTACTCAAATGCATAGTTGGTGGCATGTATTTGCAGGATATGGGGTATATATTCAAGTTCTATTTTGGTAATAGTTTTAAATTCTTATAAAATTAAACTATTTGTTTAATAAATTTTTATTCAATTTAGTATTCACAGCACATATGATTACCATAAAAAGTATCAACAATCAAATGTACTTTTACCTGAACATATGTATTTTAGTATTCGTTGGCAAAAAAGTAACAAAAAATATTGATTATTCTATGTAGATCAATATTATATGATATGTTAAGTATGATTTTTATTTTATTATTCTTATCTGAATTTTTTTTGGTAAAATTATTGGATTACCAATTCCAAATTTAATTCTTTAATTCTTTTGTACAAATTTTTTTAGGTTGTATTATTTTTGTTATAATTTAAAGTCTGTTTACTATAATTTTTATCTTAGTAATATTTTTTATTACCTTAGTTAAATGAGATTTGTGGGAGAAAATTCATAGAAGTATAGATTGTTTTTATGTACATTCTGTTTGATTTTTTAACAAGTTTAGGTCACGTGAAGATAGAATTGAAAAATTATTTAGAAATTATTTTATTTTTACAATAATTTATTCTTAAAGCAATTTTTGAACTTTTTGTTTTTTTAATATCATAGAAATTCTCGTCCAAATGAAAATTTAATGATTTTTGATAAAAAAAATTAGTCAAAACATTTAAATTATTATTGTAATAGAAATTATAAATATATTAAATCATTTTCCCAATTATTATTTTATATTTTAATACCATTAACAATATACTAAAGCAAAAGTTTGCTTTTAATTGAAAATTTTATAATTCTATTGATTCTTGGTTATAAACTGTAGGATAAAAACATTTTTGTTAAAATGTTATTAATTTCATTTTTGTCAAGATTTTTACAATTTTTGATTATAATATGTGTATTTTTTTTTTTTCATTATAGCTTATTTAACAATTTTGTAAAAGGTTTTTAGCTGTTAATAATACTGAATAAAAGTTTTATGTATACTGTATACTGTATACCTATCTATGTATAAATTCTAATACAAATTTGTTTCTATAGTAATAATTTATATCTTAAAGGTCTCTTAGCTTATAATTTTATCATTGTATTATAATTAATTTAAATATTAACACAATATTTTATTATTTAAAGTAATAGATTTTATGCATGATGTTGAATAATTTAGCAAAAGAAAGTTGGTTGGTATATGTTTTTCTTTTAATTTTCCTAATAGTCTATTTATATCTAGTCTCATTTATGAGTCAAAAATATTTTGATAAATAATTACTTATTTTCATCATAATCATTGTCATAGTTAAAATATTTAGATTAAAATGTAAGTACAAAGTTACTGCACAAAGTATTCAGAATTATTTTTTCATTGTTATCATTTAGCCCTTTTGATGAAAAAATGTTGTTATTTATTGAATTAGCTTATAAATAAATTTCATTTTAAAATCTAAGTTTTTGGAACATATTGACTGATTTGAAAAATAGTGCTGAATTAAATGTATACTTTAATATTAGATAGTTTTTAGTTGTAAATAATTTTTAAAAAATGTAATAAATATATAATTAACTTAATGTCTTGATGACTTATGATTCCATTGTACAGTAGTATATCATATATACTGAGTTGTATCAAAAGTGACTGGTTGCCTACACTTTGGGCGCAATTCATGGAAGGGAGCAAAAACGATAAATGATATTTTAAAAATATATTGATCAATGTTGTATATTTTATTTACAAAAACTTCAACATCGTTTTTATTAATTGTTGAAAATAATATCTAATAATTATAGTATTTTTAAATTAAAAATTCATATAGGTACATTTTGAAATTTCACCCTGGATGCAATATTTGGACATATATATATTTATATATAAATATATGATAAAAACTTATAATTAAATATTTGCATTTGCCATTCAATGTTTAGTAGTTTTATTTTCAAAGCCATTAAAGCATTCTGGTGATTTTACTAATAGGCTGTTATTTAAAATTCAATTTTATTAATTTATTTTTATTGAGCTTTAGTTTGTGAATTCTCTTCATTAAATATTTTTTCAATATTTATGTACATTATTTTGTTTTGTATTAGTAAAATAATAAATAAATATAGATATGAATACTTGTATTTTTACTAATGGACTTGTTTATTAATATGTATTAATTAATATTTATTAATATAATGGTTTAGGAAGTTTTTTAAGTAATAAATATTCTTTTTTATATTGAATTATAAATAAATTAGTAAATAAATAATGAAAGTTACAGTTAATGTATATGATATACAATCTAGTTATTCAATGCAAAAATTATTCTTGCTGATTTTCTAAATAATTAAAAACCGCCAGTTATTTGGGAATCTTTAATATTGGATTATATAACATATTGTTTTATTAATCTAGTGTTAAATTACTTGTTTGTCTATAAATAAATTATAAATATATTTAAAGTGGTCAATAATATTTTTAAAATTTAAGATAAAATTTTCTTTGATTTTATAGTTTAAATTTAAAAACTATAGAAATAGATCTTATATTTATTACCATATTAAATAATGATAGTATACATAGTTTGGACTGTAAATTATTTTGGAATTAGGGCAGAGTAATGTAAAATTAAATTTTAGTACTGTTTAAAATTTATTTACAAAATACAAACAGTTTTAGTTTTATAACAAGATATTTATATATCAAAAAACTTTAATATATAGGTATGTATATAAATTAATTCAGTAAAAATTATACCATAAATATTATATTACAAAATGTGAGGCTCAGAGTAAAAATGGATTAGATGCATCATAAAAATAATATTCTAAATATGGAATAAATTTAATTTAATTTGTGGTCTAAATAGAAATATTTTATAAAATTTAACAGTTTACAAGCCAAGTATATATAAAAATATATTTTTGGTTTAGAAGCGTACAAAATTTATATTTTTAATATATTTATTATAAGTTAATTTCTTTACTTGCATTGTGGTAAATAGATCTCGCTTGGCTCTCGGTTCAAACACGAAAAAAAAAAGTTAATTTAATTTCTTTTTATATCTTTTACTTATTTTTTTAAAAGTGAATCGTTTAAATTATACTAAATTACTGATTATTGATAAATTATGTGACTTAATTTATTTTTAGTCTAATTGTTAAAGAAATTAATAACATTTAAGTTATTACAAGTACAAGTTTAAAAAGTAAATAAAATATTCCATTTTCATTCTGTTCACCCCTCAAATTGTTGAGCAAAATATTTTTGTGTTACACAAAATAAACATAAACAATAAAATATTTACAAAAATTTAACTACTAAGTAAAAATGCCAACGGATATTATAAATCGGATAAAAACAGTTTATATTCTCATAAAATTAGTTATTTGGTTACACGAATGTACATGTTTTGCCTATACAAAACGCCGCGCGAAAGAATATAATTTGAATAAACAGAATTTCATTTTTACGTTGCAAACAATTTTGGTTTAACTAGATTATAAAATTTGCTAAATTTCTAAAAAATAAAACTTCAACCATTACAATGAAGAACTGGCCTATTTCATGACTACATAATAATGATAATTATGATAAAAATTAAATAATAACAAAATTATCTAGTTTTGATTGTTATCATTCAGTATTTAGATATATACACGTAAACTAAAATTGATAAATAAATTAAAATAAAAAATTGTATAATATTTTTTTTTTACAAAATTATAAATAAAGGTAATCTAAATAATTTAACTTTTATAATTCACCAATAAATATATAAATAACGTATAACAAATATGAATACATTTATGAAGTGGAATTGTATTTTTAACTAAACCATAGACGACTTCCATAAAAGTACCCTGTTAATTATTGAGCACCAAGTAAATTATTGTTTATTTAATTTGAACTTAACATAAATACTATATATATAACGATTAAACTTAAAATATGATAATAATACGTATATGTTTTAATATAAAAAAAAACCTACTCTGAATCTCCTGGTTTATTTTAAATGTTTTTATATATATTTTTTTCAATATGTTGTCAATTAAAAAACAGTGACCAAATACAATAGGTTAATTATATAAGTATACTTCGTGTACCTACGAAAAGGTTTAGCGTTTAAGACTTTAAACCGCAATGATGATGATAGCAATAATATATTATAGTAATAACGTTTTATGTGCACCAACGAGAGTAATAATAATAATAATCATAATCGTAATAATACTGTATTAATCACGTAAGTAGGTATGTAGTATATATTATAATACACGTACACGCGAAATCGGCGTGTTGTTGATTAGCTATTTCGTCTGGTCTGAGGAGTGGTTGTTTTGGACGCAAGTAGTTTGTTCAGTGCCATGATGCCGGCCAGTGAGTTATGAATATAACCGCCGTTGGCGGCCGCGTTGTGCTGTTGCATGTGCTGATGCGCCTGGACGGCCATGATCTTCTGCGTCTCCCGCCTTATTTGGTACTTGTGCAATTGGAACCCTGCCACGATGACAGACACGATAGCCGAGCCGGCAAACATGACGAACAGTGCGCCAAACCCGTGGACAGGCATGCATATGCCGTAAACTACGTCCTCGCGGATCCGTCCCTGGAATATGGTCACCGCGTCGCCGTCTGTCTGAGTGTCCGGAGTGAACGCCAAATCTGACTGCGAGATGACGTCGTACAGACCACTCACGCCCACGTCAGCATTGCCAGCGTCCGATACATTCACGGATCGTCGGCGCCGCCGTCTCTGAGAAAATCCGGTCGTCTCGCCCATGGTGCCGTTGAGTTGTGTGGTTGACGTTTTTAGCTTCTCGTCATCGCTATCGTTGTCCGCACCGGTTGTCGCGGTTTCTGTCACCTGTGCAGGTTCGTCCAGGTTACGTGGCCCGTGCGGGAAACCGTCACGGTTCAACGGCGTTTCCTGCAACGTGGAAAATTGATTATATACATAGGCGTGTTTACGGGAGGAGCCGGGTGAATACAGCCCCCCCCCCCCTCGTTGGTCTGCGACTTCAACAAAATCATGTTCAAATAAAAAAAAAAAATGCGTGTGGTCCGTACTCGGTATCGACAGTACCAATAGAATACTGTAAGTAGTAAGTATATGTTTTTATTTTAGTCTTAAATATATTTTTATTGTTTTGAAATGCTAATGGTTGTACATTTTGGTCTTAATTATAAAATATTCCTATCAGTGCGAGTTTTTGAACATAAGAGACGAATAAAAAATAATTCTCATGATGTAAAAATTTGTTGTGCCTCCTTGGTCACCTAAGTTTGAACATAATTATACATATACATATATATATGATTACATAAATTTACTGAATTTTTAAAATACATACTCTTAAAATGGCTTTTTTTAAATACTCAAGAGAGTGTTGTTTTGAATTCATTACAATTTATTTTTAAGCCATCACTAATACGAATAAGAAAACATATCAATAAGAATGTCTTTTTTTGTCGCATCTAATCAATACTATACATTAGATCCAAAATATAAATACCTAAGAGACACTATTTCGTTTTGAATTTCTTCAAAATCACAAAAAATTAAGAAAAAACTAGAAAATATTAATTGCTGCTAAAAAACTATTATAATTATTATTAATCTTTAATAAATTTGTGTTTAATGCATGTTTCATAAAAATTCTACATACAACCTTCTTAATCATTAGAGCTCAGATTTCAATGCATTTGCATATTTTTTTTGGAATGTCTTACACGATTCTTTCCAAGCTACACATGTGTTTCAAGTACTCCATGTAACTACGACATTTTTTTGGGTAATTTTTGCATTTTTGACGTTTTTAATGCACTTTTTTTATTTACGAGTATTAAGATATTTTTGACTTATTTTTTTGTAATACGATAAAAAAAATCTACTTATTGATTGGAATAAACATTGTACTATGTAATATAAATAATTTTCATTTTGAACTAAATAGATAAAAATAGATAAACTAACTCTTCCAGTTTTTGAAAGGGCATTTTTTTTTATATTTTTAGGGCATTTAAATCCGAGCTCTGTTAATCATTATCAAAAAAATTAATTTTTAATATTTGTGTGGTTTTTTAAAAATATTTTTGGTTCTTGCTGCTATTTCAATACAAGCATGATTTGCAATTATTGTTTTTTTAATACTACATAAGAAATTTAAGTTATAATTATATAAAATAAGAGAAATATCACCCCGTCATTTTATACAATTTTACATACATACTTTTATGTATAATCGGTCAAGTCCCGAATCCAATTAAATAAAGTAAATATGAATCTTATCGGCTGAAAATATTAATTTTAGTTAATTTTACCTTTTGGGGGGATTGCGGCTTGCTGTGACTTGTGGTTGCGAATGGAGAATGTAACGCCATCTGCGCTTGAGCGCTCGGTTGGTCCGTGTTGATGACCACGGATTGTATATAGTCCAATTGTTCATTCTGCTGATCCTTTCTATCCACTGGTCCATAATGGAGTTGCTGCTGATGCTGTTGCGGTTGCTGTTGGAGCAAGTGTCCGGTGGATGACCGTTCGTCCGTCTGACAATGATCTAGACACCCGTGACGACATATCTCCACCTTACACCGGATGTGCACACTAAGTGCGTCCGGAAACTTGAAAGCGTGAAAAAATGCATATGTGATGACAGACGCTCTTTCATCCGAAGTCCGAGCTTTTAAGAACCCACTAATCATTTTCGGCCGCAACACGCACCCTTGGTCGTCAGTTAACTGAATAACGTGACCACCTCCGTCGGATGCTGCGCAAGATTTTACTCTCATATCGAATTCACCTGTACAGGTAAAATGGCCATAATTTAATTATTATTATTATTATTATTTCGTATGGCTTAGATATAACATTCACGGTTTGACATAATAAAATTCACATAGTATAAAATAGGTACAAGTATTAAAAAAAAAAAAAAAGATAGCTGATTGATAACAAATTATATAGGTAATACATATATAGGTCTTTATTTAAATCTTTATGTCCAGGGAGTTCAGCCATTGCACTGCATCTGTTGTGGCTTTGTGTAATTCTTTCATTCCTCCTTGGAATCGGCGAATAGTACATTCATCAGTAATGTGTGTAGCAGTTTGCTTTCTGTGTCCGCAATTACATCCTGGCGAGTCCCTTAGTCCCCATTTGTGGAGCATGTGTCCTGTTCTTCCGTGTCCCGTTCGAAGTCTATTTAATGCTACCCAATCTCTTCTCGGGAGGTCAGAGCCCGGAACTCCTTCTGTTGGGTTATTGATTAGGTTGAGTTTGTCAGGATTATTGCTTTTCCATTCATTATTCCATTCTGTGTTTATATTGAATTTTCCTGATATTAATTTTTGGGCAAGCCTCCAAGTAGGTTTTCTTGATTTTAGCCTTATATTAGGTCCAGTGTTTATGTCGTTTTGAATTGGGAGCATTGTATTCGAGAAGCATTTATTCCATTCTCGTATTAGTGAATTGTATCGATGTAGGTGTGGTGGACATAAGTTACTGAGTACAGGCAGCCAATCTATGGGGGTAGATTTAACCGCTCCAGTGATAATTCTCATAGCAGAGTTGAGTTGGGTATCTACTTTATTTGTGTGGGCACTTTGTAACCATACTGGTGAGCAATAATCAGCTACCGATCGTGTAAGTGCTATTGTTGATATTCTGAGGGTATTGCTATCTGCTCCCCATTCTGAGTTTGCTAGTTTTTGGATGATATTGTTCCTTGTTTTCAGTTTTGCAGCAGTCTTTGTCAGGTGTTCATTGTAGGTGAGGGTTCTATCCAAGGTTACCCCAAGATATTTGGGGAAACGGCTATTTTTAATCACCTGTCCATCAAAAATTACGTCGATTTGGTGATTGGCCATTTTATTGCAAAGGTGGAACAAGGTTACCTCTGTTTTCATTGGATTTGGTTTTAATCTCCAGCGTTTGAAATAATGGTTTAAGGATTCTAGGTCTTTATTTAGGGTTGTCTCACACAGGTCAAATGTTTTTGCTTGTGCTACCAATGCTATGTCATCAGCGTATATATATTTACCAGAGTCTGTAGGTGGTATATCATAAGTGTAGAGGTTGAATAACAGCGGTGCTAGCACTGAGCCTTGAGGAAGTCCATTGTTCAAAGTTTTTTGTTTGCTTTCAGCATCATCAATGATCACTTTGAATAGTCTGTTGCTTAGCATGTTGTTTAGTAATTTACCTAGAGTTTGACATGGTATAATTCGTAGAAATTTAGTAATCAGTCCTTCTCGCCATACAGTGTCATAGGCTGCCGTCAGATCGATGAATGCTGTTGCGGTTTTGAGCTGTTTTTCAAATCCATTATCAATTCGGGTGGTTAATGCAAGAACCTGGTCGCAACAATTTCTTCCTGATCTAAAACCCGCCTGTTCTATAGGGATGACCTGATTTATTGTGTCAGAGATACGATTGAAGACAAGACGTTCAAGCAGCTTATAACTGACGCTAAGCAGGGCAATTGGTCGGTAGCTTTGTACTTCATTGCTTGGCTTGCCTGGCTTAAGTATAGCTAAAATTTTAGTTTTCTTGAAATACCTTGAGAGTTTGTTGCTACCTATGATGTCTGAGTAAAATTTTGAGAGCCATATTCTAACTTTAGGACCACTATGTTTTATGAATTCTGGGTATATGTCATCAAAGCCAGCTGCTTTTCCAGATTTCATGCATTTGATTGCAGTTGTAATTTCGGTGTCAGTAAAGTCTCTCGCAAAAGTAGATTTTGGTTAGTTATATTATTTAATTATGTTCTACATATATCAATAAATATATACAGGGTGTTTCTGAAATGGTTGAGAAAACTAGTATAGGCGTATTCTCTGGAGTGGCCAAATGAAGAATGTTTCGAAATTGTTTTTTCTCTATTGATTTATTGTAAAATAATCATAATTTAACAAAATGTAGTTGAAATTCAACGAAAACCGTTTTAATGAATCAGATATGCAAAGTAACAACAAATAATGTCATCTCTGTTTATCTTGCAGTGTTCTCATACAAATCGATAAGTCACACTACATCTTTTGATCCTGGCGACTCAAGCGTGAAAAACGCTAGACAATCCCAAAATCGATATTACATATCGATTCACATGAGAAATTTGTAAGAAATCTCTTGGAAGTATAATTTTTAGATTCGAAATAATGTTCTAAAGATAATTGGATACAACTCATGTTTTGAAAATATAAAAAAAATTTCAAAACATTCTTCATTTGGCCAGTCCAAAAAGCAAGCGTATACTAGTTTTCTCTACCATTTCAGAAAAACTCTGTATATTGTGTGCATTTAAACTGTTATAACGAGATATTTCTATTTCTATATAGCTTATAAATCAGACCTTCATAAATTTATAATTTGAAAACACTAAATACCAGTCACTATTTTAGATTGAAGTATAATATGTTGATCGAAAGCAATCATACATTTTGAGTAGAGAATTCAGTATGGGACCTTAAATAGTAACACAAGACGTACATTTTATTATATGCAAATGATTCTCTTAGTTTCTAGCTTTCCATAAATCTAGTATTTACAAATATCATATTTGAATTAAAGTTTTATTTGTTTTTTTTTAAGTTCAAATTTTGTTTCTAAATATTCGATTAGTAACAAAATAAAATGTTAAAATATAATGCAATTTTTAACCCTCAGTAATAATGTATGGATATAATAGACATTAAAAATAATTATGCAAAGATATGTTAATTTCTTCAATCTTTTTTGAACACTTGGTTTATTTTTTGTATCATACATAATTTGTATGAATTTTTTTTAATATTATTATAAATATTTATTTTCGTGTATGTTATGTTTTTACCTCTATAATCATTGATGGCTACAACTAACGTTAATGTAGATCCCAAAGGCACTATACCGCTGACGGGTGGAGCCCAAGGGCCTTTTCCGTGTTGTATTTCCATCCAACAATCGACATTGTCACCTAGATTTTTAAATACAAAAATATTTGATTAATTTACAATCAGTTACTATACGCAGTATATGTACTATTAATTAATATATAACAATGTAAGGTATCATGACCGTAATTTGAAATTTTATTAGGGGGAAAATACATAATTACAAGTCAACTAGTCTAAATAGTTAATCTTACATTTCTTACTTGTAAATATATATTAACATTACATTTTGTTATAAATTAGTTTAAGGTGATCAATATTACTAAGTAGGGATGGGAAATATGAATCAGCTGAGTGAATTGATTCTCTTGATTCAATTTACTTAAATGAATCGATTCAGTGATTCATCTCGATTCAGTGATTTATCTCGATTCAATGAATTACTCCACTACAAGTATTCAGATAAAACTGAATTAAGACATGAATGATGATAATATAGGAATCATGTAACCATAGATATATAACCCGGTTACTGATCCCATTTATTTGATAACCCACACCATAGGCTATGACTTGGAAATTTATTATGGGGGGGGGGGCAAAAATATAATTATATATCTAACGAAAAGGTTGTTCGAGGCTAAACGCCAATTTACTACCTACTTATTATTATATAAAATTATTCATTTTCTAACATTATGTTGGATAAGCGAAAATTTAAAATTAAGATTTAAAAAAAAATGTGTTATATAGCTATATATTATAGCTATAACCAGCTGTTTTATACTTATTATAAAACAAGGTATGTTAATTATTAGAGGGGGTTACTCTCCCTACTTATTTATTCTAGGGATTTAAACTATGCATTTAAACAAAAGCATATCATGTGATATGAGATTGCAATTTTAAATCAAAATTTAATTTAAAATGTTCTCTGAAAAAAAAAGTATAATTATAGGGGGTTTGAGATTATTTATTTTAATTTGGTTGTCGATTATTTTTTAATATCGTAGGACCGAAATTAATATTTTCAAATCTTTGTGACTAACAATAACAGTGATATACATACTAACCTCTAAAGTCTAACTGTATAACGTCCAGGTCGGCGATGACCATAGGTGGTTTGGATGCGGTCTTTTCGTAGTCGTTGTACCACTCACACCGCAACCGCTTGGCCTCGTCCCACACTTCCAGCAGATCCTTGTCGTACTGGACAACGACCGTGTTCTCGTAGAACTGGCCGTTGAGGTCGGGTTTGGTGCCACACCGCGCGTACGCTATGCGGAACGTGAAGAACGTCTTTCCAGTAGACGGCGGCACGTATACACAACGTGGGTCCGCGTACTGGCCCTTTGACGATACGATGCCCTCGAACGGTTGCGTGAATTGTAGATGCACGTCCATGTGATCCTTTCCGCACATCACTTCCAGCGACTGGATCACCGGCATGCCGTCGGGCCGTTCTAGCGGCCAAATATCGCTGGGACTGCCGCCTACGCTGACCGTGCTCTGCACCAGCTGCGAAACGAAACGATATTATTGAAAATGGCGTACGTTATTATTGTACTCCATAGCAGGACCAAAAATCGTACACGACGACAAACTATTAAAAGTAAAATTAGTACTATGAAATTTGATTGAATTGAATTATTCATTAGGGTAACAAAATTAGTTACTTATATAAACAAATACTGTAGAATCGGTTCGTACCAAAAACGAAAAAATGTATATGATTTCTATGGTGTATTTAAATGGATTTTCAGAATATAATAGGCCCATATTTTGTACCGTAGAAAACGACCCATGTTACAGAAATTTATTTAATATATAATTCGAACAAAAATATTCTAGACCCTACTGTGCTAGGCACATCAGACGGAATCGCATTGTCTCACGTCAGTTGCGTGCAGGTGATAATGTAAGAAATCATTCGAGTAGGGATAACATAAGTAGATTCCCAGTATTATTTATACATAGTAGTATAGCCAACGACGATTGAAAACTATTGAGAGTTCTAAGATAATAAGCTATGATAACAATGTTATGTGAATCAATGATCGCAACAATAAATATTTTTTAAGAAGAACTCCAAATATTGTATTTTATGACCATGTTGGACATACTATAGAACTTTCATTTATCAAATACTTATATTAATTGGTAATTTTTTTTGTAAAATATAGAACTAAAAAAAAATTAATATGTAAGTCAGTGGAAAATTGTTTAGAATAAAATTTGTCACTTGATCTGCTCCAATACGCCACTGTAACTGCACTAATATTAACAACTACGCTACGAGTACGTTCATGAGTAAGTATCATTCGATATTCCTTTGTTTTAATATTAATTATTAATTATCATTTCTTTCCGTAATCTAAATAATTTATAGGTTACAAACTTAATACTTTTTTATTCTTTTTGTATGTAATAAGTCAATTTCGTTTTCATATAACATTATAGCGTTATAAAGCGTAAGAGAGATATATAATATTATTTTGATGGGAAATTTGATACGACGTATAATATCTCCGAATGCTTTTATTATATAATTATTACGTGTAGGAGGTGTGTATATAGTGACAGATTGATTTTCACTTGATATGCAATATGTATGTATATATATATATATATATATATATATATAATTGTATATTATTTTCGTTATTAAAGAAACGTCAGTTTTATAATAGCTTTTCTTAAGTTACGATCATTGTCGGTAATACAGTTACAGTTAACATGCAGTAATACATCCATGATTAGTTTATAATATTTTACCTGACTTTAACGTAAATTATGATTAATATTTTAAATTATATTCTGAATTATTTCAATTTTTTCCGTAATTAAAGTGAACTATTAAATTAAACGTATTTAATTAATGTTCTTGTATATAGTGCGTTTTGAAATTAATCATTAAGATAAGTTGATATTTTTTATTCAATTTGATTTAAAAAATGCTATTTTAGATACTGATAAAAATAAGTGTATTTAATATTGTTGCAAGCATATAAATTATTAGTTATTTAGAAAAACAAATATAATATACCTTATTCATTAATATTTAATACTAATTGGAAATCTCATCTAATTGACAATTTATCTCAAAAATCTCTCTGGTACTGAAAACATTTTTTTTGAAAAAACAAAAGAACATTACGGAATTATAGCACATAATATATATATATATATATATAATATACATAATATATATAATTTCATTATAATATATATTTATATATTATAATGAAATTTATTTTGGTTAATTTAGACACTGGCATTTAACAGGAAATAACAGCAATAAATAACAAGAATTTCATGACCAAAAATATTATTTGTTTCAATAGTAATTTATTTAAATTATTAATCTAATCGGATCTATATTTTAAAGAAGCTTGGAGGAAAATGAAAATTGCTTATAAACATATGCTTGTTAATTTAACGTATTATCATAATAGCATCATATATATTTATTTATTATAGAATATTTAATGATATAATTCAATTTAATTTTTAACATTTAAAATCTTCCTAAACCACAGTTAAAATAATATTATTATTAAAATCTAAATAATATTAAAATTATTGAAATATATTTGTATAATATTTTCTGTAATCTTTTATACGTTCTATAAATTATGCTCTACTATATTATCAAAATCAATATATTTAATTAATTGAACCTATCAACTTTTATGATTATTCCACCTTTCATCAACATTTTATATTATATGTATATTTTGTATTCACTTAATTTATCATGACACTAAATCGTATCATAACTATTGTAATATATTACTTGTTACTGTCGAAGTTTAATATATATAATATATTAGTTTATTATTATTTCGTAAAATATATTAGAGCTAACAATGAGAAAATTATATGTATAATAGGTATAAGACGAATACAAAATTACTTATACATAATATTAGACAAAACAAATTATATTTTTGTTGGTTTTTGTTTATATTTTATTATTTCAGATCATTAAATTTGAACTAAAAATCTAGATTGAGAAAACTAAAAAAAAAAAAAAAAATTGAACGTTTTAAAAATTAAAAAAATACTGACTTTGCTACATAGATGTTAATGAAAAAAATAAGTTGTTATAATTAAATATGCGGCATATGATGATACGCTCTGTTTAATATTTAATTATAATCGTTGAAATCAGTGCGTATAAATTAATCGTGAGTGACAATTACAAAAAATTATTATAAGCAGTTTTATAAGTTAAATAATTTGTCTAAAACTAATAATATAAGGCAATTGTCTAACATGCTTCAATTATTCTATTATTTCACTGTCATAATTGATGAATAAAAATACCATAGCTTTTAAAATTTTAAAATCTTTACAAAATCATTAATAAAGCATAATATAATCATTAATCTTGTATAATACGTTAAAATATATGAAATTGTTTTCAACAGTTTTATAAGTTATGGAAATATTTAATGAAGTCTATTAGGTACGTAACCAGGATTTGGGGGAGGGGTCGAAATAAATTTTAGTACAATTTTTACATATGATTGATATTCAATACATTTTTTTTTTTTTTTTATAAACTGAGAAATTAAAACTTTTGTAATACAAAACAATCTATAGTTATTAAATAATTTCAACTAATATTTACTATATACATTTCCTATTTTTTTTTGTTTTGAACCATTATATCTTTTATTTCATTTGTTGATAGACACTTCCCAATGTACTGATGGGTAATAATACTGATGGAATAAATCTCGATAAACACTAATTTCCAGTTTTATTATGTAGTCATTTTTTTAAACAATTTAGTGTTGAAAATGAACGTTTAACTGCTGTTGTAGAACCTGGTAGTGTTGCCAAAAATGATACACAATAAAAAAGTATGTTCGGGTAAAACTTCTTATTAAAAGAATTTCAGTTGGTGCTTTTTCTACATTTACCCATTTTTCATACCATAATAAAAATTCAGACCCCATCACGTTTTCAAATATAAGATATTCGTAAAATATGTCTAGATTTTTTAATTTTGAAACATTTTCGTTTATAGCAAATTTTGGCAATAGTATTCCAATTGACGACAAAACAACAATATTTTGTTTAAAGTGGTTTTCTAAATTTATAATGAGACTGTCTATCGAAGGTACAAATATCGATGCTTCTTAGCAGGAGTAGCAAACATGAATAAGTTCACAAGCCACACGGATAAATATAATAATTCCAAGAGTCAAATACAAAATACATACAGATAAATTTTAAGTGATTTGATAATATTTTATAAATTTAAACATATAAAATTAAAATCCAAAATAATAATAACATGATAAGTAAATTTTAGTTTTGTAAATAAAATGTGAGCCGCATCTAAAAATAACAAGAGCCACATGTTGCTCGCCAGCTGCAAAATGGTCACCCCTGATCTATAGTATTCTTTAAGTGAGTCACAATCATAATTATCTCGGCTTTATACCAATTGCGCCGAAAATCACAGGTAAAGAAAGAAAAATTATAGGGTGGAAAAAAGGTATACATATTTCGTCGGTATAAAAAGGGTATAATTTATAGTTATACACAGTGGCGTATCCAGGATTCATTTAACGGGGATGTTTTAAAATTTAATAGACTTATAGTAAGTGGGGGTTCTGTCCCCTCCCATACTCCTTACATTTATAAATATCATGTATTTATATAAATTATTATATTAATGAAAATGATTATATTTACATATACCTATATTTAGTTAAATTATACTGTTATTAAGTTTGCAATTTGGTAGAAATACCATAAAATACGGTCGATGGGGGGTGTCCCAACACTCATATCACCTCCCCCCCCTAAATACGCCCCTGGTTATACATATATTGTGCCGATCGATATTTGCGTTAATACATTTTGCGATTACCTCATTGATACATATATTGATGAAAATGCAACTTTTCCCCCGTATCTTTATTCATTGCGTAACATATCAGGCGAAAGAACAACAAATGCCTGTGAGGCATTTCACTCAGCGTTTCGGAAATATTTTTATTCACCCCATCCAAATATTCTAGTTTTTTATGAAGTTTTAAAAATAATTTAATGCAATAATATTAATATGTGTTCTCTTAGATATCAAAAATAGACCAAACTCTAAATTTATGACAAAAAAATAAATAGTAAGATAGACAAAACTAATTTTAATATTAGACCTAAGAACTTTTAAAAATGTGTAGAATTAATGTAAATATATATATATATATATATATATATTATAATATTAGTGTAAATACCAAGTATGTAAAATGATAAGTTTGATTTTAACTTTAATTCTTATTTTTAGCCATTATGATTTTTACTTGTACTGTATAGTTGTTATACTGACGCAATAGATGTACACCTTTTAAATATACCCTTTTTATACCGGTGCAATAGATGTATACCATTTTAATATACCCTTTTTATACCGGCGCACTAGACGTATACCATTTTAATATACCCTTTTTATACCGGCGCAATAGATGTATACTATACAGGTAGTATCTCAAATTCGGCGCAATTGAGGAATACCGATTTTCTCTATGTTTTTGGTTTTTTATAATGGGTGGACATCTTTTGCTGTCGCGCACTCAATACTCATGTGTCATTAAAATTTCATGAAACTATGAAAGGCATTGCTGTCTACTGATATATAATATATACAAATATAATATAATATAATATATAATAATAAAGTAATATATAATATGTACAAAAAATATTTTATTATTTTCGAAAAACAACGAAATCCAATACGAGAAACTCCAATAAGATGTAAAAATGCCATATGGCCGCATAATATTGTTAGATAATAATTTATTGACGTTATACGACGTTGTTTACTTGTGCAGGCCTTCCGCGATTAAATAGTATTTGAAATTCAACTGTTCTACAGTAGTTTATTTTAATAACATAATACAATAAAATATTTTTGAATTGGTAATATATATTTAATAACAAAGTATTTTATTTTTATTTAAATTTTAAAGATAGTAATTTTATATGGAAATACGGAAAAATTTTGGGTGAGGGGTCCAGACCCCATGGACCTCCCCTGGATACGTGCTTTTAGGCTATAGTACATTAAAAAGATACTTTTAATATTTAAAAATAACAATTGGTAAGTATAATATATAATGTATGTATATAAACTATGTGTATATTATCATATTTTTAATTGGTGGTTTAATTATAATAATAATAATAATAATAATTTAAAAATGTCTCTAAGTATTAATTAATTCAAACAAAATTAAATTAATTAATAAGATAAGAATTTATGTATACAACTGTTGTAAAAATAAAAAGATATATATATATCTTTTTAAATGTATATATTTATCACCATTGTTTTAATTAAAGTATATTTAATTTGGTTCTCATGAAGTTTGAAAAAAATATTTAAACAGCTACAGTGAGAATTAGTAATTAATATGTATTTTAATTTATGTTCATACTATACAATACTATGGTCATACATATAAATGTATTTATACGTATCACGTACATATAATAGAAAATAATGAAAATATTTGATTATACGTAAAGTGGAACAGGATTGTTTCGTTAAAGGAAAATTAACTATGCAATCGAACGAATATGTGTGTTTTGAATTTTGAAAAGTATGGTTTTAATAAAATTCTATATTTTTTATATATGTGTGTCTGATAGAAATAGAATTGTGTAAAATAAATGAAAATAAATTATTGATCAAATTAAAAATTAAGTGATAAAATAAAATAAAATAAGAATATAAAGAAAAATATTATAATAAATACAAAAAATTATAGTTTAATTTAAATTTATATCTGGTATTGGTTGTCTTAAAATTAAAGGATTTTATTTGAAAGACGTGTGCACCAGAAAGTTTAAATTAGGTATTACCTTTTATATTTATATCGCTCGGTCTGAACTGATCTTAAGATAGTAAAATTATACAATTTTATATGTGATAAAATATCTTCATTATATTTACTTACATAGTACCTACTAGGTAGAAAAATAAAAATGTTGAAACGTTTTTAAATCTCTATTACTATGATTCTTGTAAAAAAATAAGTCGTTGAATTACCCGTTACACTTGATCGTTAATTAGTCTTCAACTTCATGATCTACGGTATTAAATAATTAGTAGTAAATCTGAATGAATGTAGTTTATAATAAAATGTATATTTTATGATATTTAAGTATAAAATGTGAGAGTAATTTTAATTAATTTTAATGTGTTGTTAATTAGTAATTATATGTATCGAGTATGTATAAAAAGGTTATGATGAATTGATAATTTTACGTATCAGAACGAGTTCATTTTTACTAATGAATGTGAAATTTGAGTTAATTATATAAGATAATATTTAATGTAAAATAAAAATAAAAAGTAGTAAAATTTGTAATTTAGAAGTATATTCATAAGTAAATAGTGTACAGTTATTTTCATTAAACTAGAAAATGACTAAGTAATTATCATTTTTTTATATATAAATGGACTTATTTTCTATAGATTAGTTATATATTAGTCTTATTTATTATGCATTTTAAATTTTTTCTATATATTGAAATTGTTTATTGATATACTAATTAAATGTACTACCTTATAACTACTTTAAAAATTTGATGTGATATTTAACTTAAAGGGCTTTATGAGTTCTTAATTTATATCAATATTTATAAGTAAAGTATTATTATTATTTAGTTTTATCACCTATGATTAAAATAATTATAAAATTAAAATTTATAGAAATAAGATAAAGAAACAAACGAGTAAGTATAGTATAGTAACATGAAAATAGAAGGAGAGGGTAATTCTAAATAAAAGTAGAAAATCAAAAATTCATTAAGTGCAAAATAATATTTGTTATAGTGAAGTATAAGTGTACTGGGAAATAAAAGAAAACAGTTCAAAATCTGGGAATCTTAGAGTCTTAGAATCTTAAAGTAACAAATAAATTATGTTTATAAAAATGATATCAAGTATAAAACTTTTTAAAATTATATATATGTGATAAATGTTTAAGTATTTTTAATGATACAATATATATAATTTAAACAAATTAGATATTTCAGTTTAATTACATAAAAATCTATTTAAGTTGTAATTATTTAATTATAAGACAATTATGAATTAATGAGAATGGAAGTTTAGGGTGAATCAAAATATTTATTAAGCTTAATAATAAAATTATACTTTTTACAATGTACAGGTTGTACGCATCATTGTGTATGCTCAAACATTATATAAACGATTTAAGTATATCGTTATTGGACAATAAGCCCATATAAATCTATTTACTAGTCGGGTGTTTTAGTTTTAACCGTATTAAATAGTTCTTTCGATACAATTGAATGTTTCGTGCAAGATACGTCTAGCATGTGTTGATAAATAGCAAGTATATATAATTGGCAAAAGTTAATTATCAATAAGTGGAAAAGAAAGCTGACAAATATTCTTATTCACTTTGAATACGCGTTGTATGCGTTATAGTGTACTTAAGTATTTAATATACGATTATTTTCTGTTGGATCAACGGAGAAATTGAAAAAAGAGAAGTTAGATAGATGATGGTTATTAAAATATGAACCATCATCGCACCGTTTGTTGAAGCACTTGTGGGAGTATTTGTGCGTAATTATATTAATACAGTTCATATATGATATTAGTTTATAATTTTCCGTCTAAACCGTAAGACACTTAACATTTTTGTCTGTTGTGCGAACGTATAGCGGAAAAAAAATCCACACAGAATACAGTCATTGCTCAATATAGGGAGCACACGAAAACAGGTTGTGTGTGTTTCATTCAAAACCAACGGTACACCAGTTTAGGTAACCAGTAAAGCACGTGACTTGTACCGCCTGCTAACCTGCTTATGACCTCACAAGAAGGAGAACAACCCCATTGATGAGAACCAAAGACAATGGTTATGAATAATTATCGCGAAGAAGGGCAACACATAATATTATATAGATATATACATAAATTATGTTTTATTTCTTGATTATATTGGAAGAGACAATCATGCGCGATGTGGAGTGGAGGGGCAAATTGAATTATTGTCGTCAGTTGCTCATCATTTGCAACGGAACGCTTATTGTCGACTTTCCAAACAAAAACACAGTCATATAGTATTGTAAAACAACATCGTTTGCGAATACTGCGAATAGTTATTTTTAGCTCTCGTTTAAGGAAAGGAGGAAGGAGGAATAATAATAATAATAATAATAATTTAAAAAAATGAGAAGTGACTGGTGGTGATTGGTGGTGGGAGTGTAAAAAGCGTATGGTGCGTAATCGGCCGTTTAAAATAAATATTGTCGAAAAGCGGCTACGGAAGTCCCGAGGGAACAATAACGCCCGAGACCGAATGATAGTAATTATATTAAAATTCGCCGTGTCCTAGAACTTGGAAAAGAAAAAAAAAACCTGCAACATAAAAATGTTTATGTAAATGTAGATATTATGTATTTATGTAAAACGATGTCCAGTTTTTACGCACTGCTATTTTAAAACAATATTATTACGCTATTTTAATAGGACGCTGCTGCTATGTGTGTAGGTATACAGCGCGTGTTTCACGGGCATACCACTTTCAAAATGTATAATATTAAGTGTATCATGTTCAGACAAACTCGCATATAATATTTCGTACGGTTCCTCCTGTAACACGCGGGTAGTACAGGTAATAATAATATGTGTCTTTGACCCGACGTGACATTTAGAAGTCGGCGCTATGACGGAAAATATCACCGGGTCGCAGATGAGACGTGTAACCACGTACATGTAAGATGTTCTCACGTGCACCACGCGTAGACATTTAGCGGTTCGATGGGAACACGTTCCACGCGATATCAGTGTACGAATATTTAAAACCAATACCCACAACGACTTTATACTATCATAACACTATCGCCGATTATTATTTTTAATAATAAATACCGTAACGATACCCCACATTCATAACAAGTATTAAGTACCTTTAAACACTGACATTACACTGACTACTTCACGTGTGCGTACGGCATGTGGTCGTGTTGCTGTGTGGCTTTTATATTTAATAATAATTTATTGGTTACGTGTCGAAAAACGCTCGGTTATACTTTTATACGAACGACCAGTGGCTTACGCGAAATTTCTCAAAGGTATAGGGACACAATATGCCGTTCAAAAAAATCATAAAAATCTAAAAACGTTTAACATTTAAAAGCATATACTATATTTTAGATTCTAAACGAAGCGCAGAACATAAAACTAAAAATAATTAAAGATTATTATTTCCTATTTCCCCCGTTGGATCCTTCTTTGAATCTTGGTTCAGTCTTATGAATACACAATAGCGATTATCATTTACAGACGTAGGTTAAAAAAATGAACAAATAATGGAGAATGTAAATGCCATAGTAGATAAAAGAATAAAATGTTTTTCCATAGTTATTTCCATTTATTTTTGCTAATGCAATGAATTGTGTAGATTTTTAACCACTTGCTCGTTTATATAACACAATCAGTTGTGTTCCGTTGAAAGTTTTATCTAGGTATACGGTGTTATTTAAATTGTACACTGGTATGTATAGTACTCACGGAAAACGTGAGAATCCACCAAGCGGTCCATGCAGCTGTGATTTCCTTGGTCTTGTGGTCCATCGTCTGAGACATCGCTCTGAAAAAAAAAAAACCGGGGAAAAAAAATTTAAAAAAATTATAACAATAATTAAACAAGTAAAATGAATCAATGTTCATTCGGACGGGTCTCGCACAAGCGGTCTTAACGTTATTATTTTTTTTTAAATGGCACAACCGTTTAACGGACAGCTGAGCGGGCGCGCGCGCGTTGAGACGGTGACGGCGGCGGCGGCTGTGCACGTGCGCGCATTGCTTGTACATTATATATATATATATATCTGTAGTTAAACGCGCGCGTATGTAATAATTATTGTTATTGTTGTTTTGCGTTCATCTCCTGTGCGTCGCATTGTACCGTACGGGCGGATTTGTTGCACTCGTTAAAAACAGATAATCGTAAAATCGTGCGCGCGTGCGCTCGGTCATTCGGACGACGCGATTGTTTCTTCTCGTCCGCGGCGCGCGCAAACGCACACGTCGCGGTCAGAGTCTACCGTAGACCGAGGAATATAGGAATATAGGTACAGGTACAGGTTAGACGGTGGCGTACGTATATCGTACGAGGGTACAGAGCGCGCGAGACGTTTTTAACTGTAAAAAAAAAAAAAAAAAAAAAAATGAAATAAAATAAAAATAAAAAAAAATATCGCGTAGTCGGTATAGGTCGTGGTCGGCGACGGCGAGTATTCGCACGACACTGACACCTGCGTGGACGGAGGACGGGTGGCCGGGGGATGGCGACAGCCGTAAATACGTGCCATCAGTACGTAATTAAGTCTGCGCGTCCGGATCGTCTGTGCTGCAAGTGTGTTCCTGGAATCGTTTGCGCGATGATAACCACGCTCACGTTTTTTTTCCACTCATTTTCTTCTCTCCGTCATCGTATTTATTTATTTTATCTTATTTTATTTTTTATTTTTCTAATGATGCTATGGTCTGACAAACCCTCTTAGAGAGCTTATTTTTCCTTTTTTATTCCTCTCCCTCCCCTCATAAAGACTGCAAGAGAGTGAGTGAGAGAGAGAGAGAGAGGAGGAACATTAATAACACGTGCGGAAAATCGCGGTCACTGACGTAATGTAATTATTATTGTTTTATGCTACTCTCTCCAAACGCGACTCATTGACGACGATCGCGATAACTGCACACACAAACTGCAATTGCGTATAGGTAATTAATATAAATTAACTAAATCATTGTTAAAAACCCTGATATTTATGATGTCTAAGAGCTAAATATGTATATATAATGCAACCGACACACTTCGCATATTTTTTCCTTCGAGCGTAGGCAAACGAACAGTGCCAATTTTTTTTCTGTTCTTATTCTGCATATTATACTTCATGATCGTCGATATATTTTATGGTATTAATTTAGAAATATTCATGAAAACTTCATTTTATAGAAGCTTCTAGAATTTGTTACGATTGGTTTTACATCAATTTGGTCTTATTTTTATATTACGAAGCCATTAATCCGTAAAGCGTACACAGCTTATACTTATCTTATTATATTTTTTTTCTTTAATTAAAATATAGAATTATTATCATTTGAAAAAAAAATTAAAATGAAATACATTCGAATTTTAAACATGCTAACTTCAACCCAGACAATAAGGTAAAAGTTTTAATTTCTAAGCGCATCAACATTCCGGTTTCTCAGTGATTCAATAAATTACAATTTTATAGTAAGACAAGTAAGATCAATTTTTATAATTGAAATGTACATATTTCAGAGAGAATAATTTTTATAAGAAATATTTCTTTCCAATGCCTCATGAATACTGAAAAAGTTCATAATGAAATTAATTAACATTTTATCGTCTAAAAATTGTTATTATTGGATTTTATTTTATTTTTTTTGTCTAACAAAACTTATGATTTGTTTGAATACTGTAGATGAGTTCATTTTTTAACAATATAGAATTTAAACGAAGTATTAATAAGTGTTAGTCCGTTTTGTTTTAAGTATTGAACAGTTTTTTCGCTATCATATAATAAGTAAACTATTTTATATACGCCCGTATTGAGATTTCTTTGAATTTATAAATTAAGTTAATTAAAAAAAAAACGTTTTCAACGCTCACTTATGAGATTTTCAGAGCATAAATTTACTTCCTATTCACCAAAATATTCTAGGCCAACAATTCCATTAACGCTCATCTCAGCGTGTATTTTTTTTATATGGATACCATAACACCCATTATATCAGAATCACTTCATTCAATTTTTTTTATTGAAATTAAATTCATAGTGTTTACAAAGTTTGTGTATTTTTAAAATTGCCATCTAATTCATTTTATTCAAACAATACAATTATTGATGATTTGATTGTTACTATACTTGAGACAATTTTGTTGGTATAACAAGTACATTTTTAGCCAACAAATATTTTATAATGCAACAATATAATAACCATACGTTTTTGATTTGGCTGCCATTAGAAGTTAATAATAGCTTTGCAATGGTTGCTGATATTTGGCTAGTAGCGAATTTTTCGCTTTGGTGTACATGTTAGAATATTGCATATGTAAACAGTGTAAACTCGAAAAATAAAAAATAAATAAATTTATTAGTCATAAAACCACATTTATCAATTACCGGAATAGGTCGTAACGTTTTTACAACCGTTTTCAGACCTCAGTAATACCTTGCCAGACCCTCTTCACGGAATACCTCAATACAGTCTACACTCTACGACGCAGTCAATGGATGGTATATATCCGGCATGCATGGTGGCATTGGACATGGGCGTCTTTTTTATGTCTATCATATATTTCTGTTATGTGATTTACTTTCGTTGACTGATGTTTGTAAAAAACAAATGAATGGACAAACGAAATAAAAAAAATAAATAAAAAAAGAAGAAAAATGACCAATGTCTATAACTACGTTTGTCTGTCGAGGAAATGAAGGATGTAAAAACGAGGAAGAAAGAAACGGGTTTCCGTACAGTCTCCGTTTTAAGCGCGCCGGATAAATTATTAAATCTACTAAAGATTCTCAGAAAAACGATGTGCCTGGAAACGAGTTGCTCTTCACAAGGCGTGTCGCGATAATGCAGTGCGGCATCAATGAGAAGTATTTATCTGACAAAAAAGAAAATACATATGTATAGAGGATATTTTTTTTCATCGACAAATGGTTTTCTTTTGATACAAGATTTCCATTCCGTTATTAATCGGATTAGTAATGTATCAATGATGTTTATTCCATCTCATTTTTCTTTTCCACGGCGTATCGACCTACTTTACGGGTATGTACAGTCTGTATCCCATCGGTCGGTCGCACAAATCGCAGATGACGGCGACTCCCTATTGTTTGCCCGTGGGCTCATTGTCAGTTCCGTCCTGGATTTAACGAATATTAACATTGCTGTCACGTTGCGACAATGCGTGTATAATAAGTGTGTTTACTAGTGAAATCGTGCGAGACCGTATGACGCGAGGTTTGGCCCTTGAAATGTGTAAGATGCACAAAAAAAGTAAATGCACACATACATCCAGTGCATTTGTATATAAATATAAACATAAATATGCACGTGTTTGTGTATGTGATTAGTAAAATAATGACCTCGAGACCGGACAAATTTTCGATTGAATTGCCGCAATGTTGCACCATGAATGTATAATATGCAGTGACGTCATAGCACCTGCGCGTGATTATTGCACGAGACACATATTATTTGGAAAGTGTGCCCATCAGTCGGTCAAATTCCTGACATTCTCAATCAGTATCGGACCTGTTCTGAATTTAAAATTAACCGACGTCCGCAGCTGCAGACCGTCCAAAGTTCTTGCGCGTGCGTACCACACGTGGCTGGTCCAGTACTATTCTTGGACCGGGTGTGCATATATATAGCGTGTGAAGGGCACTATATAGGAAGGGGGCCCCGGGGCTGACATTATCAAACCTGTCTGATGTCCTAACCGGATTATGGGAGACAACATTTTTTTGGACCGAATCTAAAAATTCCTAAACTCCCCACCGGACCTCTAATTAATAGACGGATAACTTATTTTCTTCTCTCATAATGTAGTAGAAGCCATCGTCTTATAGTGCATATATATATATCAATTCAATCGGATAGATTATTTATTGTTGAGGTACAAGCCTCTTATAATATAATACATAATATTTTTTTTAAACTTTTATCGCATTCCAGTGATACGCATATTTTTTTTTCATTCAGTCAATACGAATACATAACACTTAAACACCAATATTAAATATTAAAGAAACTATATAAGAGAGTTTTATTTCTCATGCCGAGGCTATGGTTTGTATGGTGTGTGCACTTATTCGTTATAATTGTTCGTTAGGATTCACACACGGAAACAATAATTACGATTCTTTGACGACTGGAACGATGTGCTTTATGCTCTAAAAACAGCACAAGACGTGTTCTATGTACGTGTACGTGCGTGTGTGAGAGAGAGATAGAAAGAGAGTGTATGACTAATAAGTGTATTCAGAAATGATTAAATCCCGCAGAAAGTCTTGCGCGCGCGGGTTCTGCTGGTTAGGTACACACAAGTATTACGCATCGGCTATAGTTGATTTTTCCTCCGTAGTTTTTTAGTCAGCGCGCACCTATGCGCCTCGGGCAGATCAGGTAAGTTGATTTAGGTCAGGTGGGCACACACGGTGGCGATTGAGAGGGTGAGGAGTGGCGGCGGCGACGGCAGTGGCAACGATGACGGTGGGAGAATTATTGGCCTACGAAAGCATCGCGGGGCGCGCGAGTCTGTATGGCGATCACCGCAGCGGGAGCATCTATAGCCTTGACCCAACGGCATTCTACAACCCGTGAGCCGGCCCGAGCCGGAAGAGAGGTGACCACAGACAGGGCATCGACTCTCAGCACGCACACATACACACATATACATATACACATACGTACACGCATACTTACACACATTCACAAATATATGTTCATACATACTTACACTTACACAATGCCGCCGACAATACTATAGAGTTTTCCCACGGCGCGGCGCACCCTTCAAGACGACGTGAAGCATGATACTTGGTGGTGGGAGATGTTATGAGTTTGGCAAACTATTAAAAACTCGTTTTTTTTTTTTTTTCACTAATTCTGCCGTTATATAGTAAAGCGATAAAATATTATGTATTGTTATTGTTCATTTCATAGGTGACAAAAACGATGAGTAATTGAATTTTACGGGTTCCAATCGGGTTGTTATGGTATACAGACACATATGTAAGAGAACATTTTATGTATCGGAATAAATCGGTCATATAGATGTGTAATATAACGAGTAGAGATATCAATGTCATTATACTACTAACAAGGTTCACGCAATACGAACTTGTAATTTGTAAATACGATATTAACTGTAATAGTCACATGCGCGTCTATAATCTTATGTATGAACCGAGTTGGACCGCGTGTGTGGCGGCTAACCGCAGTAATCAATTTAACTTGAATATAATTCAATGGCTTGCGTTCGCGGACATTTGTTTGAAACTTTACATATTATTTTCTGTTAATTCGTTAATTTCTGTTACGGTTTCATACCAATTTATAATATTATTACAAGTTTCAGAATTCGATATGAATTAAATGGTTGCAAGGAAAAACACCATTGTTGACTATTTGTCTTGGGGATTTGAGAAATTTATATGGGCGGTTTATTTACTATTTGAGATTTACAGGTGTTGTTATGTTCGAAAAAGTACCCAATACACCGTGAGAAGTTTAAACAGATGCATTTATCTTTATATACATATACATATATACATGTACACACACACACACACACACAAATATATATATGTAATGTTGGTAGTAGTAGTTTTACAATACAGTTGTAATCAACATTTATGATCATTGAAACCGCAGTCAATTAACCAGTTACTGCAGTTAGCGTAAATCACATAAATTATAAAATTCGTGCTATAACTTACTAACCGCGGTGTAATAATAAAACATTCGTTTTATTCGGACTGCAAAACCAGGTATCAGGCAACACGTTATATTATACAGATTACAGACGTGTAACGGAATGCGTACACAATAAAAGTAACACGCCAATTAGTCGTGTGTCTATTAGTGCAGTATCCAATATACTACGGAGAAGAGTAGAGGTACTTTTACTATATACATACATATATACGAAGCAGTATGAAACGTACCTATAAATTAATAACAATCCATAATAATATTATAGTGAATGAAACGAAGAAAGAAAATTGATAGTTTGAAATAGGTGTCTCGAAAATGCACGTAACAAATATACATTGTCGGAACATTTTTAACCCATACGAACATAATGATTTGCGTGCGTTTATTAGTAGCAGTACCCATATACGGATGTAGGTATAATATACATATATATATATATATATATATATATATATATTATATATAAATGGTGTAGCGTATAGTTATAATATTATAAAGTGTAGTTAAAACGGTCAAATACAAGTATAATAACACACGATCGAGACCGTCGTATATACGTGTGTATATGACGTGTTGTTAATAACTATCGTCGAATTTCTTTATAGAAAAAAAAATGAAATGATCCCTCCATAGAACGGATGTATACGATGGTTTAATTATACAATATATTCCGTTATAAAGTATTCGCTATTAGTCTTGCGAGCCACGGCCCACCAGAACGCGGAGGACCGTCACTATAATGTATCGGCCGCGTGCAAACATTGTTAGGTAGGAAGGCCGACGGAATTAAAACAAACGAGATAACATCAGCGGGTGTGTTTACCCGTTGGATCAACGAAGGATTGTTTTCGGTGCGCACTGCGTAGATAAACGAATAAATCGGCTGCGAACGTATCCGAATATCTTCGTGCTGCCCCGTTGCTATGGTCGTCGAAGTGCGTGATCGCGTAAATCCGCTGTCGCGTTTCATATTAAAATTATGTTTTTATTCCGTTTTCCATCACCGAGCCCCCCCCCCCAATTTTACCCCCTTACGCAATACGAGCAGTACAACTCTAATTAATCAACTTACCGTTTTGAACAGGTAAACTATTAGTGGTGGACGGTCGAGATCTCGTGTCCGCGTCCGATGATGTTGCGGCGACAAACGACTGCTGTGCCCCGTAACGATCAGAAGTTTTTCCGGCACGCGAAAACGATCATATTCTACTGTCGTCCTCAGTGGTTTCCTGTAGGCCGCCCGTCGCACATTACTTCGCACTCCGGTGTACTCGTCAAACGTTGACGATTATCAACAACAGAAGATTAGTAGTTGTACACGTATAATTATTTTCAAACGGAACCGAATCACCGGACCACCGGGATACGCGTACCGGCGACAAGACACGATCGTATACTATTAACGGTCGTATGCTTCTTTGTGTACGTTATATGCGGCGCACGATTTCCGACCACGTGAAGCGAAGTAACATTTGCGCGGGATCGAGACGGACGACAAAAGAAATACGGAAAACGGAAAACACGGGAAAAACGTAGTTGCGGTACACGTACGACGGATATTAGTAGCGCGCGCGCGCGGACACCTGTGCAACGCGTATTCGTGGACCCGTGGAGACACACTACTACCACCGGCGAGACGGCGGCCGGTTCTTTAGCGTAACCGACCGACAACGCTGCCGGGAGACCACGACCACGACCACGGGCGGCGTGTACGTCCGCCGCCATCGTCAGGAAGAGAACGGGGGAACCGGTCCTCGCGGGAAACTGGAACCGCTACCAACCGCAATTCACGGGAATATAGCGGCACCTTTGATAATAGCATGTCTGCACACGCGGCCCGAACGACTGCATTTTTTCCCCTTCGTTCTTTATTTATTTTTTTAACTCATCCGTTTCGAGCAGTATTTATCTCGCAAATACACACACACACACACTTATATATGTGGAAAAATGTCAGCCGTATTGTCTTCTCCGGCAACTTTGATGGCCATTTGATCTATTATTTATCGGATTCTAATAACTTAATTTAATATTGTAAATCAATATGGACAGAAGGCGAACAAAGTGGACCATCAAAACGTGGCAGACTTCTGGACGCACCGATAGTCGCTCCGGTTATACAGTCAATCACTTGTGCGTGAAACCCGTAACTATATTATCCACATATTTTAGATTTTATTTATACTTTACAGACGAAATCAAATTACCTTGTTGACATTTAGTAAAATTCGTTTAAGTTTATTAAAACATTTTTATTGTTATTATTTTGTTATTATTGTTATTATTTATTTCAGTACTGATTTTAAGTGACAACATTTTTAAACTATACATAGAATTTTCAAAACGTGTATATAGGAAAGGTGGTATGGTTCTTAGAGCAACAGACATTTTCGTTCTTGATATCTTTCAATACAAGACAATAATATTGTATACTTATTAATATTTACGAATTTTAATACTTTATAAATCATTTTCAGAAATGAGGTAGCTAATGATGGATAGTTCGATTTATTTTCAATTTATACTCATAATTTATATTTTAACATTTAAAAAATATAGATAAATTATATGATTAGTTTTAAGAATAACGATAACATTATTTTTTAATTAAAATATGCGAGTTGAAATTCTAAGATTGTAAAATTTAAATCTAGGCTACCAAAAAACTGTTTTTTATAGTACCTATTTACATTTAAAATCAAATCGAATGTATTCTTTAATACAAGTAAAGCTGTAATTTTGTTAAAATGTGTTAATTTATAATTAGGTTAGGTTATAATTATGTTATGTATTAACAGGCGAGTTTTCTAAGTTTTTGATTGGAAGAGACTTGACGTTTTTTCACTTTAAATCCCTCGGTAACCATAGACAATATTTACATAAATATTCATCGTAGTGATAAACAGGTGATTTTTAACGGTGATTTAATTAAAATTATTGCAATTCACTATTTATTTATTATTTTTCTTATAACTGAAAAGTGTATTTAAATGTTATTCTTATAATTTTAAGAACCATGTTTTGTAATTTTTTCAAAAAATAATATGATGTAAGAATAGTGAAATACTCAGTCATTACAGGTTGGTTTATTCTATTTTTTATATGTTATTATACAAGATTGCATGATTTACCATTGTTGATGGATTCTTAAATTTATTTCAATAGCTAGAGGCATACATGATAATTAACTAATGGGGGCAGAAATGATTTTTTTGAAGACTTATGTTACTAATAATTATGGTAACCTCTTTTTTAATAACTCACAAATCATAGGTAATTGAAGTACTATTTTATGAAATTATAATTTAGATGTTAACAAATATAGTTACGCAGTATAGTATACTATACTGCGTAACTATATGAACGTTATTTTATCCAAAATTAGAACTATGGACTACATATTCCTATTTATTTAAAGTATTATTTATTATTATTAGTTTGATTCCAATATCAATGGCTATCTTAGTTATATGACCACTAATCATATAAATTTTTAATATCTGAGTAAAATCTTCATAGTTGTAAAAATATTGAAAATTTAAAAATGATAATTTGAATTCTAAGCGAAGCAAAGAATATTTTTACTTTTTAATTCAAAGTTTTCAATGTAATTTTAATCCATATTATGTATTAATAATATAGAACTATGAGTATTATATAAATATATTTATCTACAGAAAATTAAACTTAGTACATAATAAAAAAATAAAATACCAAAACGTCTCAAATGAAAAAGGTTAATAAGAATTTCGATAAACGAGTTATACATATATACGTTTACATTATATTATTTATAAATACATGATATATATGTGTGATGTATATGTATCTATCATCTAGTATTACATTATGTTAATACATTTATTTAAGTAAAAATCATTGTAAGCGTAAATCAACTAATTGGGAGATGGTGTTGTACGACTGGTTAATCTGGTATTATGGGCAACCAAGTTTATTTCTAATAAAACCATAACAATAGTGATATACTTCCAATACAATATAAAAATATCTTCTCTTTTTCTTTTATTAAAATAAAAACTGGTATGTGGATCTCCAATTCATCAACCATAGATTCATATCATGGATTTGTGTAATCAAAAAATAAAATTATCCAAGTATAATATTCTTTAGTAAGCTCCATAGTGACTAGTTTCTTCATTAAACTAATTATTTTTACTGTTTTTTTTCTAGCAGAGTTGTTTTTTATTAACATTATTTTATTATAAATGTTAATAATAATTAAAATTATTATTAATAGGTTAATGGGTTTTTGGAATTTTATATATTTTTTATGTTTTTAGTATTATTAGTGTCACGAAATACTTTTTCTATTATACGTATGTCTTCATAAATTTATGGTCTTAGCTATGTGACATATTTTCACACTGCATATCATAAATACCGCATTTATTTAGAACGTACGTAACATCCCAGACAATCATATTATGAATATTTTAAATGTTATCTAAATATTTTAGTATTGGTGAAAATTGTATTTCAAATAATTTTTAGTTGATGGACCAACTAAAATAATGTCTAATTTTTAAAATTATATTGAAAACTTATACCTACATAAAAAATAAAAAATGATTTAATTTATTATTGATCTGTTTTTATAACATTAAAATTACTTCAATAATACAATAAATATATTATATAAATACTAGACTATTTACAACAAAGTGTTTCTCGTTGGATATTTTATTTTTATAATTTTTCATATTGTATAGTTATAAATAATGAATTAATAAAAATATATGTTACCTATAATAGCTATAAAAAAACTAACCTATTCAGTGTTCAAAATGTAAAATCAATTTTAGAAGGACATAACAACATATCAACAATTTGGTTTTTTTAAGATAAAATGTATAATGTGTTACGAGTATATACACGTAAAAATATCTTCTCCCTTCTACCTATATAGTCATAAAAATATATAATACAATAAAAACAACACATTTTTATAATTATACATTAAGTTATTCAATTGTATAAATCTATTAAAAATACTAATCATTTTCTAGACAAAATATTTCTTAAAAAATAAAATGTCGATATTCAATGACTTTACTGAGGTTTTATTTTATCTTCGAAATAGGTAGTAAATTGGATTTAATTGTTAATATCATCAAAAATAAATGAAACAGATATTTTTAATTTTAAGTGAAGTAATTTAATTACAATGAGTATCGAGTGATAGGTCATCAGTTTTACTATATTGTGTTTTTACTTGTTATTTGTTAACAATTACATATTTAGAATATCATACAACAGTAGTTGTTTTTTGTTTTTTTCTTGATATTAATATTTTGATAAAAACATAATCATGATTTTATCATAAAATTATCTTTTTAAGTTTGTTACTTTTTTTCTAAAGTACTAATCCTCAAAAAGTCCTAAATATAAACTGTTAATTATTTTTAATAAAAGTGTTAACATTTTATGTTATATATTACGAGTATAATATTAATAACAATAATATACCTATGATTGTAATATATAATCAATATATTATTATTATATTAATATATACCATAATTGTAATGTTTCATCAAGGCTTTAGCTCCGTGTTTTTAATAGAAATCATAGATTACATTTTTTTATAATATCATAAATAATTTAGTTTTTAGGTTTTTATTATTTTAGTGCATTTTTCTTATCACTCATTCATTTTTTTTTTGGCATTATATTATAATAATTATGATTTATACAATATTATAATTTAAAAGTTGATGTCAATTGTTGATTCGTTTTATTTTCACTACATTGCTATAAATATAAAAACTGTATCAATGTATCAAAAAAAAAATTATTTTTTCTGTAGCTCAAAATAATCTAATATACACACTATTTGTATCCTATTATGATATAAAATATTTTTAAAATTAATAAAAAAAAAAAAAAAAATATGAATATGATTTACAATTCATCGTAATCATACAAATATTATTATATAATATTACATAATTGTTTTACATTAAATTGAATTCCCAAAAATCATATTAGTTTAAGATATTTCATATAAGTTTAGGTAAAATAAGTTAACATTTCGGATGGACGAAACAATTGATCACGATTCTAATTATTTTTATAAATATAATTTTTAAAATTATTAATTATTAGGAAATTTAACTGGATGATCATATAATCTTGGTATAGATTATTGCCTTTATAGGAAATATAAGTTATAGTAACAAGTACTAAATACTATATTATTACGTTAAAATGAAATAATACGATCAGGCCCGTATTTAAAAATTTGGAGCCCATGAGCATATAATTTATTTTGCTTATTATTTTATTATGAAAATCGTTTGATTCTTTTTGTAATTAACAAATTAAACAAATCATAACATAATAAAACTTACTATTTTCTTTTTTTTGTTGTTTTATTTTTTTTTTTCATTAGGTACATCATTTTTAAAAGTAAGTTTCTAAAATATTTTGCCGCCCCTGAGACTTGACGCCCCCGGGCATGTGCCTACCTATGCAACCCCCCGCCCCCTAAATACGGGACTGAATACGATAATCATACTAGATTATTATTCAATGATACTGATTATTTTACATTAGAAACAAATGCTGTTAACTTTTATCAAGATAAAACAATTAATTTAGATCAGTATGATATATCAGATTATCTCCTGGATAACATTTACAAAATTTCCCTAGCTCATAAAATTAGTGACAGAATTTGTAGGATTTAAAATTAAATTACTTGAATTTTATACGTGATTTCTTATTTTCACTATGTATTTTTCATAATTTTGATTAGAATTTATTTTAATTAGGTAATTTTTCAATTTTTTTCATAATTTCTTAAAAAATAACTTCTTATGAATTCAGGTTTTCAGTTTGTATTTAATTTAATAAAACTATTACTATTTTGTCTTAATATTTTTTAATTTATTACAAGAATATGATTATTGTTATTCGTGACTTGAGTGTCAGATTTATAATAAAATATTCAATAAACGTACCAATAGTTTTTCAACTTTCGCTTAAAATCGGTGTTGAATTGTTTGATTCAAAATTGCTTTCAAATGTATGTAAAAAAATTTGACAATAAGACATTCGTCCTACTAACCTACACATAGTTCGTGTTATATCCAAATACTTAAATATCTATAACTAATATTCTGAGTACATATAGCAATATTAATGATACGAATAACAAAAATATAATTTCTAACTTTATAAAATCTGTACAGTTGTTTGGTACACAAACTTGTTATCTAAACCAAAATTATATCATTACAAAAAACTCCCGAAGGAAAATTGCATATGTTTTTGTGAAAATCGGTGTATATTTTAGTTACAAGGTTGTATTCCTAATTATATATTTTTTATACCATTGTTTTAGTAAAATGGTGATTTCTGAGTTCTATAATTTTATACAAACTATATTTGTTTTTAAAATTAAGTATAATAGTTGAAATATAATTACTTTTTGTTTAATACTAAAACAAGCATAATGCTCATAATATTGCGGAATTTTTTTTATTATTCTAAGAAGTATGAAGTATTGAATATAATAGTATATACTATATAATATGTCAGTCAAACACCGCGAGACTATTATGAATGAAACAAAAATAACGCCTAAAAATCGTGTCTATAGGCAATACATTGATCTAATACGACTGTGAAAGAATCACTAACATGAATCGCATTAATTTTTTATTCAACTTGTATGACAGGTAAACCTCAAATACTTTTTGATGTATTGCGTAAAACAATGATAATATGTATCATGGTCCTTTTTTTAAAATTTTTAAGTATATCAAAATTATAAAAAATGTCCAACTTAGTCGTAGTAAGTTTAAAGGTCACGAATTGTAATACAAACTTTAAAACGGTTAAACATAATCACTATAATGACGATTGGGATGAATGAAGAAACGCAAACCGAGTAAAATATTAAAAACTCCCACTACTCGGTGCTAAATTCTATCGCCGAAGAAAAAAATAATAATATTAGACTGAAAAGAAATAGAAGTAAGAAAGTCACTAGAAAAAAAGATAAGACCATTTTAAGTGTAATTTTATGACAATGATCAAATAGTTTTGTATCTCTAAATAATTAATAATTTATGCATAAGTTATAATTAAACAGTGAAATAACAGTAAATTATAATTTTTATCATTATTACCTTTATGAATTTATTTATTATTGAGGTATAATAATTTAATATTAATATCTTTTTAATAAAAAAAATTAAAAAAATACAATAATGAAGTACATGAAGTGTAATAAAAATGTATATCTATTTCGACAAATATGATTTTTTAAATTTTATTTTACAAAGTTATCGAATTAGTAATCCAAGATATAAAGAGGTAGATAATAGTACATAATAAAGTTAGGTACATCAATTACGTTACTTGACTTATAAAGTTGTTGTATTTTCCATAATATTTCCAAAACCGATGAAAATTTAAAATACATACTGATTTCAGTGATGTATTTATAGTTTATGAGGCCCAAGGCTAATCATTTTTGTCACCCTTATGATTATAATATAAAAGATTATTCAAATATTGACGTAGAATTTACATTAAGTATAGTCATAATATGTATCATAAACAATAACCTTTATTGGAAAAAAAAAACAATTCTCATGAGTCATAAATCATAATATAAAAATACAAAACTGTCGTATCATTTATAAATATATTTGTGACAAAATTAAAAAAACACACATGGACCAATTAAGTCCAGAACTTAAAAAATTGACGACGGCATTTTTTATGAGCAAATTTATTAATAATGTTCTCATAATTAATATCCCTATAAATGTTGTTCTCAATGTTGAGAATAGTCAAACTGTTCAAATGATCTTCAGTTAACTGCGATCACGAGTAATTTTTAATCCATTTTAATGTTGTAAATAACCTTTCAGCTGAACAGTTTAAAGCTGGAAAATATTTTTGAGACTATTTCTATGTAAGGAAATAGATCACATATTTTTGTTTTTTAAACAATATATTGATTTCCAATACTGTACGTGGAAGTTGTATACTTTAATGGTGATTGTGGAAAGGAAATATTTTTTTATATAATTTTAATTTAGCAGCTTTTTTTATAATAAGTACCACTTTTCTGCATCACTTATTTTAGTCAACTCATACAAATAAATAAAATAGTATAAAAATTAAATAAACACTTTAACACATTGAGTCAGTCACACGTAATCAATTAATAATATTAATTTAATATACATTATGACTATTCTATATACAACATTAATAGAAATAATTTTATGAAAAACCAGACATTATATTACAATTTTCTTAATATACCTAATATCTTAATATTATAATAAAATAATATATTTTCTTAATATTATATAATAATAATTATATTAAAATATAATCGGCTGCCAACAGTCGATGATATCCAAAATACTATTTAAAGGGGGAAAATATTAACATTTTGCTATAAATTGATAAAAACACGAACCAAATATACTGATGCCTATTTATTTTAAATAATACTATGTATTATCAATACTAATACCTACTTACTAATTGTGATTTATGATGATATATAATATATGTGGTATTATAAATGTTATATAAATGTTAATATACAGCTTTAATAACACTTCTTTAGCATTTATATTTTTGTATACGTTTTAAGTTAAAAATAATTAAGTATTATTTTTGATAAAAATAAAAATGGTTTGTTATAAAAAATTTTAAATCAAATAAAATAAATAAATTTTTAAAAATTTCATATTTGTTCAGATTTTTGCCGTTCATCAACATTTGCCGCCCAGGGATGTAGCCCTGGTTATCCTTAGGTTAAATACCTCCCTGACTGATTCAATTTATAATTATATATTTTTGATGTAGGATACCTATTTGGATTATGAATAATTGAAAGATATTTTTAATAAAATAATTTAAACTTTATACACTATCAAATGGTTTTCATAGTTAAAAATATCTTAGTTGAGCTGTTTTTATTACGTAGATATTAGTCAGTAGATAGTATATTTATGTAAAGACAAATATTTTTGTAACACATTATTTTATTTAGTCTTATCATTGAGACAATGGACCGCGTTGTTTACTAAAATGCTATCATATAACATATTTCTATTATATTATAGATAATACAAAACTTTAAGTAAATATTCTAGCCATGAACATGTTAAAGGTTAAAAAATAATATATAGAGAATAAGCTGTGTTCAAATAACCTGATACCATTTAAAATCGTTTTTAAAAAAGTGTTCCTATAAAATAGTATTTAATTTTATTATACAGTAGTATACATGGAGTTGGTCAATAAGTATAAAACCGCTCAAAAAGTAAATAAATAACAGTATACATGGTGGAGATGTAAACTTACTTTATTTGAGAGACAAGTTGGATTTACTTACCCATTAAACTAAAAGAACTTGTGAATCTTCGTTCCCTGATTATCTACATCTAACCTAATACTAAACAATAACTACAAAAATACAATTAATAAAATAAAATTATTGTTAAAAACTACAATATCTCATGTATATTTTTCAGTTATAAGAACACGAAACATATTTAATATTAAAATCCAAAATCTTCTTTTTCTTTGAATTCGACTATTAGATCATGCATTCAAATATATGTCACGCTACTTTGCCTTAACCATCGTCAATACATATGATTCGAAATTTGGAACCATTATAATATAATGTATATTATTCCTGACTTAATTTTCCTTTCTTATCCACGGTCGCTCTAAAGGTTTTTATCCACGCTAATATTTCCTATTTTCTCCATGCATGTTTCCCTTATTAAATCAAGTCTTTGATACTACTGTTTAAGTTCTTTATTTTATCGAGTTCTCTATTCTCCCGTAATTTCATTTATACACGGCCCGAAGATTCTCATTAATATTTTTCTTTCGAATATCAACAGTTTGTTTTGTTTTGATTTTCGCAATGTTCACACTTCACATCCGTATATTATCTCTGAACGATTAGATGTATGATAAATCTATATCTTGAAGTTCTTTGATATCATTTTCATCTTTAACATCTTATTTAGTCCGTTGTTACATTTATTACTGAATTTGAGTCTTGATTTAATTTCGAACAGTTCATCATTTTTTGTGTCAGTAACGTTTTTAAATATTTGAACTCTTGCACCCTTCTAGATATAAGTGTGCTTAGTTCTCGATATCTCCTCTCCCTATGATCAAATCATTGAATGCCAGTTACTTTTTCATTTCTTAAATGGTAATACCTATCCAGTGGGTTTATGCTTTAAATGGTGAAAAACTGATGGTCATCTCTTTTTCTTCTTTAACGTTGTAAGATATTAGTAAACTAAATGTTTGCTTTAGACAATGAAATAGAAAGAATACGAAATAGAAAGCATGTAATATGTGTGAACACAAGGCCTTAATTTCGGAGTGTCTGTAAGTTTTCGATTATCAACCTATCCGCATCAAATTTTCAGCAGGGTTCATAATAGTGACGCGTGGTGATATGTTATTTATTGAGTAAATACTTACATTGTTCTTTAAGCAAATTTCATAAGAAATTAATTTTACTCGTATAAATAAAAATAATTTAATCGTATTAATATTTTTTTTATTGAACTCCCAACGAATTAAATTAGCGCTAATACTCTTTGTTATTGACATGAATGTTTATGTTTATACGGGAAAAACATAGTTTAAATAATAAATTTGTGTTAGAATATAATAATATAGTTGAAATAATAAGTCTATTGTAAGATTTTTTCTATCTCGGGTCGCTGTAACATAATTGTGCTCGTTAACCTTTTAATATTACATAAAACGAAACACGATTGCGTTCCATGAAGTATAGGTGTTTTCTTTTTAACACATTTCCTTTCCAATTTTACAAGCTTAAGATTTACAACAAAATTAAATTGTTGGATTGTTGAATAATTGTTTCATATTATGACATCATTACACATTATACTCGTACACTATTAAAAATATGAAAATTCGACATAGAATCGATAATATTTACAAATAAAAAATTATCAATTACAATTTTATGGAATATAATCATGATCTCATTAGTTTCAAATATTCTTGTATAGACATTTTTTGTTTGTTCTACTTCTGTTAAGAAGTTTGCATTATAAAGTTAAATTTATTTATTTATTTTTTTTGAGGTTTGTTATTCTGATTTTTTTTAATGTCTTTAATTTTTAAATATTTTCTTTTTAGATATCTAATAATATATTAATTACTTCATGAAAGGAAAATGTAAAGTGTAAAACTCTGAATTATAATTCAATTCAAATTTAAGTTATTGATAGGAGCATTTTGAACACGAAAATTCATTGTCAACTACATTTTAAAGTAAAAATAAAAAACGAAATAACATTTTAATCATTGATCTATTTTCTGAATTTGAATTATTTTATTTTAATAAATTGTTGTTGCTTTGGATTTTCAACTAACCTTGACCTAAATTAAATATATATACAGCCTATAATTTAGCTATATGGAAAAACTAAAACTAACGTTTATAGTATTGTGTGTACTTTTCTTAAAATTGAAATATAAATTAGAATAAGCCAATGATATTAATAAATTTATGCCTGAGAAATTTGAACACAATCGTGAATTGTATATGATATTTATATAAACTTCAGTTGATATTGATGCCATAAACAGTATATTCAAAAAATATAAAATCCTATTTATTACATGCGTTAAAATTTTTAAATAGTTTATTGGAAAATCGTTTTAAGGACACCTCCTTTATATTAAAGAATGCCATCATATTGCGATTTTTGCAAGTCAAACGGAGACAATCATGTTATTTTTGATGCATACTATTTGCCTCCCAAATTATACGTATTGTCTCCCATCCTTATCGTAAATGAAAAGGTTAATTTACGCAAGGTGCTTCCGATGACCAGGTAATTCATAATAATATACGAGTTGCCTCCCAAGAATTTTCACACCAGTTGCCTCTCGTATAGAATTAAATAGTGGTTCATAAATATATAACAGCTCTATACAATTAAAGTTATTAATGCAAAGCTAATCTAAGTGTTTATTATGGATTATAATGGTTCAACTTACTTTATAATTTTCGTCTACTTTAAAAAAGCTATACTTATTTGGTTGTAGAGTTCTGCGTTTTTTGTTGAAGGTTTACTAACGTGTTATGCACTTCATTTAAAAAATTTCTAAAAATTAGTTCAAAAATTCAAAATTGCTTAAGAATTTATAAAAATAAAATCTTACAATGTGAACGAGTGTTAAAAATCAACTACACGAAACTTGATTATTTACGATAACGCATATTATTCTTTATAGTCTGGTTTGAATTATAACTTATCATTACACAAAAATGTATATTATCTTAATGTTCAGTCGTATAGGTATAATCGTGTAAAATATTAAGTATAACAAAAGTAAAAAATTACGACTTTGAAACTATAAACTTATTTAGATACATTAAGTTTAAAAATGTTAGGAACCACTTATATATTTATTACCTGCAACTGTTCCTAGACCCTTTTCATTTACGATAAAATTTAGGGTACGTTGGGAGGAAACTCGTATATAGTCAGTAAGTTATTCGTATAAAAATTATTGACCTTTTTGATTTCGGGAGAAAACTAGTATGCGTTCACTATTTTCATGTTGTTTCTTACATCTAAAGGAGTAATACAAGCGCACTTCGCGGTGATGGTCGGCGAAAAAATAATATTCATAAATTAATAGGAAATATACCACTCATGTGATGTAATATTAGTCAGTATTCAAAGTTTAAATGTTTAATCGATGTATTCAAATCGTGTTATTTAGTATATTAATAATGAAAATTATTCGATATGCAATGGAATAATTAAAATTATGTTTTTAAAAATATTTGTTCATATGTATCGACAGTATTCAAAATATTACTATTTTCCCATCAAATTTTGATAAATAAGAATCACATAAAGTTTAATAAAATAAATAAGAAAAAATATGATTTAAATTTTAATCATTTGATTTACTTTTTTGTACAATTAATCTAGAGGTTAATAAGCAGATTAGTACGATTCACCGTAAATGGTTGTCACAACATAATTATTGTAGCGTTGAACAAAAAATAAAATACACTGCAAGATAGCCACGAATGGTTGAATTAATATATGGTATAACACTATTATTTTTAACATTGAAATATTTATTTCCTATCGTAGTTATACAATAAAAGTGTTAATTTTTCTTCGTTTACGTACAGACTCGGTTCATATTTCACGCATAGTGATTAATTCAATTTTACAAAGGTTTTTATTCTAACCAGTATTTTATGTTTTTACCAAAAATGTTTTTTTTCCACATTTTGCGAACAAAATGCGGCGAAGCAAATTTATAGTTTTGTTGTTTAATAGGTATACAGGGAATGACCGAAACGTTTAAAATAATTTAATGGCCTGGGGCCGCATGCTGCTGTTACCCTATTAGCTATTAAATCCGCGTGCTCTGCAAATGTTTGAAATAATACATCTGAACGTTTACACGCAGATTTCTTATGATTACTTTGTAGTTTGTACCCAATTCATAATTGGCACTTGGCTGTGTTTGCTTATTGAGTCTTGTGTTATTTATAATAACATAGATTTATATCGTACACGTATATTATATTTCACGAATTTTCGGCATAACTATTTATTTATTTATTTTATTTTTTTTTTTTATCATTAGTCCGAAGGTTTTGAAAGACACGAGATTTGACCCAAGATAAAATACGTGTTTGTACAAATACAGCTGCTGGTTGTTTTAAAAAACCTGTAAACACGAACGCATTGTTTGTCGTTTACGTTGCGTGTTTCTTCGTTCGACAATATTCTACAACGAAAATACAAATAATATAATAATAGCAATAATAATAATAATAGTAATAATACTTGAAATCTGAACAACGCCATTTTTACGAGACCACACGTCCCCGAGTGAAGCGACTCAGACGTTACCGAAGTCGGCCGGCGGTGGTGCAACACTTGTGCAGTGGTCTTACATTGACCACTTATATATTATTATTATACAGTTTGCATACTAATATTATATTTACTTACACGTATGTATAACAATATAACTGAATAACATATGTATTACCGTAAAAATTCTTCAGATCCATGAACTAGAAATGCATATCCCAGACAGAACTACCTGTTTCAGTCTTTGCCGCCGTTGAATGTTCAGCAAATGCGCTCTCTCTCTCTCTCTCTCTCTCTCTTTCTCTCTCGCTCACTCTTTATCATTATCTTTCTCTCTCCGTTTCTACACACACGCACATGCACTTTAGCGTATACGCATGTTAACCGGGTGGGCGGGATGAATGGTTGTCGACGGTGGCGGCGGCGGCGGTGGTGTCTGGAATACTCCACGACGCTAACGCATCCGTCGCCGTTGCGGACGGTAGGCTGCCACGCGTTTTGTACACCACCGCGCGTACATGAGACACGTACGGAACACACGTCGTAAAACGCGAATATATTAGCACTGCTACTATTGTTGTTGTTGTTATAATTGCGTTACGTACACGGTTAGGCGCGCACGCCATGGCGTACCATGAGCGATCGTTTTTCGTCTTGTTACGATGCGTCTTATCGATCATAACCATTGCGGTTGCCACTGCGGGTGTGTTTATCGACGGCGATCCGATGCGCGACGCGCGTTGCTTTGCCAAGTGTTACCGTCAAATCGCCTCCGAACAGCCCAAAGTACGTACACATCCTATATGATCTAAAATCGTCATGAACAATATTTGCGTTTACCGGACAATAATTGTTTAAATCACCAGTTCGCCACCGGTATGCGTGTTTGCCACTTGATAAAATAGAAAAAAAGATTTGAAAATTCCCGTCCGAATGCGCGTGCTGCTATATAGTTGTAAATATAATCAAGTAAAGAATAATATATACAGTTACGGTATTATGCAGGGTTCAGAATAATTAAAAATACTTCTCTAATGGTCAGCACAAAATAAATCGTGTATTTTTAAACCAATTTCATATCCTTATAACAATGATAATGATATTTTTTAAATGATTATTTAATTCATTTTTTTCTGATGGGAGGATAAATTCTTTGTATTTCTTTTTCCTCCGCATTAGTGAACGTCCATGTGTTGTATTTACGAGAAATACATTTTATTAGAAAACGATTTACTAAATTTGATTTTTTTTATTGTTTTTAAATATTATGGTACTTATTTAATATCATACTTAATTCAAGAAAGAATCATTTTGTACTTGTTTAGCTATTCTTTGCCCATAATATATTACCCACCCGCTCATGTTTAATTATTACTTTCTTTTGTTTTCGTTTGTAGAAGAGTATATCATTCAGTTTAATAGAGTTTACTCATAGTTTATCGATTTACATAATATATGATGTATAATACAATGATACAAAAAAAAAAAAAAATTTTAAATATTTTAATATTGATACATAGACAGTAATTCGTAATATAAGAACAATATACACTGGTAACCAAATTTCTGATGTGTCCTTTAATATCGTTTCTTCTTCATTTCTTATTGCACTTCATCACATCTGTTTTACATTTTAGGCGTTTGCTCCTCTGAAATGGTCAACAAAGTTATACTTGTAATTTTTTATCAAATGGTTGTTAGGTTATTAAATATTATTACAGGTTCACTGGTAATTAGACTTAACTGTCGATCCAATTCTTATATGCTTACATATTTTAATAATAATATATTTTCCATTGATGCACACACAAGATCTAATATATACTCATTAGTTGCACGACATGTATTACCAAGTTCTCATCTTTGTGGTAGTATTCCGTTGATCAGATACATACACAAGATCTAAAACACTTAATAGTTATATGGTATACGCTACCAAGTATCCATCTCTGTTATAGTATTCGACCTATATTATTTTTACGCCTAATAAATAAACTTTTATCGATCTCAAAAACGTCCTATTATTTTTGAACAACCATGAGAATGTTTTCATACATATTCTTATCTTTTATAGTCTTTGAAAGGGGTATTTCATAGTCTAAATTTGCGTTTGTAGAAGCTTATAACTCTACCATGTACCATATATACAATCACACCTTTTTGTGTTCAACACGATCTTAAATTACATTGCCAATTGATTTTTTTTTATACCTAAGACCATTTTGTGCTTAAAGTTCCTAGTAGCTTTATGAATAATATTAACTTTTTGCATAAATATTATTGTCGACGAATTGTCGTGAACAATATTATAAATCTATATGAAATGTATGTTATTTCAAATAGCGTTATTAAATGTGATTTGTACACTTGTTAAGATTACACTAAACTAGATCAATAAGTAAAAAAAATGATTTACCTATCTGTAAACCACTTTAAACTATCTGAATGTGTTATAATAATTTTAAATTATAAAATGGTATAAACATTGAAAACTGGACCGATAATAGAGGCGGAGGAATATTTTCTATGTTAGTAACTAAACAAGTACTATCAACAGTGTTGAAACTTATCTAGATACATTTATCAAAATAAAAATATAAATTATCTATTATTTTATTTCGATAGAAATAATAACCTTTGTCTATCTTAAATGAACACTTTAGTTAAATACTGTTTATTTATCTATATTTTTTTTTCATGTATAATATTTAATTAATAATTTGAATGCTTTGGGGATTTGGGGATATTTTCGTGCTTCGTCTGGGTAGCGGTAACAAAGCATTTATCTAGGCTCAATAATGACTACAAAATATTTGTATAAATAAGAATATATTTCTAAATTTTAAATGTATTGTCTTATTAAACAAACATTTGTATGTTTTTAACAAAAATAATGTGTTTAGGTTTTTGAAAATGTTTAATGATTTAAATTATAAATAAATATAGGTTGTCTTAATATATATATATATATATTAAATTATATGACGTGATAGATGAAATACATCACTACCTATAATTATTATAAAGAGAAAAATAGGAATATTTTACTAAAACTAAACTTTATTATCGTGTGAAAAATTATAGCTTGTTGTAGTGAATAGAGTAAATTTTTGTCTTATAACTAAAAATCGATAAGAAAAAAACACACGAATGTAATGAAATAATTATCTGTTAAATTATATTATTTTTTATTATTTAAAATATAAATAAATTGTGTAGAAATGTGTGGTATGTTTAACAATACAATGAAACGTTAAATATAATCAATTACCTATATATAATATAGAACGTTTAAAAATACGGGAAATTAATAGTTTTTTTCTCAAATTTCTTTATTTGAAACTCATAGGGATTAGTTTAAAAAATTATATATTTAAGTAATAATACTAACATACTTATATCTATTTTTTTTTTTATTTGCAAATTTTTATTTTCTTTTGTTGTTACTCAAACAATCAATAGTATTTTCTTTTATATGTATTTTATGAAGTATTAACAGTAATTATTAATAAGTATATCATAACAAAATATCATTAAATAATGCAAAATATATATTATGATTTTATTTGAGATACAAATATTACATCCTTTACACCGTCCTCAACATTTCCGTTTTCTCTCCAAAACTTCTTTTATCGAGTCAATGGGAAGTCCTTGATTGTCTGCATGTCATTATCTCATCATAATAAGATTACTTTACTCTCAGGTTCTACCTGATAGCCTCGTCCCCAAGGTTCAATAGGTTCATAAGTTCAACTTCAACAAACCTGATTGGGTTCGATTTTCTTCTCTGGCTGAATCTTGCATTCCTCCCAAGTTTTCTGATGATCGTACGCTTCTTTTACAGATATAGCCATTAATGTAGCTAACTCAAGCATATCAAAATCTAAAACTTCACTCCACGCCAGGGCTTCCTCTATCTGGTGGAATAACAACTTCACAGCCACATTCAAAACTATATTTGCTACATTCCGGTTGTTTAGACAGTCTAAAATTTCTACTGATTTTCTGATATATAAAAATCAATGCGCAATCACTCGTAGAACATTGAAACTCGTCAAATTATCAGCATGGAGAGAATTCAACTCCACACTCAACTCTATTACTTCTATTTCAACCTTTTGGTCCACAGCCAAAAAATTTAGACAAATTATCTCTCCCACCTCCTAAGCTGCTAATGAGGATTGGTTTGATAATTTCTGCTCAAAAGTTGCCCCAGATTATATTCCTATGTACAACGAAGTTAAGTACATTCAATGTGATAATACAAGAGTTCAGGTAGAGGACCACCCCATGCTAAAATCAACACCTACCGCTGTGCTGAATGTTGAGTCCACCTCTACCAATTAGATATTGTTGCATTACTGATAAATTTATATTGAAATGCTCATATTTATCAAACTCTCCAACAATCGATATATTTATCTCAATTAACAACAAATGGAGATTCGTTCGAAGATTCACACCGTTACTTTCATCCATGATTCAAGCTTTCTCAACGGTCTTTTCTCATATTTACAAATTCCACAAACAACCTCTTTATGACATAAACTTTGATGCACTAACATTCACCCTAGACACGATGGTCTCACCTAACTTCCTGGGCCACACCCCTAATAGCCAGTATTTTAGCAATTGCCGACAACCCCTTCTTTTCAAAAAGCTTCCCAATAATTCTAAAAGTCATGCATTACAACTATCTCTCAAAATCAGGTAATTCACTATCTCCTTTTTATAGGCTCCAGGGCATATAGGCATAAATGGCAACGAGTACGCCGATTCGTTTGCTGTTTCCGCCGCCAAACAATTTTACACGGATCATCTGTAGTGTCCCTATACTGATGTAGTCATTTTTCTTCGCATATCTATACCGGAGCTGTAGAAGCTGGAGTGAGATTCTTTTCCAGAGTCTTATGTTTTTGGATATAGGTCAATATTTAATAACATCCCTATTCAACCATGGTTTCAATCCCTGAAGTTGAGTTGCGCTGCCATAACCAAACACACCGGATTATGCACGGGTCACCTCCTACTACCACATCACTCATTTAAATTGGGACTCAATAATAGTACGTATTTTCCTCTAATCTGTGATGGAGATTACTATGACTTCCAACGCCTCATAAACTGTCCATTTCTCTCCACCTAAAAAACCCAGTTAAAAACTCTCTTTTCCACTTATGGTATTAAATTTTCTCTCATTGACGCTTTATCAACTAACAATGTTAACATAATTATACATATGATCAATTTTATATTTCAATCATATCTCCAAATTTAAGAATATGAGTTTAACTAACTCATATTTAAACATCAATGTTCATATTATTCGTAGGGTTGCCATAAAAGGTGAAACCGGGACAAGACAAATACATTATTGAATAATTTAAGTTTTATATAACTTTTAATATGTTGTTGAGTGGACCATTAATGGCCGGCAATATAATATTTAAAAATATTTTTGTAAAATAAAATATATTATATATTTATATGTGTAAATTTCAAATTATGTTTTTATTATATATTTATACCTAGATTTTTATTAAAATTATACCTTGAGGTAAAATCATCGAAATTAAGAATTAAACAATTCTACATTTCCTCTAAAGGCCTAAGTCGGGACATATAGACATCCCGAAAACATTTTTCGGGACACTGAGTCACAAAGTCCAAAACCGATGACAATCTCGGTTTTCCGGGACGTATGGTGACCACATACATAATTTATTTAACATCAGTGGAACTTGAGTACCTACGAGTACCTCTATTTACCATTTAAGCTGGTTACGTAGCTCCAAATTGATTATTATTTAAATTTAAAGTTTTAAACCAGTGCTGTAGCTTCAATAATATAGATATAAAATACTTATCTATGTTGTATTATAGCCTATGGGTACCTCGGTGACACCGAAGCATTGCGAAATCAGTTCCTGCAACGTCATCGGTTAAACAATGACAAAAAATAAATAAAAAAGGTACCTATAGTCTATAGGTAAGGACAGATAAAAAAAAATCCACTTGTTTTACTAGTAACTTGTAAAAATAGTTGTTTATTAGTAAAACGATATTGAAGTTAAATATATTGGTACTTTGTAGATTTTATTTATCGTTTTGTTTTTTTAATACCCCGAATAATTACGGTTTTTCGGTATACCAAATAATTTCAGTTTTCGGTATACCGTTATAAACCGGTATTGAAATCAAAACTGTAATATCGAAAATTATTTTTAATACCGTCAGCCCTAACTACTCGTACATTAAATTGTACATCTATTTTTTCGTCTATTATACGTAAACAATAGTATTGTATTTGAGAAAAGTTTGATTTTTATTTATCATAGATCCGTTGGATAGATAATTCGACCAAAATAAATTGTGGTATGTAGGTAAAAATATCAAACATATGTCTGTTGGAGAATATATTATCAATGAATCTTGTATTCATGACAACGATGGAACTTTATGCATACGTAAAAGAGAAAAACGAAACGAGCTCTACAGTCACATTATTTATCAACAAACGCCCGACAAATGCCGTTTTTATACACTTTGTGACCAACTATTAAAGTATAATAATATTATACAGCCGGGTGTTTATTATTTTTTTAATAAGTATAAACCATTTACTCAAGTGAAATGAATGTTTTTGATAAAAATTTCATTTCTATCTTATTATAATTATTCGTTGTTGCGCAGAGAAAAAAAAACAAATCAACTGAAACTTTGAGTGCTCCTTGTTGAAAAACACGTGTATAATATTTGCGCGAACGTTAAAACCAAACTGTGGCACTGCAGTCGGCAGAATAACGCGATTATAATAATATGACTTGTAATAGTTGTATTAACATTGACAATAGTTTAAAACATATTTAGTCGGATTTCGTGACGTAACTGTAAAGTTTATTATGATTTTTTTTTTTTTTGCGCAGTGTTATAGCCGTTGTCTGAACGAACGGTGGATCAAGCCGGGCGAGTGTCCGGTCGCCGACCTTGACGGCGTTGCTTCGTTGGACCGGCCGTGTCTGGAGCAATGCAGTTCCGACGACTTTTGTCACGCCGAGTACAAGTGCTGCCGGCACAGCTGCGGCATAACTTGCCAGCCGCCGGTCGTCCGAGCCGACCATCCAGGTACACGTGCACAGCTTGTAAAATAATATTATTTTTCGCGTAACTGTATTGTTCCACCGCCGTATTCATCGACGATGTATGTATATTTATCATTCGTATGAATGTAAATGGATTTCACTGAAAATCCACTGTGACAGTGGAGGAGACTGATGCTCATTTAAAATCGCTCCCCGTTTTATTATCAATAAGATTTTTTTTTTTTTTTTTTAATAGGCTAAAGAACCAAATCATTAAATGTATTATTAAGAGTAAATTTATCTCTTCTCTTCAAACAATAGAGTCTAATCATTGCTTTCCATATACTTCCAGGTCCTAGTACTTGTGTATGGTTAAATAATTCTGTTCAACTAATAGAAATAAAAAATAAAAATGTAAACACTTGATAATATTAATAGGATATTTGAAAAAAATATTATGTTTATAATTTTTCTATGCGTAGGTTTATTTAGAGAGGAGGTAGGAAATGGCCAATAAACTCCTCAAGCCTTTTCAAATTGTGTCACTGCCTGTAGATTATAAGTAGGATATCACGTACCATACGCACTAAGCGATTACTTTTATACCAATAAAATTATATTATAACATAAAATATTATACATTATTATTTCCAAAAAGACTCTCACGGTGAAAAATGTTTGTAATAATAAATATACTCAATATTAATATGCCTGAATGGCTAAATAATACAAATGTCGTATTATCATGGACACGCAGCTCTCTTTCAGCTTTCTTTCTTCGGTCCATCTTAATTAGTTAATTTATTTTTTCTGTCAACTGAAATTCACCAAAGGTTTCCGTTCGACTTAATTATCAACTATTCTTATTCTCCTTTCTGTACCAAAACCTTTTTCTTGCACTAGCATAATCAAAATTAATTAACAGCTTAATACTAATATTCAAAATTAGAGGAAGAGTAGAAATTAATTTTCTCCATAATGATATTTAATATGTAAAAATATTATAAATAAATCCAAACCTTATTTAATAAACATGAATACATAATATTGTGTTTAATATTCCATCATCTGAAATATCGATAAATATTACAAACTTAGAACTTTAAGAGATACCAGTAAATTTTTGTCCATGAATAATAAGATAAACTAATTAAATAAAGATAACAATTAAAAATCGGTAAAATAGAAGAGTTTTGCAATGACTTTCATAATTTCATTGACTATAAAAATAATATTTAAAATTTCTTTAAATGTCCGAGTCGGAGAGCTGCAGCTCCCTCAGTTTCCTCCTAGCAACACCGCCGGATTTTCGTATTACTTGCTGCCTGTGACTAGCTTACTAATGTAAATTTGTCTTTAAAATATTATAATTTTGATTTTTTAAACGTCCACTTTTTCGGAGACTAAATTTCCACTTAAATATTTTAATTTTAATTCGCGCACACGTTACTGAATTTTTGGATTTATAAATACTTTTAAACGGTAAATATGATCACGGTGCTGTATTGTACGCGCTACAGGTCTACCGGACGTGCCGAACATCGTCACTGTGTCGGATTGCCGAAAAGCGCTGGCGGTCGAATGGTCGTCGCCGGCGCCGGAGATCGCGAGTGCCGGGCACGTGACGTACGTGCTTCAGGAACGGCACCATGTGGGTATCGAATACGTGCCCGAGCGGATGACGGCGTGGATGACGGTGACCAGGACCGACAGGACTCGGGAACAGTTCAAGCAGCTCTACGCGCCCGGCCGTTGGTTCCAGTTCCGCGTGGCGGCCATCAACGAGAACGGCACCAGGGGCTACTCGTCACCGTCTCAGCAGTTCTTCGTCCCGATTGGCCGACGTAAGTCGCGGCGCGCGAACCGCAACCCACGGTTTACGTGGGCGCCACACACCGAAGTCGATCGTCTAACCGTCTTGCAACGCACACGCGTCGTAGTAAACCGAGCCAACCGTTGTTAATGCACTCGTACGGTCGTTACACGGTTAACAATTAGATAACACGACGGTCTGCGCGAGTTGGCGAGAACAATATTTTCAATATTATACGAGAACGAGTTTTTTTTTTTTTGCTTCTCTTTAGTACCGCGGTTTTCTGTGACACGATATGCTGCAAGTATTTTAACCGTGTAGGTTACACAGTTGAGTGAGGCCGCCCCTAGTGTTTTTTTTAAATCGAAATTTTCGAGCCCATGATAGACGCTCAACATACTAATTAAATGAGAATAAATAAAGAAAAAAAAAAAATGTTTCTTAGAAACGTGTCAGCAAAAATGTACATTACTGGTACTGATAGTAACTTTTGAAAAATCAAAATATTTAAAACAACTTATATCGAAATATACATCGTATTGCTGTTGATACTTATTAAATATATGACATCAGTTAGAACGATTAGAACGAGTGAAAATCTGAAGAAATGCTACTACATAAAATGCGTGTAAGAGAGAGACGACTGGTTTTACTGTTCCACATTCCTTTTATAATTCATTTTTCTATTTATTCATACTCTTCTACATTATACGCCAACATGTATAAAAATATTGAAAATCCAAAATTCGTATTGAAGATCACTTTATATTTTATAAATATACATAACCCAGTTGCCTTTATCAATATTAAAATTATAGCACATATTTTAATAATAAGTTACATTTATGGGTTATCGTTGTGTATGTGTGTGTGTGTGTGTGTATGGGGTGGGGGGTAATTACAAATTAAAGCTTAGATTACAATACTAGAACTAAGAATAAAGAGAATCATAGGAGAAGGGTTTCAGGAGGTGATCGAGAGTTGAGACTAGTGTTAGTTGTATGTTAACTGAGAAACCGAAGATGAGTGAATAAGGATAATTTGGAGAGAGAAAGAGAAGAACAGTCAAGAAGAGATGTTGAAGGTTGCACAGGGCTTCTTCAGATTAGAGATCACTTATTAAGCGATTTTGATCACATCGATTCATAATTACAAACAATACAACCAGTTTTATTTCGTAGATACTTAAATTAAAAAGAAAAAACTTTAACGATTAACGAGAATCTCAGGATTCAGGAAGAGTGAACAGCCAAATTCCTACTTTTTTTCCTTAACTAAAATTGTGGCCTGGTGTAAATTTTACTTGAGTTGAGCTTGATAAGAATACATCAGAAGTCGCACTATTTACAGGACTACATGTTAAGTCGATCTTTAATACATGTTTAATAATTATTTGTTAATAGTTGTATTTTATTATGTATATATTATAATTTGATCCTCACAACGAAACACAAAGATTTTAAAATTGTCTAGATTCTCCATATATTATTATAATTTATGTAAAAATATGTAAAGGGCATACAATCGATAAAATCATAAATATTTCCTGTCTACAATTTGTACATAAACACGTGAATCCAAACAAGTATAGAATTTCTAAACTATCAATTAAAGCAGTTGAAAGAACGATTAAACTATTTAATCGTTATTATTTATATTTATGTTAATATATTTAAATACACGTATTAATTTATTAAGAATCAAGTCCTTAAATCGTCTGTTCGGTCTTGTAAACGTGAAGTTTGTTGTTTGGTGAATTTAATATTGCTTAACGGTCCTATAAAATATTTTTGCATATTTCTACATATTTTGTACATTATGTCAATGTTTTGGTAATAAATCTACCTACGCATGTATGTATACGATTTTATATCTTTATAATCTGAATACTATAAGTAATATATTTCCTTTTTCGAATGCCCGTTTCTTTAGTTGTATGTGTAGTATGTATTCTATGTACAAAATGATTTATGTATAGTACGTATAATATGTACAAATGATTTATACTTAGTGAAATTATCATTATAAATGTTATAATCACATGGATTATGAAAAATTATTTAGTAAAATTCATAAATGGTATTTAAATGTTTTCTAATGATTCGTTACAAATTTCAATTACTTGATGCTAATGTGATTATTTTTTTGATTCACGATTTTTTTTTCATGAATAACCTTTTTTGAATCATTGAAATGTATTATATGTATTTAATATTGATATCATATTTCATGCTAATATTAGAGTCATACTCAATTTGCATTGACGGAACTACGGTCTACACACACTTTAATCGCTTAAAATAAATTCTTATTTATGTTGACAGTAATTAATTAGATTATAATATGATTAGGCTAGGAAAGGAAAACATAAGTTGGTCAATTGGTCATGCACTAATGATGAAAACAACATGTACAGTATTTATAAGCTGGGTCGGCGTTACGTATTGTGAGTCCCAAGCAAATTATTTATATGAAGCATTTTTTCCTTATAACAATAATTATTTGGTACCCCGACAAAATATCGTCGGTAAAATATCGTGTGACCAAAATATCGCAACTAAAATATCGCGAAACCAATATATCATAAAGAAATAATACCGCCGTACAATATTATTGCATCTGTATATTGCATTTAACTTTATCTTATCTAATCGTATTCACCTTTTACCTCTTTTTTTTTTAGAGTTTGAAGATTATCTTCAAGGTAATTTAATGAATATAATATATAATGTATTATTTTTTTTTTTTTTAATATTTATATCAATTCTACTATATAACAATTTTATATGCTTAAAATATATTATTTATTTATAATTAAATTACTGCTATATTTCATTCTGATGATATGTATACTGGTAATATTTATTTCATGCGATATAATGGTTTCGCGATATTTTAGTTGCGATATTTTGGTCACGCGATATTTTACCAGCGATATTTTGTCGATGATTCTAATTATTTGTGTGTTGTGATATTTATTATTTTATAAATTAATATAGATTTTTTTTATATCTCAGCGTTTCGTAGATGAATGTAAAAACATAATATATTATTTTTATCATGCCAAAAAATCCTACTGCCATGAATTAACTTTTCGCAATATCTCTTAAAAATAAATTTAAGTTATAACACGTAAAAGATGTAAAAAAAGTTCTAGGGTATTTAGTTTAGTCCCTGGCTTGAATATTTTGGTTCGGTTCTTTTAGGTTGAAACCATTGTCATATGTTTGCCCATGAAAATCATTTATATCTAGCCTATTTCATTTAAATTGTCCAGTCTAAACCCATTGTACATAAAACATGAAAATATATAAAAAAAAATATTCTTCTATGATAGGTTTAATCGATTTATTTTTATAATGCACAATACGAACAATTATTGATAGTTGTTTTTTTCTACTGAAATGAGATGCGCAATCCGTTATCGCAGAAAAATATTTTATTTTCTTTGATATTTTTTACTGTTTGCTGACAAATTTTTTTTAGCTAATTGTTCAATTCGATCAACTTGAATTGGTTAACTTAAATAATCATAAGTCTATTTATTTTTTATTCGATGCACATGTTTTCTTACTACGAGATGTTCTTGTATAATGGTATCAATATTGGCCATAATTTCATTGAGACCTAAAAACTTACCGTTTTGATCAGTATGTATAACATCAGATGATTCTCGATCAGCATCGCCGTGTTTCACTAAATAAAAAATTTTTTTGACAAATTTCGTCAAAAGTTATATTTTTTCATATACCACTCGACCACCAGAGGTAAAACTTCAACTTCATTATTAATTATTACTTATTATTGAAGTATATTAGTATCAACCGATCATGTTACATTATATGCGATGGTTTTTCATTGTTATAGTTGCAGATCTACTTAATAATATATACTTTAACCGATAAACCTGATAAATTTAATTAGTGGTGTTAAATAAAACACGGGAACTATGATTATTATTTAAACAAAAATACATAGTACATAAATTCTAGAAATATTTTTCCAATTATTTGCTGTTAATCTAAGTTGTTGAAATTTTGGTCTTAGACATTTGTTCTACTTTGCCACGCCTCTAAGGCCGGTCCTGTATATAAGTATATTAGTGCCAATAATTTTTATTTTTGAACTAAATTATTAAATGGCCAAGAAACCAAAAAGGTAACCAAAGGCACGTTTACTGTCTAATAAAATTAATTTTCTGATTTTTATACAAAGTAATATATAGTGGTTAGTAACTTAAATATATGAGATATTGTTGTATTACAGCGATAAAATAAAGTGCCTTTTCTTCTTTGAATTAAAATTCCATTTGTTGGTACTGTTAACAATAAATCTCTGTATAATTTTTTATCAGGATCGATCAATCATTATAGTTTCTAAAAAAAAAAATATATAATGTAAAAGTAATTGTAGTTTTAAGTTTATTACACATAAATATTAAATATAATATTAGATAAACTACTACACTTAAAGAGCAATTCAATTTAATTGTGTAAGAAGGAAATAATTTATTAAAATATTTAATGCTATGCTATATTAAGTGCTTTTTTGAATTAAAGAATATATATATTATTGTAGTTAAAATAAAAAAAAACATGTCACATAATTCACTCTAACTGCTGAAGTACATTATGACGAATTTACATGTACATAATTAGCAGATACGCTCTAGATATGGTATATTATAATTATTATGCAGTAGTGAAATGCCGATGTTTTACCCAGTATAAAATAGTTTGATGATTTCTTATAACTCTAAAGGTATTTGATTTAATAATTATAATGAATTATTATTTATATTATAAGTAGAATAATGATGAAAAGTCCAGATATTATTAACTAAGTATTTTTATTGCTTTGGTTACATCCGTTTATGACTAACGATAATCGTATAAAAATGTTTAATGTTGTTCTTTATAGTTTTTGTTCATTTTTTACATATTTATTTCATACTTTTTATTATTGTTTGAATTTAGTATTTAATACAACGTTAAATGTGTTTTAAAATTATATTGATTTTACCTAAGAAATTACTAATTATTAAACTATAGTTGTTCATAAGTAGTAATTTTAATAACTACTCAGAACGATACTGTTAAAATATTTTTACACTAAATTCAAACCAATTCAAAAAAATCTTATCCACTTTTGAACCTTAAATATTTTAAATTATTTGGCCATATAGAATTTTCCTATCATAAAATATTAGCATAATATTTCATATTATTTAATGTATTCTTCTAAAATTATTCTTTTAAAAATAAGCTTTATGTTTAAAATATCATACTTTTGTATTCAATAATGTATAATAATGAATGAAATAAAATTTTGCTTTAAATTACATTTAAAAAAAAAACAAATGTATAAATTATAGTTTAAAATTATGTTCATATCTAATTGTTTTGCTTGCGGGCTTAAGATATATCTTATGATAATTTCAAATAATCGATGAACTCTAATCTAAATAATATAAAATTATGTTTTATGTTAACTGTTTGGTATTGGTAATAATTTAAAACTGCACTCTAGTGCGAAGTATACTCTGATAAAAATCATGTACGCAATGTTTCAGATGTCTAAATTGTATAGCTATAAACAAATCAAAATATTATAAAGAAATGCCTTGTTACATTTAAAATATAAATATATATTAAATATATTTAATGTTCATAAATTATACTCATGATTTTTACTAATTTGTAATTTATTTACTTTTTCAATACTCTCTGATTCGAAACCGTGCATTCCCAATGTTACCTCTTATCATTTTTATTAAAATTGTTTAATTTTTCGAAAAAAAATATCTCGAAGAATCAACTAGAAAATAGCGAGTTGAAACAATTTATATTTCACAATTACTATACTTAAATTATATCCTAAAGTTATCTGATTAACATTATCAATTATGTACAACATTAGAAGTAAAATATTAAAACGTTGCAGTCAAAAATTGATAGTAATAACTATTCAATAAATTAATGACGATATAATAGCAAAAATATCTTTTAAAATTATATCACATTTATTAATGAACACACTCATAAAAGAGTTTATGTAAAATTAAAATTTTACTTTAAAATTTCAGTAAGTCTAAATTTCGATATGATATTAATATGTTTTTAGAAACATTATACTCTATTTCGTATTGACATAAGCACTTCCATGGATCGTATGACATTTTGCAGGTAAATGCATACAGGTCGAGCCGTATTTTTTTGTAGCTACTCTAACAATTCGTAAATCGTAACTTTTTTCCTCGTAACTACATTTACTATACTTAAAGTCGTTGAATAATGCCTTCATTTACTATACTTAAAGTTGTTGATTAATGCCTATGCGTATATTGGTAAACATGAACGAGCGAATTGAGTAGGTAGTATAGGAACAAATTAAACTAATTTTTTTTCATGTGCTTGTGTACCGATAAATTGTAGTCCCGTCTTAAGATGCATCATGCTCAATATAGCTAGATTTTCAGTTTTTTTTTATACCCCTGAAAATTCAACATAACATAACTTTTGGATTGAGATTACATCAATATCCGGATTTTCATGTCATTCTAATAATCAGGATACTTGAATCCGAGTATTATAACGAATAAAATTATATTTATCTTTGTTAAATCGGATTTTCAAATTAAAAAAACTATTTAAATTTTACTTCAAAATATTGATAAAATATTTATATAACTTTGATTAACTAAAAGCAATATCAACCATACATTGTTACATAAATCTGATTATTTTTTTTTTTTTTTAACAGGATAGTTTTAATTTCAATATTTCCGTTTAAGGTATCCAGGATTTTTCTTATATTATTTTATTCATAATTTGAAATTTCAATTTCACTATTAAAATTTTTCTGAACAAGTAATTACCGCAGAAAATTTCAATTCTTTACAATGCCTGGATAACGGTCATTCCAGATTTTTAATACCATGAGAGTTGTCTGTGTTTAAGTTTGTTTTTTTAATTGTTTATTGAAAAAAATAGAAAAGAATCAAATCAGAACTGCGCGCAATAAATATGGGCGAACAACATCACCAAGATACAGATTACATAATTTTCACAGTGTAATAATTTCCCGACGTATAATAACGTTTTAATCTCGTGTACAGATATCGATCCACCCGGATCTCCCAAGAACCTGAAGGTGTCATCGTTGAAATGGACCAATGAAGAATACCAGCAATGCGTATTGTCGTGGAAGCCGCCTGCCAGTTCCATGCTGCCCGTACGAAAATATAAAGTGTTCGTTAGCGTTCGAGACGGATCACACGTTTACTACAAAAGTCACGTAGTCCCGGCAGTAAGTCATGCATTTTATCCTGTTCGGCACACGCATACACTGAACACGATTGATATCAATATAATTAAACAGAATTCTACAATACGCAACAACGCAATAATAATTACGGGTAGTATCGTTCGTAAAATTGTATTTTAAACTTATCGTTACAGTCAATATTGTTTTGCGTTTGAAAATTGTCGCATGTATTACTATATGTGTACATACCGAATGCCGTCGACAAACCGTACAGTAATAATAATAACAAGAAGAACATAACGATATAAAATAAATAAAATAATATTTATAGTTTTAAAAATCGGAATATCATAATCGTAACAGCGCGAGTGTATGGGAGTATGAAAATACGAGAACGGTGAAAACGGTGTCTTGCAGTGCTACAATACGTCGACGGTGGTGATGGCGAGAGCGTGGTGGTGATCGGATGTCGAGGAAGATGACGAGGACGAGAAGGTTGAAAACGCGTGGTTTATTTGGGACAAGAGCAGGCCACGGTGATGTTGATCTGGACGAACCACCAGTCCATGTCGGACAGCTCTTTGGGCAAGTTCTCCTGGCTGTACGGGCTATCGTACACGTTCGTCAGGTTCGTCAGCACCTGCACGGGGTACTCGATCTTCTTGCACCACGGTCCGTCTCTGCACCTCATCGTCGGCAACTGGTTCGGATAGTGGTGCTCCCTCAGCTCGACCACGTCGGTCATCAGCGTGCAGTCGCACACGTCGTCGGCCGCCGAGGCCGCGGCCGCTATGGCGACGTTCGACTGCTGCACCGTGGCCGCGGCCGCGGCCATCTGCAGTTCTTGCGGGTTCGCGCCGTTGCCGTTGCTGCGTCGCTGCAGCCACCTGCCCGCAGTCCGCTGTCGCCGCTGCTGCCGCCGTTGGTCGTCGAACCATTCGAACCGTTCGTACAGCTCGTCCGGCGTAGGGTCAAACACCAGTTCCCATCGCAATTCCCTTTCCGCCGTCGACCGACATACGATCGACACGCACGATGCCAACGCCTGCGAAAACACACCACATCGTCATAGTTATTATCGCTCGGGCCTGAGGGTGCGCATCACTGAATAGCAGTTTTCTCCGCTGGGTTACACCGGCGATTTTCAACCGGGGGGTCGTCAACAATTCTTTTAGGGTCGCATCATGTGAAAAAAAAATTATTTAAAATCAAAAACAGCGAAAGAGTTATTAAATTAAAAAAAAATATTTAAATTTACATAGTTTTTATTTTATTTTTATTTTTTATTTATTAACGCCAAACGGCTTTTATACTACACCTTTATTTTTGTAAAATGTATACACAAATAAATACAATAATAACACCATATGAGGTGACGCGTTCGTTTGCGCAGCACGCGATACAACGGAGTGCTCGCCGAATCCGTCACACCGGCTGACACGCGGTAATCGCGCACACGTCCGTCTTCGCGACCCGTCCAAAATTCCGAACGTGCGGCTAATGATTTTATCGATTTATTTCCGACGCTTTCCATTATCCGCACTGCATTTCGAAACGAAAGTCTGCGCAACGCGTGCCGTGCTCCGGGCGTTCATAACAGTTATCATACAAACGTTTCGATTATTGGCGCAAACCGATTGCACTGATTATCATGTTTTATCTACGTACCGTATCTGTTACTCGATCAAACACGACTTTACGCGCTTTCGTATGTTATAGCGCCTACTAACATTTCACGGAGTACGTGCGCGTCGCGCGTATACCTAGGATTTCGTTCTACGGTAAAATCGTACAACGTGTAACCGAGTTTTGATTCGTGGTACTTGCACTGGTATCATATTTTGAAAAGTACGGTTAGAATGCACTGTGCCCGCGTGGTGTAACCTGGTTTCGTAAAATACGCGCATGATATTCGTTTGGCTACCGCCGCGGTAATTGCACCAGTACCGGCCGCCACGGGCTAAACCCTTGGAAATCATCATTATTATTATTATTATTATTATTTTGGAACACCACAGATTTCACATCAAAATATATAAATTAAAATACAATTTTTGAAGCACCCCGGTAAGCAAAGCTTGTGTTGGGAGAGCAGTTATTAAGAATATAAAATAGAATAAAACGTCGTTGTTATCACCGTTCTCGTCGTGACGTGTTTTGCGGCCACGAAACATCGCGGAAATACATTTTTATCAAGAACGGTGTGTGGAGGTAAAAGAGCAAATCTTTGAAACGGTACGCGGTGACCTAGTGGACTTTGCGCTTGTTGTGATATTGAAACAAAAATTCAATGAAAATATGTCAGCGTAACGAGTTATTTGTAGATTTGTGAACAGGAGTAATTTTTTAGGACATTTTAAATGTATTTTATTGATAGTAGATAATACAGAAGGGGAAAATATTCGATTTTAGAGTACGTGTCCGGAGACAGATCTTTCCTATATCCGACTAACTTTATCCGTTAGAAGTAGTGACCAATTAATGGTGACATAATTGTCTAACGGCATATTTTATGTAAATTACAATTTATGGATTTATGGAAATATGTGTACATATCATATACCTACGTCCATATATTTGGATTATGAGTTGGAAATAGTTTGTTTACAGGGAATTTCTGTAAATTATTAAGAATAATATAACCGGACATTCCAGTATAATTTAAAAAACGTATACATTCAGTATTTTTATGAAATATTACATGTTATAACTTATCATATTTTTTTGAATATTAGTTTATATTTTAAAATAAAAATATTTTGAAAATAGTTTTTTTTCTTATGACTTGTTTATTTGTTCATAATTTACAAATTAGTTTCATCGACGGCATTTTTTTTTTCATCAAAATTTCAGAATAAGGCTTCTTTTTGAGTTTTAGACTTTATATTTTGTATTTATGTTGATATAAATTATTTATTATGAACAATTGTAATTCAATTTACTATGATAATCTTTGGAGGGTGCTATATTTTATAGAAATTATTCATATTATTATTACTACTAAATTAATATAGTACTGCGATTAGGTAGTACTATGATATGACTGTTAATTTAAAAGTAAATAATTTTTACTGATTACCTATGACAACCAATAATGTTACCAATCTATAAATCAATGTTGAAGTTTATGAACCTAAAATATAATCAAGACAGTTAAAAAATATATATTGTCTAACATTTCTCAAAATAATTTATTTTTCATTAAAATGTGTTTCAGTTTCAACGTCACGAATTTATTATAGTTAATTTATTTTTTTTATTTTTTGAAAGAAAATCAAATTAAATTTAAAATACGATATTAAAATGTATTAAAATAATGAAGCTATATGATTTGGTTTCCGTTTGAATATTTAGTACATAACTTAATAAGTTAATAGGTATTACTTTTAAATGACGTAATTACTGTTATTTACTATTATTTAAAATGTTTTAAATAAACGTAATAAATCTTTAATAATATTAGAATAATGATATTAAATTGTTATGACAAAAATATAAATTTACCTAAAAATGTACTTACGTATAATGTCCAAACTATAATACCTCTCAAGACAACGTGCATCGTTTGAATGAAATGAAAAGACAGCGGTCTCCTTAACCATCCCTTTACTATAAATAGAACAATATTACACTTAACAATATACAACAATAGAGCTACCCTCGGGCCTCGACTTATCCTAATGGACCACGTAACAAGATAGGTGTTTCGCGACTAATATATTGTTGCACGATGACGTCATTAATTCGGATAAAATACATTTTATATACTTTTTCTCCCTTTGACTAGGATATTTTAAGGTTTCCAATCAAAAAGCTGAACCCAAATTCAGTATATTTTCTTCAAGTGCAAGCCATTAGCGAATTCGGGAGAAAAAGATTCACGAGTCAAAAGGCTTCGATAACCCTGAAAACTAAAGGTGAATAAAAACATTTGTAAGATATTAGCTAACATACATAAATAATACAATATTATAGCTATTTGAATTATTTTAATTAAAGTATATTATCTTCATCATTCGAGTTTAATGTCCTAATAGCTAAAATAAATATTTTGTTTTACTTGTAATTAAACTATATATTAAAATTTAAATGTATGTTTTATGTACAGTCAAACCATTATATAAATATATTCATATTATTGGATTCAAGTATTTCAATTTAATATACTATGCAATTTTAAATGAAATATGTTCGAATTAAATAAACACATTCTATTAATACATACATAATGAATTTAACTTAGTATTTTGTATTACAATTTATAGTTAAAATTTTTTAATACTTATATGTGTAAGATAAAATATTAGAGGATAATTATTAAGATGTTATAATATAATTGTTCGAACAATTTTTCATTCAATATTTATTAGTATTTTACTTTAAATTAAAAGATTGGTTTTCGGTTTGAGTAATTTTAATTGATATAATTTAATATTAAAAGAAGTGTCTTTTATTTTTATTTTAGGGAAAAAAATGTTAAATTCTAAAAAAATCATGGGACTGAAAGTTGTGAATGTAAAATATGATGACAGCAGTAATTTAATTAATGTTAGAATATCTTGGAGACAAGTTAGTATGACGGAAAAAAAATTTCTTTATACTTTGTCATGGGCCGCTAAAGATTGCGAAGATGAAAGTAAATTGTTAATTAAAACTCAAGTAAGTTAATTACATGCTTAAACTTGGATGACTTATATTAATAATTTGATGAAATGTAATACCTAATTGATCTTTATTTCATCAATAATTTCTGAGATAAAAAAAAAATAATATTGTATTAAATTAATACATTTTAGCAGATACATATTTGTGTTTTATTATTATGTATTGAAATACTACATATTTATTTAAGTTATTTAATTACTTTCTTGTACATTGTATTTTTAAAATGTGTAAAACTGTTTTAGATGGCGTATTTTGATTTATTTTCTTTGAATCCTCGATGTGAGTACTTAATTACGGTTTCAACAAAACACAATGGATATAAGTACGTGGGTTCTTTCATTTTTTCTGCACCCACGCCCACTGAACAATCTAAGTTACAAAATGTAGATAATACTAAAGTGTTAGAGTTTTGAAATAAAGATAAATGTTGAGAAAATTTTTATTTATAGAAAACATTGAAAAAACATAATTAACGACACTGAAATTATTTCTATATAGTTATAATATAGTTATGAATAATATTATAATAAAGCTATGAGATGTATAGTTTTTTAAACATTACACATTTAAAGGTTTTGTTAAGTCTGAAAACTAGATAATGTTTAGTTGCTTGTTTAATATGTAAAAATTAAATAGAATTAAATAACCAACGTTTACTACCTGTTATTTTTTAATAAATATTTTTATTTTATAACTTTATACATTATTTGTATCCGTATTATAATTTCAAAATTTGATTTAGAATTAACATTCCTAAAAATATTATACTTATTTATTTTGATTAGTTGGGTTAGAAGTTAGTTACAGAGACCAACTACACTCAGATCTTTAGGTTATCGATTCGCAAAACTATTGTTATAACATAATATCTATTATAATTTACAAGAATTTTATTTCGATAGTATTCGAATTCAGTTGTTTTTTTTATTCTATTTTAAAATGTATTACTGTATTTGATATTAAAGATAGTATTAGCTACTTTTATCAGTGGTTGATTTCATTATCAGGACCACACATATGTCGTATTTAAATTAACTTTAACCACAATAACATGTATTTGCTAAAAATGTACCAATTGTATAAATTCTAAACATTTCAGTTATATTTTGTTTTGCGATAAGTTGGGAAACTTATATATTTTTATGTTATATTGATCAATAAAGTATTTTGATTAGGTTTAAAAATGTATATATACAACAAAACATTTGGTGTATCTCAATACACAAAATAACTTTGCAGCATCAAAAATATGTTTAAATAATTTATTTTTTTCTTTAGTTTTTTTATTGCATTTATATAATACACATTAATATATTATATTTGTAATATCTTTTTATATTCTGTGACTTCAAAATTAAAATGTTTAAAAAAAAAATGTAATGTTTTTTAATTTATTTGTTAAGTGAATATAACAATTATTTTTGGGGTATTAATGATGCATAGTATATAAAATAAAATATATAAATAATTTACATTACTATTTCTAAGGAGTAGGTTAAGACTATTGCTATGGTAGGTATGTTCAATTTTATACGTACATCATTATTCTTTTAAATTTAATTTTGTCGATTGAAATGAAAAATGTTGCAAAACGTTGAATAGGATTAACCTAAATATGTAGTAAAGACAAAACAAGTTAAGTCTTAAACATGTTAGCGAAAAATTTATTTTAGAAAAGTAAATGTATAATTTTAGTAATTTAACTATTTATAAATAAATATATTCGTTAACTATCTGGAACAATTACCTATAATTTGTTCAATCTGACATAAATGGCTTAATTATTTAAATTTTTTTCAACAACAATAAATCTAGTCCAACTAATGCCATCTTACTACAACATGCTGTTACCTAGTGATTTAGAATGTTACTAAACACTAAATATAAAAAAGGAACGTGTAGTTCGGATTTTATCGACTAGAGAGCAATATGTACATTGTAATTCTGCAGAAAATATTCGACATAATTACATTACCTACTTATACTACACAAATCGTATGTAAAAATGTTTTTTAATTTTGTAAGAAACCGTTTAAAATGTATTTATTTTTTGATTGGCCGTAAAATTTGTTTATGACGTTGGTACGCAGATAGTAATAACAGTAAAAAGAAAACTTAAATTACCTAATACCTACTTGTATAAGATAGGTGGTGAACCATTTTGGGGGTTATTGTTAAATTTGAAATTGACCATAAATTATCTAAATTTGAAAAGCAATTATCAGTAAACAATCTACTTTACTCCATATTATTAACAAACTTTTAAGGGTAGAAAAAAAGATTGGTTCTAGACCCACAATCAACAGTATCTTGGTTTACAATTACAAAATGTCTTTTTAAAATTAGTATATCATTATTACTCCATCGTTTTTCCTCTTTAATCTCCCTTTATTTAAAAATTATAAAACCGCCTCACATTCACTAAATCGATTATGCCTTCATACTAAATGTACTTATTCCACCCCTTTCTATATTTAAATTATTTAAAAATATTACCAGATATATTATGTATAGAACTCTCAAGTCTAAAATCCATACATTTTTTTTTCCTTTTATTTGAAATTATATACTGTATTATTTTTAATTAATGTTATTATTTATGTAATCTGATAAATATTTAACTAACCAAAAATTAGCCTATATTGTTTTATTATTGGTTTTATTATTTTTTTTAATATATTTAAGACCATTTTGCTAAAAATTATATTTTAATTTAAGTAATTACTTTTGTAAGGTTTCAGCGAACAAATTTTAATAGTTTTCCCTTTTTATTATTTATTTATTTATTTGTTTTATATTACAGTACAAGACGTGCCCGTTACAGGAAACATATAAATGATAATGAAATGCAGAGACAGAAACTAAGGAAACTAAGCTTTTGTTAAAGGGAGGAAGAAGGATCGGTATTGGCAATGCGCATTAGACAGATGATTGAAGAATTAAGATAGTAGTTTGAAGAAGAGAATGGAATAAGGGTACAGATGATATTATATAGAGGATAAGGCAATTGAAAGAAACTTGGGATAGTGATTCAGGGCTGTCGATTTTCGACAAAAATAGGTTAGACAGGAATATATTTTTGCTGAGTATCGATGATCGAAAGATTTTCTAAGGATAAAAAACGTATTGGTATTAGTCATTGCATGGATATGGTATATTCATTTTAAAAGTGCGAGACAAAGTAATTTTCTTTGGACCCTTTCAATTATATTACGGATAGATGGGGTGGACGGATCTCAGAGTACATTGCTGTACTTAAGAATGGGATGAACTAAGGAAAAATAGTGTTTTAAATGGAGTGATCAAGTGAAATTCTGTCGAGGCGAAATTAATGACCTGACCTAACCTAACCTAACCTAATCTAACCTAACAGTCTAATAGATTTACAAAATAGTATCTAGATATACATATTAATGTATAGATTCCATGTAAGGTTAAAACCTAGATTCTTTACTGAGTTCGACATTTTCAATAGGATATTATTGATGGAATAAATATAATTGATACAATAATAGTTCATTACTGAATATTTGGGGATATTAAAAATAAGTTTTAGGATTTTTCCCATGACACTAATCGTTGAAGGTTATTTTGAAGATGGCAGTCAAAGATAAATTTGTTCTGAAAAAACGTTCAAATCATTAGCACAGATAAGGGACATTGCATTATAATATAATAATAATAATGTCTAATCTAATAATGTCTTTCTTCATTTTTCTGTGTCATATTTTTCTTTAACTCCCAGTATGTTCATATTCCGGTATATTCCATCACTTACTTCAAGAATAGCGTTCCAGGCCATTCTCTTCTCGGTTTTTTTCAATTTTTCCCTCCATTATTGTGATTGTCCAAGAACTATTTTTTATCAGGTGTATGTTTTAGGCGTGTACACAAGGGGGGTTTTAGGGATTCAAACCCCTTCCAAAATTCAGAAAAATCATTAAACATGTTTTTATATATTAAAAGTGGTATATCTATATATATAAAAATTGAATAAAAATCAATCTCATTTAATCTCAAACCAATAAATATTACCATAGACGCGCGTGCCACGAAAACAAATAATAAAAAATAACCACATAGAGTGTATATATATCTCCATGGCAAAACAATAATTTTTGAATATCGTGCGTCCGTGCGAGATTAATATTGTACACTTAAGAGCCCATAACTCCAGAACCACATATCGCACAGCGTACAAACTTCACAGAAACCATCTACATATCAATCTTAATATGCCCTAAAATTTTTATCGAAATCGGTTCGGTGGATCTTGAGCTATAAAATTTATTCAAAATGTACATCGATTTTTATATATATATAGATTTAGAAAAAAATAAATGATTTTTATTGCATTTTTGTGTTGGTGCAACGGCACAAGATTAGCTGTAAAAAGATTGATGCCGAATTTAATCGAAGCCACAATATTGACTGGCAAAGCAAATGGGGAATTTGTACTCATCCCACGTATTCTTCTGATACCAATAGACATGCCATTTGAATTCAAACGGTTGCAATTCCCTGTGCGCCTATCATTCGCTATGTCCATCAATAAGGCACAAAGACAAACGCTTCAAGTATGCGGTTTGGATTTGGAGGAGCCGTGTTTTTCGCACGGGCAATTATACGTGGCCTGTTCAAGAGCTGGCACTCCAAATTGTTTATTTGTGTATGCCCCAAATGGACAAACAAAGAATATTGTTTACACAAATGTGTTGGATTAATAATAAAGAATTTAGAAAAAATAAATGATTTTTATTGAATTTTTGTGTTGGTGCTGCGAAGCGCACAGGAGTCGGCTATTAGTTATTATAAAACTAATTTTAACTGTACCACCTACGTGCTATTATTTTCGTTTGAAAATTTATGTCGTTTATAGTATTATATTCGTTTGTTGCTAGGGGATCGAAAAAGAAAGAAGGTAAATAATAAACATCTGATTTAAGAATTGCATTTAGAGAAAGCAATAACTGCACACGGGCGAATTCTATATATGGGCTATGAAGTGCACGGGTTCAGCTAGTAAATTATATAATTATGAAAATGTTCAACCTAATACCCCTCCCAAAATTCGTTTTTGTGTACGCGTCTGGTCTGATTCATGTTTTTCTTTTTAATCTTAGCTTATTTTATATTGATTTTTGAGTATTCAATCAACTTAACATTTCTATTTTCTCTCTCTAAAGAATTTTTCACATTCTTCTTCAACACCATACTTCAAAAGTTTCTATTTTAGCTTTTTCAGCTTTCAATATAGTCCAAGTCTCTGCTCCATTAAGATTACCGTCCACATAAACATTTTTACAGGTGAATAGCTGATATCCAAACTTACTCTACTTAAAATAATTTATTTCTCTTTTTATAATAGGCTTGTTTGGCCTGCGCTATTCTACATACTTAATCTGTATGACTTTTCTCATCACTTGTGATTTTGCTTCCCAAGTATGTTAAACTTTAAACTATCTCCAGCAACATTTCATCTAAGCCTACATTTGTATGAATCTGCTTTTTGGTACATTTAAGAATTTTAGTTTTTCGTTGATATATTTTAATATAGTGTTAGTTAAGCATTTCGTTAATTTTTTCGAGCATGTTAGTTAGGTTTTCTTGTTTTTCTGTAATTACAGCAATAGAACCAGCTAAACGCAGCATTTTCACAGGTACTCCTTCTGTTTTTACTCTTCCAATGATTTCTTCCCTACTTTTTCTAAGACTTCTTCTATATATAGAATAAATTAGGTGAATGATAAATTGTACCCTTGTCTTACCCCTTTAGCAATTTTAGCCTCCACCTGGTTATTACCTCTTATTAGATTGTATAACTGCAATTTCATTGACGTAAATATTATATATAATTTTTCTATCTTTATTGTATACTAATATTTTACATAATATTAAAAAGTTTTGTCCAATTAACATCATCGAAGGCTGTCTCCAGGTGTACGATGACAATAAACTTGGGATAGTTGATTCTAAACATTTACTCTATGATTATTTTGAAGTATATTATCGCCTCTTCAACATCTATTCCAGGAATTTATTTATTTTAAGGTTCTTTAATGCTATTTCAAGCCTATTTATGTATACGGTGTTTGAATATAATCTCAAATCAATAGATATTAATTTGATTAGAATTAATTTTTCAATAAATATTAATTAACATAGATACCTAAATAATATATTCACTACTTAAAAAGTTGATTGTACAAATTAATTCACAGAAGATTTTAATTGTTTCTGATTATCCTTGTGAGATTGAATCACAGTAATTTTTTTAATTTTATTTATTGCTTTTATCTTGCGTACATTTTGGCTTTACAATTAAGTAAGTTTTTTTTTAACATAGTTATTAACAATTATTTGTATTATATGGCATGGTTTGATATTTTATAATAAGTTAAAGTTATTTATATTAGGAAACCTGTAAGTATTGAGGATGAAATTAATAATGAGTGAGATGAGAATCACAGTTATTGAAAACAGTATACTTGTGTAATTGCTATTTATAAATTATATATTAAATTATGGGTTATAAATTTATTTATTTATATAACTAGGTCCTTCTAAATCGAAAAAATATTAAGAATAATTAATCGGATTAGAAAATAATGGAAACTCATTCGGACATAATTTTTAAATAGAATATTTATAAATTTTATTAAATATTATTTAAAATCAAATAATAAGTTATAATTCAATTTTGTATTTATTTGACGAATGTTAAAATTGAATTACTATAATAAAATGTTGCTAAATTCAAATCAGTCTTATGAATATATTCTATAATAATCGTTATACATGAACAAAAGTTAATATAATCATGTCATTTAGATATTATCTTAGTTTTTACTTAATGTATTATGTGTTATTTGTTTAGTAATTATATCTTTGTTTAATAATAAATAACGAGAATGTTATTAAAATGTTTAAATAAAACCATTATATAAATCAACAAAATTAAATGTGTATTTCAATTTTATTTTAAATTTGATAACAATATTATTGTTTTTATTATTATTTAATAATTCGATGAAACATAAATTAAGTTTATAATGATATTTATTATATTTTTTTCCCGTATTATTTAATAGTACTTAACATTAGGTAATTAAGTTGACTTATATTTGAATACAAACTATTCCAAACTGTAAAACCTATAGTAAATAAATATGATTATAATTAAAATAATTGTATAAGCAAAATATTTATTTAGTTGCTGTAAACATGCAATTAAGTTTAAATATAATTTTAGTAAAAAAGAAAGAGGACAAATTACTTGAAACATTCTTGCATCCTCAGTAGAATCATTGAGAAAGTGGGACATAATATTATAGTAGTTTGGCCACTTCCCTTAAAATACCTATCATCTAGTCGACTTAATATTATTAATTATTAATAATATTTATCATAACTAGTTGCACATACATAGTATATTTTTTATATTATTATAAATAAATAATGTTATATGATCATTGAAAATTAATAACTATGAAGTTTTAAATTAAATACGATTATTTAATTTTCAATAAAAATATATTAATTTGGATATATTTTTCATTTTTGTTTTATACACTTAAGTTTAAATAAATTATAAAAGTAAATAATATAAAACCTTTATTTTATTCTTAGTATTATTGGTAAAAATTATTGAATTTATTAAATAATACAGTTTAATATGAAATTGTTTTTATTAAACATTTTAAAATAGGTTTTATTAACTTCGGATATAAATAAGTACTTTTGAATTCTCAAATACGGTAAATGTATAGCATATATTGTTCAAATTATATTTTAATACGATCATTGTATATTATAATTATTATAATCTAGATAATATTTCCAATCAAAAAGATAATTAAATTAAATATTAAGATAGTTAATAAAAACCTAGTATTTATTAGTTAATTAATTTTAAAAATTTAAAGTTTGCAAAAAAAAAAAAAATACGTGAGTTTAAAATTCCATTTGATTTTTCTCCCACAAAATTAATATTTTTATTTATTTAGCTGGTATTTCAATACTATTGCAATCTGATTTCAAACTATGGATATCAAATCTCTCGTTACAATGAAAAAGTTCAGAGTTTTTAGAATATATTCCGATACACCTACGAAAAATGTGATCGAAATACGATATTGTAAATTTTATAATGTTAAAATATTTTTAAGATTGTGAATCAAACAAACATTTAAACACCAAAAACTCAAAGCTTAATCAAGTGTGCCAGATATACGTTATGTGTTTTAAAATTTAAAAATAATTATTGTATTCAAAACATATGTTGAATTAAATTACTAATGAATAATTTATAATTTGTGTTACATTTTTTATATTTTAAAAAAAAATCGACACTTAATTTTCATAAATAGCTACATTAAAATGTTAAATTCAAATAAAGTATATTATAAATCTTAGTACTTGGTTATCACTATACTCATGAAATGTATATTTTATTAAAATGTGTAAATATTATGTTAGTAATGTGTTGAAAAAATACTATAATTAAATTAAAATATCTAATTAATATGTTCTTTAAATATTAAATTGGAAAAATTTGGTCCAAAGTAAAGAAAATACTTTACAAGTATTTATAAACATTTCTTTTATTTTTGTGATTAACAATTTTTCTGGTAGAATGCGTGTTCTACTTTATAAATTCCGTAAATAAATTGGAAATTTGACTTGTAAAAGTTGTTGAAATCTTCTAACACTCAATGTTTTTTTTTTTAAATTGCCAATCAGCGTTTGAATACAAACTTGAACAAATATGTACTTAATTACCAAAAAATAAAAATTCTAGTCATTTCTTCATCATATAGACTAGATCTATTTATTTTTGGAAGTACAAAGATTAAAATGTTGACTGAAGATTTGACCAACTATGATTATACTAATTACTATATTTGTATACCCGAAATAAATTGTAAACAAATTTTTTCATTACTTTTAAATCCTATTTAAGAAAAATATTTACTCTTACATTAAAAAAAACTTTATACCGTTATAATATTTGATATAAATAAAAAAGTTGACGTGAATTTTAAATAATTAATCTTATTATAACTGGCCAAAATTATTCTTAACCCGTTTAGAAAATATTAATTTTATATAGATTAATTTTAGACAAGACGACAATTTTTAATCACCCAAGCTCTTAAAGATGATGTAAAAATAAAAGTATACCAATTGAATATAAACTGTACATCATTAACGTATGTAAGTTTAATTACTTATTATGTTAAAAAAAATAAAAATAAAATTATGAAATTACAAAAAAAAAAAATGGAAAAATAAAATGTAATATGATAAACACTTACATAAAAACTTATGTAAAACAAATTTATATATATCAATGTTTAAGTTTAGTAGATATTTTAAATTAAAATAATTGACTTTACATACTATACACTTACAACTATGACAAAACACAATATTTTCGTATTAATTGAATGTGATGCCAAATTTGTATCAGTCGGATTTCTGGATGGGAAGTTATTAGATGATTTTATAATAAATTATTGTATAATGTTTTAATGAGATTGATTCGTTGATGGCAAATTATAAGATTATTCCTTGTAACAATCTAACTGAGAAAACATTTCTGTCGTGACCTCTCATACAGTCGCACACAATTTTATCCATACCTATATGTGCTATAATATTACTTCACATTTATAATATAATACATACGTACTTACATACATACATACATACATACATATATACATACATACATACATACATACATACATACATACATATAGACATACAGACATACATACATACATACATATATATGTTTGAGACGTTCCTAAGCTTTCTCCAAGGTATACGTTGTCTGTTCTTCTTTGAGCCTCTCCCATCATCAAACATTCGAATGGTTATCATTTCTGGGATCTATGTGCAATATTGTCGATTGAAATTAATATACTAAATAATAATAGGTATTTTACCGATGTCGGACAATACAATTTAGATGAAATAAACTTAATATAAAAAAAATTACAGCTGTCCTGGTGTTTTAAACGAGTATTCCAATTAATGGTCAACGTATGCAGAACCAGTTTTTAAAGAGGCCTCCCGAAAACATATCATACACACACACACAGACTCATGTTACACACACCAATATTCATAGACAAATACCATTAATTTCATCCTGTTCGTTTCCAGTTCTCATTTTAAGGCAGGGAAAAGTAGGTCAACCTGTATATTTTCAGAGCTCTTGAAAATGATGACATATTATCGGTGTATTGAAAACTTTGATCGCACATGAAATGTCGAAAATGTATGTGGACACAGTGATAAATATTTGTTTTTATCGACCCGACATTATTTACTATTATTGTGCGCATTTGAATACCGGATATCGGGAGATAAAATATACCACAGCGACATGTTCAGTTACTGAACCAGTTTTGACAATGACTGCAATTTAACGAGTGAATTTTATTAAAATTATTATGGCTAACTTTATAGTGAATATTATTTTGTTTTGTTTTTCTGTCGGGATTAGTGACTTGACATGGAGTTATAAATTAGTTAAGAATGACGAGAAATGTCCAGAAGTTAAGGCTAGAAGCAACTGTGATTTGGACTCGGTAAGAATGTGATATTATTCTGTACCTATAAAAAATAAGCAGTCGTAAAACACTCCTAGTGGCTTTTTACATAACTAGATTATGGGTAGTTGTAATTTATAAAAAATAATTAAATATATTTGTGATTAATGAATAACTTTTTGATATATTATTACAATAATATATATTTATATAATAAATACTTATGATTATATTGTAATAACATTGACAAAAACATAAGTTGTCTAACTCCAAAAATATTATGATGAATAACATTTTTAATTTTTTGTAATATTAATTAGAATATAAAATAAGATACATATAATTAAATACAATTTATTTTAAACATTTCAATAGTGATCTTATTTTTATTTTTTATTTTTTTGGTTTTTATAAAATCCATAAAAGTATGTATTAATAAATTAATTTAATTTAAAATTTGTTTTCTTAATTTAAGACTCCATACATTTTCTAAGAAAATTTAGACAATAATGTTATCAAATTAAAAAAAAAAAAAATCTGAACAATCATTAAAAATTGCCAACAAATACAAAATAAACTTTGTTATTTTCGTTCAAAAGTATATAAAATGAATTTGTATATATATACAAATAACACGTTAAAAGCTCTGGTAAATAATACAAAGTACATTGAAATTCCAATTCTAATTAGGACTTATTATTTATAATTTATAAGTTCAGTGTAAAATATTAAGAATTTTAAATACGAGAATTTTATGCACTTTTGGCAAATATTTTGCAACTGTAGATTTAGAGAGCCAAATAACTCCTTTCTGAATTCTTTTTTTTTTCAAAATAAAAACCAGTAGGAATTAACCCATAGTAAAAACTGACAACATAAAATTTTGCTGCTTATTTATTTTTCAATTATTACATGAAAAATATAACCACAACGTAATTTTCTATCTAGTAGTATAAATTGAAAAAATTAGATATATGAGGATTAAAAAGAAAAATAATGCTTTAAATCACATTTAATTTTGTTATTTTTCGTATGTTAGTACATATTTAATTTCATAAGACGTATACATATTTAATACAATTAATGTATAAAATAAATAAACATATTTTTATTAGAACTATAATATTTGTTTATTAATTAAACTATTATAACTGTACTATTTTAAATAGTGAAATTAAAAAATGTCTGTATACAAATTTTAAAATTTATAATACTGTTTAGAAAAATTAGAATAATTTTTTAAAATCATATCACTCATAATTTACATCCGTATTTTGTTTGAAAATATTTTAAATGGCCGTCTTTAGCAGGAAATAAATCTTTTAGGTTTGATATGAGTGTTGGATACCTATGACTGAAAATAATTATATTATTTTTACTCACAAGCTATTGATTATTGCAATCTAATGTTTAGATCTTAGATTGCAATTAATTGCATTAAGTATGGAAAAAAGTTGATCACTGTAACAAGAGAATTGGTGAATATCATTTTCGGAACAATATTAATTTCGTGTGCATCAATAAATTCCTCATACATTTTTGTAAATGAGTATATTGTTTGTATAAATAATGTGCAACGCTACCAAATAACGAATCTTCGATAAATACGATATGCTATTATATAACTTAGTATTGTACTCAAAACAATATGTATTGGTATGTTCCAAGTGTATAATACGTATTGTATTATTATATATCGCGGACGCGTTATTCGATATTGGCCAATATTCAGAACGATTATTAACATGTGTCTAGGTATTATACGAGTATATATATATATATATATATATATATATATATATTCATACACTTATACAGTATTACCATAATATATGTACAGTTGCGTACTTCAAATTGTTTTAAATATATTTGACTTATAATATTATATATTATATTATAATTAAATGTGAATTTATGATAACAGAACTGCATCAACAATAATAACGTAAAATATCTATTTACTCTTATCTGAAATTTATAGTGGAGAACTAATATATCTCCCTATTATAATTTACAACAAAGTATAATATTAATTTATTTCTTTTATTTTTTGAATTTATGGGCTAATGCCATTTAGTCCATATATAAATTGTATAAAGTTTAAAAATACGTTATTTGACAATATGATATACACTATAATTATTACACAAAAAAATTAACATAATTATTTTCCAAAGTTGGGGTCAACGTCGGCACTTGTTATCAGGCGCCTAATATGTTCGTTTTTCAGATAATATCTGAAAGAAGAAAGAATACAGAAAATAATGGTGATTTTTGTAGCCCACTGGGGCACCTTAAAATATAAAAGTAAAATTATATCAGATTAATCAATATTGCCATTCAATAGACCATAATGAATTTAATTCCAAAAGTGCGTCTAGGTTCAGCTAGATAGCAAAGGTCAATCAAGTTATATACACTACCTAATATATATTTAATATATTATATTGTATATAATATATACTGAGGCATAATTGTACAGAGGGCAGGGAATTTTAAGTATGTAACCGACAAAATGCAAATACTTTCGTTGAACTCGCTCAAGCTGTACATAAATATTTATAAATAGTAATCATATAATATAAAATAAAATTGGAACGAAAGTTTTTTAAAACTACGTTGCAAGTCATTTATAGCCTTTGAATTAAATTCCTAGATATTTTTTATACTGCAATTTTGTAAATATAAATATTATGTTATTTTAAATAATAATACTATAAATTTTATTTCGGCCATAAAAATACATTTTTTTTTTGGATTTTAGAGGAAAGTTAACATTTCGGACCCCCTTCCTTCGTAAATACGCCAATGTATGTTTATTCGTTAACTATGAGTATATACATAGGTGTATAATACGATTGACAATACGTTTTGGTTTTTAATATTTTTTTTACTGACTCGAATAAAATCAATAATAATAATTATATCTACTAGTATGTATTGTATAATAAAGTTAATGTTCAGATTAAAGGAACGTGGAACGTGATCGATTACTATGCGAGTTCTGAAGAGGTCGAGATATACAGATGCATGAAGTCAACGTTCAATCTGTCGCCAGACGTACCAGAAATTTCCATGGACTTTACGTACAGCTACTCGGACGATCCGGACAACGAGATGCTTGCTGGGAACATTACGTGGTCCATACCTAGTTTCGAACAACCTGGTCATTGGGTCCACAAGGAAACTCCGTGTAAGGCGTATACATATACACATTATTTGCATAGGTACTAACAGTGTTTCCAAATGGCAATTTTTCAAAGGGAGATAATTCCAAGGATAATTTCAAGGGTGACAATAAATTTAATAAAAATTATTCATTTTTTTCTGTTATTATCTTCTATAATTAGTCCCCGTTTAGAAAAGAAAAAAAATTGAAAAATTACTTTAATTTTTTTATGAAGAAGTTTTGGGGAAAAGAAATTTTTGCTGTCCAGAAACACAAATACGGACTTGAATAAAGGATATAATGAACAAATGGATAGGAGACGCCTGTTAAAGAAATAATCCGCATGGGATCACGGTATTTGTCGGGGAACAAAAAATATCGTTTGATTTGTTTTATTCGAACGGGTTATAGACCCTGTGAGGTATTTTTCCTATTTTTATTTTTATTAAGCTGCAATGATCCCCGTGAAATACCGACGATTTATCACTACGAATTCTCGTGCGTTCGGTATCGATGATATTGTCCTATCCATTTTTCATCTATATTATTCATGTTATAACGACGTGTCATCGTGTACGATGTACGTTTTTCGTGATCATCGAAAAAATAAATATTTTTCTTAAGAATGTTTTGTCTTTGTGCAGACGAAGGCGTTTACAATACGTACGTTCTGGATTGCAAGGACACGTGGGCGGTGTTGTTACACTGCGCCGAAAAACCGTCCAGCCCCCGTTACCTGTCCAGCATACTGTTGTCCAGGGACAATACGGTGCCGGCGAACGTGCGGAGCTACGTGCACGACAAGCTGCCTAAGTACGGCGTTCAGCTGGAATACACGTTCCCGATGGTCCAGGACGATTGCAGTCCCACCATCAAACCGTTGTACTACGGAACGAAAGCCGAGGCGGTCGTCAACAAGAAGACGGTCAACAGCAAACACCCTATGTTACACAACGACCACCAGCAAATCGAAATCGATAACAACAAATCGGAATAGAGCCACCGCGTCACACATATAATATTACTGTAAACGAATATTTATTACTAACGATCATAACTACTGCCGACGTAAACGAGATTTACGTACTCGAAGACAAAAGGAATTTTAATGAAATATTATTTATATAAGTGCATCATCTACTAGCGTAGTGTTGTATCTGTGTATACTTAATGAACCGTGAGTACAGTACACCACCATTATATATAATTATATTATATTATAATAATAACAAATGATTTATATCAGTCGAGACAAATATATGGTACTTATCCAAACGTGTATTTAATCTTTTATTTAACATTAGTAATCCGCCGACGTTTCTTATGAAGATAAGATAAAAAATGTTATGTTGAGTTTTATCTTTACAATAAACTACATTCCGTAACATCTAAATGCATAGTTGCCGTTGAAGTGAAAAAAAACCTTTGCAATAATTTGATTATAACCTTGACGCGATAAATGAAATAAATAATCTACTGCACGCGATAAATGACAAATGATAAATTAATCGTTCACTTGCTGGTTTTGCAAAACGCAATACGTCGCGGTGTAAATATATTATGTACATGATATATTTTTTAGATTTTCCGATCGAAATCGAACAGAAATACCGTACACCCCCCCCCCCCCCCATATAATATAAAGTAAAATAAATAAAACAAGAAATCCGTCCGATAATTATGGATCGACGATTTCATCAGAAAAATGACGATAATGATAGTAATTAATGGACTGAATGCGCGCGGCGATATCGTTTGTTTGATGTGTACACACGTAAAAGTATAGATACTCTCAATACATGTATGACACGCTAATCAATGGCATGCTAATAACGTACGCGTAAAACGGATTAAATCAGTGCATGATGTGCTTGTGTGCGCGTTTGTAGAGAGTACGTGTGGTCTCGACGAGAGTGTACGTGTGTACGTGTGTACGTGTGTGTGTGTGTGTGTGTGCGCGCGTGTGTGCGTGTTTGTGCGCGTGCACGTGAGTAATATCAATGGATCATTAATACCAGGTTTTTTACTTTCCATAACATTTTTTCGTACGCAAATGGCGTGTTTTTATATTAATGTGTATCATATACACACGTACCTGTATACGTATACAATGCGGTTGCGAAAGGAGGAGAAGGAGGAAGTAGTTATTCGGTTAGCCCCTGTCGGCGGCGGCTTCCTTTCGCTTCCGACACCACTGAGCGGCGGCAGCTCTCCTCCGCGTGCTTGCTTACCGTCAGCGTATCTGTCCAGTTCCCATAAAATGGGGTTCCATTTAGAATTATATGTACGAGCGCGCGTGTGTGAAGAAACAAAAAAAAAAAAAAAAATACGTATTACAAAAATCCGCGGGAGGGGAAGCGATCAAGCCCGAAGCGATGTGTTTGTATGTGTATACACGAGTGAGTGTGTGTGCGCGTGTGTGTACGCACACGACGTACGAGAAGAAGATAATAAGTGGGTCACGGGGCCGACCTGCCCGGTGGAATGCAGACTGGCCACCCCTCCTGCCCAAGGTGCTTTCCCTCGCACCCGCTCCCGTTGCACCGACACCATGTGCCAGCCGCGAAGACGGCCGACGGGGACACGTGGGAACCCGGTCCGACCGTTTGCCAAAATCGTATTAATCCCGCACCGGCCGCGCGGCTTATCCCTTTCATTTCCGTACACCGCGCGGAGTCCGGCATTATTATTATTATTACACGTCATATTGTAATGTACATACCGCGCGCGGTGTATAATGGTATACGGTAAATGTATATACAGTGTATAATGTATAACGCGTGTTCTTGTGTGCGTACAACGCGTACCCGCGTGCCCGCCTCGCGTACCGCCGCCGCGTTTACACCTGTACGTGCTGCCACTCGCCCCGGCCGGAACCGCGACATCAACGCGGTCCATCCGATCGCCGTGCGACCGATACCACGGGCCCCCTACACCGGTGCGTTACGCACGAGTCCGCGGCGGCGTCCGTGCGCTCCACGTTCGACCGTGCCCGTTAAATAACAATAACAATATTAATAATAATAGTAGAAATCATAACAACAATATCGCGATGCGGGAAGGCGGAGGGCGAACGCGATCAAAAACATAGTTTTACGATACTTATCGTTTTTACTCGTGGGTTCATTATTTTCGTTATTGTTTTCGGGCAGCGATTATTATGTTTGTGCGTCGTCCTTCGTCGTGTCCGTTGCGCTGCCGGATGTTATAAAAAATTAAAGGACGATGGTCGCCAGACGGGCAGAGGGTCCAGTGATCGCGAAACTCCTCGCTCGCTCGCGGACGGCGTTGAATATCTTAATACGCCTATTATAATACATTATTATACGGCGCACTTGTGTTTTACATATTATTATTGTTATTATTATAATTTTTAACGCGATGCATACCTCTTGTATAACCCTATGTCGAGCACAGGACGAGTACAAGAATCCAAGTTCGAAGGGAGAGCGGCGATTTCTACTCGGCGCTAATTCGAGATTGATATTAATATCAAATATCGTAAGATTATTATGTTTTTAAAACGCTATTCAAGCTATCGTGACCCAGGGCGAAATTCCGTTTCGAACAGTCAAGTAATACAACGCCGTTTTTTATTACAGATTATTAATACATTATCGGTATTACTTTATTACAGTGTTTAAGTATAAAGTATGATGTTAAAATATCTGCTCATCTGCGGTATGTTTTTAGAAATTTAAATTAAAAGTGAAGAAATCAAATATCGAAACTACAATGCGAATGATATTTACTACAATAATTATTTAGACACAATAAGGAATACAAATTTTTTCTCAGCCAACTCAAATAATTCTCGTGATATTTATTGAAAAATATGTTTTGTATTAGTCAACATTTGGTTAAGCTTGTTCTTTTGGTACTACAGTGGAAGTTGAGGCTAATGCTATTGTTACATTATAAGTAAGAGAATGGACATTCTTTTTTTTTTTTTTATTTATAAAAACAGGATTAAACAAGAGCTCTAATATGTTTTGCTATTACATCTGATCACGGCTCGTATTTATTAATAAATACATAATCTAAAGCACCAAGACGTTTTCCTGCTGTAATGTTTATGACAAAGGCAAAATAAAAAATAAAAATAAAAAAGTCGTTTTTCTAAACTCAACACATCGAGAGAAAAAACGAAATTCTAAACGGTATGTAGTTACAAATTTGGACTTATTACCATTTTCAAAATAAAAATAAATTACCCAGCATTAAATGATTCATTATATATACGAGTAATAATTAATTAACAATAATTAGCTAAATATAATTTAAAAAAAAAAAAAAATATCTCACCAAAAACTTTTAATTTAACGATTATATTAATAATTGTAAAATGAAATTATTACCTACTTTAGGTACAGATTTGTTATGCACAACTATTGTATGATGCGTAGGTGAGTTGTAAATCGTCGTGACAGATAATCATTCGTAGTAAAAAAAAAAAAATCATACTATTACGAACATATATGTGTATGTACGAGTAGAGCTGTGTATTCGTATTCTTATTTTTTATATTACAATAATAATTATTATGATTGGTGAAATCGCCGATTATACATTTTTTACATTGGAAACCCACTAGAGACAGAAACATTTTAAATCGTCAAAAAAACCAATTATATATTTTCAACCAAGCGCATTATTGTGAGTTTTAAAAAGTATTAAAAAAAATTGTACGATAAACTACTAAAAACTGCTGAAATAATTATCGTTTTGTTGTATATTTAAAATATTTACGATTAATTAGGTAGTATAGCTTATTTTAATAATATTTTTATGTGGACACATTTTAGGAACAAATGTGCCGGAAACTGTACAATCATTCATCACATAATTCTACATTGTGTTGTGTTGTGAATATTTCATGGTATATGGATGGAATAATTAATCCGTATTAATGCATTTACAATCTACATAGCGATCATATTATTTGTCAAATTAATTGGTTGTCGTTAAATTTCTATTAAAATATCTACTTAATGAGTAAATTGTTTTTCGTTCACAGAGACATATAAGAAATATTCAGCAAAGCTAATAATAATAGATACCTATATCTTACATAATTTATTCCATTTTTGTCTACAGTAGAACGTGTGCATTCGTTATGAATCACATGTAATAAATATTATTTAATTATTCATGCGATTTTGTTTAAGAATTTTACTAACAAGTTGATGTCTCGTATAGAAACTAAAAATATTTCGTGAATATAATAATTTCATATTATAGATCAATTATTAGATTTAATTTTAATTTTGAACGAAGTGTAGGATTTATGTGAGTATTTATGTAGAAACACGTTTACACTTTTTGTAAACACAATTCAACAATGTTTCTTTGAATCAATACACATTTCCTTTGTATGAAAATGAAAAAATATTGTTCATAAAAACACTGTAAAATATTAAGTTTGTATCCATTTATAGATATTTATATAAATTGGTTCGATTGCATTTACTGGAAACGCGAAATGTACCGATTGATTATCTTCGAATGTGATTCTGATCATGGTATGAAAGATGAAAGACAAATATATTAACGACAAATATATTATATAATATATATTAAAATGATAATATAACAACTATTTGTTCGTATTCGTACTCGTATGATTTTCGTAGTCTACACCATCTAAGACAAATTTGGTTTAACATCAGTTGGTTTAAAATGTATCGCACCTTTAATTAGTAAAATAATATAAAAAAACTCATATAAATAAATATCATTAAAGCTTATAATCTTATGACAGTAAATTAATTTAGTAGGTACTTAAACTGTTTTTGAAGAAATAAAAACCGTATTTTAAATTAATTATAAACATAAATTAATTAAAATAATATTTCTAATGTATACTTGATAATTAATTATATTAATATTATTAATCAATTTATCAATTTATTTTAAAGTATAAATATATTATTGTAAAAAATTACAAACAAAAACATTTGTAGATAAAAATTCGACTGTATATTTTACTAATACATACACTGCAAAATGACACGTCGACATACAAGTTGCAAACAAGAAGTTGCTGGCACTAGCTATTATAATTATTCGTTTATTTAGAATATCGATGCCCCTTCAGATACCCGTATATTATCTCCTCCCATTTAACCAATCTATTTAAAAGAGGTTTGGTTATAGGTAGGGCTGAGATTTCGATGAACTTTGCATTTTTTTCTGAAGCATTCTGTACGGTTTTCGTTTTGTTACAAATATGTTTTAGGTATTTTTAAATTAGAATAAGAAATTTTATTTTGCATTTTTCTGCATTTTATGACATTTTTTGATTTTAAAGTAATTGCTCCCAATTTTAGGGTATTTTAAGGGTTTTTAAGTCATTTTTGGTGTTTTTTAATTTAAAATTATAGATTATAGATTTTTTTCTACCGACGGATTAGTGTTGTTGTGTAAGGTATGCAATGTAAAAGTTGCTATCGAAAAACGTTTTATCATACAACAACATATATCAAGGAACAAACATATTAATGGAGTACAACGAAGAGAACAAATTGAAGAACAAAAAAAAAATATGTATATCTACAAAAACTTATTGGGGAACTACACAAGGCACACTCTCGTGATTTATTGTAACAATAAAAAATAATTTTTTATTTATTAATATATGAAGTAAAATAAAATATTTATGTACATGTAATGTAATTTTTGTAAATTTTGAAAGCATTTTTTAATGCATTTTTTGAGTTTTTAAGTCATTTTTGCATTTTTTAAGGTCATTTTCGCGAATTTTAAGGACATTAAAATTCCAGCACTAGTTATAATGTTACACCTACTTAATTATGAAATCCTTTAGTAACATTAACAGCCCTCTAAAATTCACCTCCTGCAGCGATTACCCTAGCTATTTTTAAATGCCTCCCTATAATTTTCACTTATTCTATTTGTATTAATCTATAAGTAATTTAAAAAATCGAGTATCATAGAAATTTAAAATGTAATTTTCTATTCATATTTATTTCACATTAAGTCATATATAATATATATATTTCTAGTGTTATATGTGTACATTTGTGAGTCTAAAAAGTTAAATATGGGCTTGAAAGTTGATTGTAATTATAAGTATTATATAAATTAATTTGTCAAGTAATTATCATATATTTGTAATTTATGTGCATTACCATTTTTTTTCTGTTAAAGTTCTACATCAAATACTTAAAAACTACAAAATATACGTTTTATAACGTTGTTCAAATATTTATAATTAACATTTTCATATATTTTAATATATTTCACAACTTAAGTGCATATTTAAACTATTTTATCCGTGTAATTTTAAAATAGTACATTTAATTGGTAAATATTTTTATACAGAAACATTTTAGAAGACATAGTCGGTAGAAAAAAATTGTAATTTATAAGTATATTTTATAAATACTTTTAACATGTTATCTTTTATTTTAATATGTTTTTATTTAATTTACATGATTTGGAATTAGTGCAAGGAAAATAATAAAAAATATTTACTATTTAGATTAAAAAAATACCAATTAAAATGTAATTTTATTTAATGGACAGTTAATGTATTCAAATATGAGTACTTATACAGCAGGATTATAATATTATTTGATTATTTGAATAAAAACTAAAAATGCATGATTTTTCCATAAAATGTTAATATTTTAAACTCAATTAAAATATATAATTGTGTACATCATTTTTGGTTAGGAATTAAATAGTAGTATAAATTATATTTAATAATTTAACCCATATTAAAAACCAAATTATTTTTAAAACGATTGACCTACTCGTTGGGTGTTTTATTACAAATCGAGGGTTATTGTATAGAAAGCGGAGCGAAGATGAAAGCCGAAACTACTAATAATTACTGTCGATTACATGAATATCAGAAGCGGAATTTATTACTGACCTTTTCTATGGAAATAAATTCTCGGGTGGAGTTCGTACAACATTTTTATGACTTGTGTTTTCCGATAGAATTTAGATGTGCCACATAATTTTACGAAAATTTACTTTTTAGATGTTTTTTTCTTATTAAATAAAAAGTAACATAAAAATATTCATTTATTAATTCATTAAAAAAAAAAAAAAAATTAAACAAAAAAAAGTATTTAATTTGAATAATTACAATTTTTAATTTTGTTTACAGGAAATGGAAAACAAATTTTTAATTTATGATCTCTTAATGATTTAGTACCTATTTAAATTGTTAAATGTATTATTAAGTTTAATAGATAAACAATATATAAAACTACACGTTTACAACTTCAAAATAAATTTTAATAATAACAATAATTATTAGTATTATATTTTAAAATCGAAGACTTGAACAAAAAATGATTGGAATAACAAGTTAAAAAGAAAAGAAACATTTAAATAAATAATACACATAATATGATTTAAAGTAGCTGTATTATTATTTTTATAATAAAATTAGATTGATTTTAAATATATTGTGATGTAGAGACGATTCACAATATATTACCAACATTTTCTTCATACTGGTAAACATATATAATATTAAAACTGATGACTATCTTTGTAAAAAAAAGAACCAAAATCAAATAATTTGATTACAATTAAAATCCCGACATACTTTTAACGAGTAGTGTAATTTACACAGTTGGTAGATTACGGTTTTAGATAGACCACTTGAATGGGTGTGTTAGAGGTGTGTTGTCGTATAAAATTTTAAAGCGGTAACCGTCACAGTCAAAATTGTTCCGTTTTTTATGATATTTTCAAAAACAGGAATTCTAATTTTTAATAAGTAGGTAGTAAGTAATGTTTTAAAGAAAAATTTACGTCTAAATATTCAATCTAATTATGTGTTATATGAACTTAAAAATATGTTAAAAAACACATAAACTATAATGAGACACGTTATACAATTAATTTTTATGCATTATAACGATAATCTAAACTTTCTAATATAAATACTAATATTCTTATATACTGTTAAATTTAAAACAACTTATAAAATTATAGTTTCCAGAAATGTAAATTGTGTGTACCCAAAATAATTGATATTTGGATCCGCTTTTATTTCTTTAATAAAACCAAAAAAAAAATCTATTGACTCCTTTACAATTTTTAATTATTAATAACATTCTATGCCTAAATAAATCTACTTAAGCATTAATTAAGAATCTAATGTTATTTACCTTTAAATTTTTAAATATTTTAATTAATTAATAATTTTTAATGCAATTTATTTCATATAGAAACAACAAAAAAAACTTTTTATTATTTATTATGATACACAAAATCCTGTATCCTGTATTTAACAAAATGTTTGACTTAAATTTATGTGGATTGATATTATTGTTTGTACATTATAAGCAAAAAACTTAATTATTGCGTATTTATTAAACCTTTAGACCAATTATTACTGTCCAACTTATGTAAAATAATTCTATAATTTATATATATATATATATAAATATTTGCACTAATTAACTATTTAATTATTTAAATAACTATTTAAATAATTAATTTGAACTAAAATCTACAACTTACATTAAAATTGTATTTTTTTATATCCTATTATTCCTCTGATGTTTAATTGTAATATTTATGAAAGATTGATTGAAATTTATTTTCTAGTTTTTATTTATATAAATGATTTAAAATATAATCTATTCAATTTATATCTTGTACATAAGTACACGTTTTGAAAATATTAAGTTTTGATATATAATTACTAAGATTTTTTGATTTTTTTATCCTAATGAAAATAATATTGCTAAATTACGAATTAAATTTAAAAATAATATAATAAACATTATCAATAAAACATAATATCAAAATGAAATAAATGTTTTTTATCTTTTAAATGAAGTTAAAAATGTTAATATTAATCAGCGTTCTACAAGTAAGGAATGACTAACAAAATTATATTTCATACTTTGTAAATGTAAATGTTTACATTTACTTAGCTCAAACTTTAAAAAGTATGAAATATAACTTAAAAAGTTATTCTTTACTTGTAGAGTGCGGATTAATATGCATTTGCATATTTATTTTTGGTTGGTCATATGATATGCTGTTAGCACCAAATTTGTTTCATGACATTATGGTTTAAACAATTAAATTTTTTTAGTATATATTTTCGCATATTTCAACATTTACTCATTTTTTTTTTTATTTTACGATTTTAACTGAATGTTTCATATCTCATATTTTAGTGCGTAGTTCAATGGTTTTTTTTTATATATATATCTGAAATATTTACTAGGTATTGTAATATAAGGGTTAAATTTTTATATGAAAAATTTATAAAATTATTATTAAAAAACAATGGCTATGGCATACTTAATAAAATATTTAAAATTTTAAATGGTGAAAGTGAATCAATTTAAACCAGAGAAGATTTATTTTAAAATAATACGATATTTTTAAATACGTACCTAGAGTATTTAGTTCTGTAGATGTGGAAAGTTCATTTTAAAGATATAAAAATTTGTTGACTAACTAACGCCGATCAATTGTTTTTGAAAATTTAGTTAAAATTATTATCTTTCAATGTAATTCCAATTTAGATAAGAAAATTTATTTTATGATAAATTTTAATATTAGTTGATTCCTGTTTTTTCTTCAACACTTCTTACAGAATGGTTTTGGTAAATTATCTCCTTAAAACGAAGAATAATGAAATTATATATTTTAAATAATTTTATTTTTTATTTATAATTTTTTTTACTAAATTTTGAGTGCATATTTTAATATATTAGTGTATACATATGTGAATACTAAGATTTTTTAACGCATATTTGGTTGGTTTTTGATGCATACAAATCTTCGCTATACTTGGTTTAACATTGAACATCTTACTATTGTCAGATAAAGTTATATACATAAATATTTATTAAAATTAATTTATAATGTTTTATATCCATTTTACTAATTATAATTTCGGAATTATGTAATATACATGATATGTTTAGTTGTTATCAGGGCCGGTGAGAGGGTGGAGCAGGGAGGGCTCATCGTCTTAGCCTTTTATACAATATTTTTATTGAACTAAAATATATATAAGTAGTATGTATATCATAGTCAAACAAGTGCAAGTAAAGGGGCCCCGGGGCCCTCAAAAGTTCTCACCGGCCCAGTATGCTATCTTTAATACCACTCCTCCTGATTTATTAAAAAAAATTTCAATAAATTAGTTTTATTTAGTTTATTTATAATAATTGATTCATTTACTCATATCAAAATTAAACTAATTATGTGATTTTATAATAAATGTATTTGATGAATACATAGTTACAATATATTTTAATAATATTTTATAGCTATAATTTAAAAAATGAATAGTAAACATTTTTATAAAACATTATGAGTATTATACAATACATTTTTACAGCTTAGTTAATTTTAAATACCACTGTTGTAGTTATATAAAATGGAATACCTTAAAATATATACAACATTTGGATGTTTTAATACAGTTAATAATTATACATTATAAAATCTTGATATTTACTTTAACTATTATTGTTATTATAAAATTAAAATATAATAATTATCATTCGAGTACAAAGGTATTTAACTTACTTAGATAGTTAATGTATTTATTTTGCTAAAAAAGAACAACAGTTGTTATGATATTATGATAATTGATTTTTTAAATTTTTGTTTTTTAAAAATTAGGTTATGTTTAAATTCATGAACAAAAAATTAATAATGGCTGTGGATTTAACACATAATTATGTTATTATCCCAAGTTATCTCTACTTTGACAATAAGATTTTTTTATGAAGATGTTTTTCCTCTTCTGTATGCGTTTTGGCACATATTCACGGCTTTCGTGGAGTACTTATATCTCAAAATAGCATTATCGAGCCATATCCGTACAGTTAATTTCAATGAAGCACAAAACTGTAGAGAAACAGCAGTGAAAGAAAGAGATGAAAGATAGAAAGAGAGGGGCGTGAGCATACACTCTCATACACACACATACAAACACATACACAGACTAATTGCTATGCGGGCTTTGATGAAACCAGACCATCCGACTTGTTCCTGTTGAGGTCTAGGTCATGACCAAGTGGCTGTTACCTACAAGTGGCCGTGGAGGAGGGGACGGAAACACGTTGTCGCCGTTTCAATATCATCATCGGACCCCTGCAAAGTTAACCAAGACGAAGAGATGGATGGATCTCATTGATCCTTTCTTCTTTCCGGCCACGAGTTCCCGATCACTAATCGTCTTGAAACCGTCGCGTCAACTTGTTCGGCCTAAATCGTTAGAACTTTTTGTGATTTCCAAATTTTTATTTTTATTTCGGCAAACATTTCAAGTTACTATTTCGTTTTAATACTTATTGTGTAAGTGTGTTGTTGTTATTAATAATAGTTGTTGGTGTTCGTGTAATCAGACTTTAAATTTAAAGGTAAGATATAAAATTATTTGATTTCAAGCAGAATATTAATATAAACCAAAAAAACAATAATAAAAAATTTATCTAATAATAATGTAATTTAATATAAATTTATATTTTTAAATTTGTATGCTTATCTATGTCGTCTGTCAATTATTTTTTATCTATATACAAGCATATCCAAATTACAAATTTTATATTATTATAAGAACCAATGAACTTAATTATCAATAAAATGTTTTAGTGACAATTTGAAAGTATATAATTCAGCTAATTCAATATATTGTAAAAACTGTTTAAGTTTTTCTGAGATAATATAATACTAATCGAATAATTAAATTTAAAGATTTTTATTTTCTATCGTTTGAACGACTACTTTAAGATTACTTACTAGTAATGATTTAAAAATATTTTGAATTATTTTAATTTAAAATTTAATATGGAATTTTAATTGCATTGATAATTTCTTAAATGTACAAGTTTTTCCGGTACAACTTTCAACGTGAATCAAACAATCATATAACATCCGTTGAATGGCTATCATATAGAGTGGGAATAACTTTGTGCAATGTCTTATTTTTCTTTAAAAACATAACTAATAGTTTTGACGTGACCTGTTTATTTTGAATGAAATATATCCCCAGGCTACTGACACTATGAATGAGCACCACCTGAGTTATCAGAATAACGATTATAATAAATAATCAGGTACTTATTCTTCAAATCTAAAAACCTGTTTACACTTGGGCAGTACGCTAATCAATTTGTTTTAAAACATTAGCTTAGCAGTTGTAGAATATGCTTATACGTTAAACTGTTAAATAGCAATTCAAGTTATAAATCAATAAACTCATAATAAATGTTATAGGTGGTGTGCTATTTTTAAAATCGTACAATTATACAAAAGCAATATTTTACTTCGTACTGTGAATAATAAACTTACAGTTAAATACAAGTTCGTACCTATTAAGCTGAAAATAATACATTCGTGTCTTTAATTTGTAACTGAAACTTTAGAATATAAATTATATATTAAACGTCATGAGAAGTCTAATTTCCATTCAGGATTTAATTTGAACATTTAAAATACATTTGTTATAAAAATCTAAACATATTTATAACGATGGCTTTAAAGCTATTATGATTTTGCATATATTTATTTCATTTGAACGTGCTTCATACTCATTAATTAATTAATTTAATAGTTTACTTTTCTCAGTTTTGCAATTTATATATTATATTATAATATTATATATTTATAAATTTATGTATAGTTAATCAAAAAATTAATAATGGTACTATTTATATCAAACAATTATTGCAGCAAAGTGAATTTATATTTCATACATTTGGAAACACTTGATTCAAAATTGTTATTGCTTAAACGGGATATACCGATTGATGTAGAACTCTGTGAAAAAAAAATTAATAATATCAATTAAAATAATAGAATTTTTCGTTCAAAACTACATAAAACAATAATATTCTGTACGTAAATATATATATTATAGTAATGGGTTGGTTTGGAGTATGTAGAACGAATAGAGGCGCACCGGCATGATTCAACAGTTAATGACTATATAATTGTGTGTTTAAAAGTTTGATAGGAATTTAAAATTATCCAGTGAACACATATTGTTGTTCATCGAGTCGAACGGCAATAATCAAGTTGGAACTAATAAGTCCAATTACGTTTTTACCTGGAGCCTTCTGTTTTCTAACTCCGAGCTGAATAAAACGATACGCATCTTTGACCATTAGACCCTTTTAGAAACAACCAGACCTAAACAAATAATAAATTTACCTATTTATCACGTTAAGAGTGAAAACGTAAAAAATATGAACGCGCATAATGGTGTACGTCTGATAATGTCGCTACCAAACTTTTTGTAGGGGAAACGGGAAGTAGGGGGTTTGAATAGGGATGCTGATGTGGAGAAAAATAGAAAGCTGTAAAACTCGAAAGACAATAAGTGTTGAACAAAAACCAATTGCCAGCCTAATCAGACGATATTACATATGCACGGTCACGTAAACAGGAGGATAAGTAAAATATGGGATGGACAATAGGTAGTCTCGTTTCATACGATTAAGTCAGCGCTGCACTATTAGCAATGGAAAGTGTATAAAAGCGTTGCAGTATACGACAACGAGTCTGTCAAAAAACCAATAACCAAGAACATGAATGATAATAATAAGAATAATAATACTAATAATAATAATAATAATAATAATAATAATAATAATAATAATAATAATAATCAATGCACTAAACTACTAAAGATAGTCGGGGAAGTGCATTATTCGCGATATGAATGTGGCCCCAATTGGACGTTATTCAAATGCGCGGAGTGAGTCGCGTGCATAAATCAAGCACCTATTGTTAGTATTTGTTTTCATTTCGTAATATGGAAATATGAGTGATAAAAAATGATCAAAACAAAACAAGTGCCATCGAACAAATTGAGCGATATTTTTTGGCACCGGTTTCGCAGTACATCTGGTAAATATTTGCATAATTAGGCGATATCGGGTCATTTGAATTGGGTTACAAAACTCGGCATTGTACTTCCCATTGGACATGCGGACACGGATATTATTAGTAAAAGTGGTGACGATTTGTATAACATCGTTAATTTTACATCGTTCGACCCAACATCCCATTGAACGGCTTTGTATATTTTTCGATATGCAATTTTTGTGGGTCATTTGAAGAAAGGGGGTTAATAAATCGATCGAAAATTTGACCCAGAAAACCTACAGGGAGCACCTGGCGCTTGGGCTCATGTGCTGACCAACCAAATGATCAATAATTTGCATCCACCGATTTTTACCATGTTATTATCGTGCGAACCACTCGATTGGCAAAGAAAAGAGAATCAGCGGTGGCCGTGTGTATTATAATGGGTTCCGTAGAAACAAAACGTGATCGACTATTGAAAATCACGTTCACTGATCGCCGCCGGGAACGGGTGAGCGGGCAGCAGCCCAGGCTTAACAGCTGCCGGCGTTTTCTCTCGGGTGCTTGACCTAAACGTATAATATATTACCATAAAAATGTTCGACATACATAATTTAGTAGTAGCAGTATAGTAACCTAGCCGGGAGAGAGACCATAAGACTTTTATCCAATTTTTTTTTTTTTTTTTTTTTTAAGAACAACACTGACCCACTCACCGGCATATTATATCTGGCTTAAAACCGGATTTCGGAAGTTGAGCGCATTCATTCTTAATTATTATCGAATTATGAAACGCGTTTCTTCTCTCTCCGTTGCAGCGGTCTAAATAATTTGTTTTATATCCTTGTGGTTAAATTATTGTGAATTTCAGACACAAAGTTCGCGAGATATTTCACACAGCCAATGATTTTGAAAGTTTACCCACTACCATACCGTGATATAATTTGAGAAAGTTTATAGTGCATATTTTTTCATTTTTTTTCTCGATTCATTAATTTATCAAACATAACTTATATGGTCATTTATTTTTTTATTTACTATCAGAGACAAACCTCGTGTGTGTGTGTGTGTGTGTGTGTGTGTGTGTGTGTGTGATGTGTATGCTTTATTATATCGGTGAACAGCATCATTGTTGACGATCACGTAGTAGTACCTAGTAAAAACAGACAATTTACACACATATATGTCCGAGTATGTCACTAGTGTTTCTCCAGGTTTCCCGGTGAACAGGATGTGCCGCCGTGGAACGCGGAGACGAGCTCGAAAACCGGAATCATCTGTCTGATGTTTTTTTTTTCTTTATCTATCTACGGAAGACGAACCGCACAAAAGTAGGCAGTCGAGATTGGAAGGACATTTTTTTTCCAAGCCCAAAGCGGTCAAACAACCTGTAGGCAGACAGTACATGGTCCATATCACACTGTACACAGCATGTTCAATGACTTCGCGACCTTTTCGAACGACAATTTTTAAAACCGATTTCACATTCTATAACTTTCCCCTTCGGTTCTACCCGATAACGGGGTGATGTTGATAAAATAACGAAGCCAAACTAATTCACACGTTTAATATTTTATGTTTAAAGATCATTCGAAATCAGACACGAACAATGATCCTGAGACTGTCGCTGATATTTTGCTTGCTGGCATGCAACGTAAGTATAACTTTATTATTATAAATACAATAACACATTATATTTTTGACATAAAACGTTCAAAATTATAATATGACAATAATAAATTAAAAAGTACAATATTATGTGCACGACACTGTCATTAATACCATTGGTCTATTTAATTGATATGGGGCACGGTAACGTAGTTATAGACAATACCGTATTACACTTACATACTCGCTTTGCAGAATACATATATACACACACACTGTATAGATACTGCGCAGTCGTCGACTCGTTATGGTTATGAAACCTTTGTACCGTTAAGCATGTCCCGGTATCATTTACGCGTGTATGAACAATAAACATTTTCTCGTATTCATTTAATTAATTTTGACACCGCTCAGTGCGCGGCCGAAAAAAAAACGATTTCATTTATTTTCATACGATACGATCCTGTACTGTTTAAATTTGTGAATTATATTAAACTAATTACTGTATAGAGGTTAAGTTAAATTAGTTAGTCTACATTATCTAAACGACTAGAGAGTATTATGTGCTTTTACATATACGGTTTTTTGCTTTACATACGAGTAGGCCGTACTTACAACAGTGGGTGTACGTTTTTCCAGCGGATATTTTTTTTGACATTCCACCCAGAAGAATATTTTCATATTTCACTTTGCCGAAATAGCCGAGCAAATACTCGTGCGGTACAAGTGTAGAGATTTCGATGCAGAGCATACATACAATATCATGTTCATGCAGACTTTCACCGTTTTTTTCTCGCCCCTTATGTTGAAAATAGATCGTCCGCGATGTAGGAGGTCTGGGCTGAACCGTTCGCGAGCAAGATTAGTAACGGGTCAGGTTACTAAATGCTCATTTCAAGCGTACACGTTGAATAATATGCGTATAACATGCTATTATTTAATTTTTTAAAACTCGATCTTACAATACATGTATGTCGAAATACGTCCGAATAAATTGGATAAAACGCTGAATTGATTTCTCTCAACGCTTTTTATGCACACTAAATGTGCACCAATGGCGTAATTACGGAGTGCAGAACTCACCCACTATAGTCCAAATTTAATTTTTCATCCTTTCAAATCTATTATTTTAATTTGAAAAAACACACGATCACACATCGAAATCGTCTTAGACACTTGGAAATACGTACAATATTGTTACGCAAATAATATGTGATTTTCCCCCCGTAATTTTGCATATAATATGCCGTTATTCACCGTGTACTAGTGTGCGGATATTGGCGTGTAAAAACTGTAAGCTTTCACCGTAAGGCCTCGCGGTTTTCCGGTCAACTGCAGTACTCACAAAATACTCGAACAAAAGCTGATACTCGCATAATTACTCCTATAATAATATACATCGTATCCATACGTTGTTCGCTAGTCCTATACGACTCGTGTACTTGGCGAACATCATAATCGCGTAAAGACTTGACGACTATTTCAATCCTACACGACTTGTACACTTGCCGATCCGATCAATGAGCGCAATTATTTATTACTCCTTTCACTCGTCAAATTTACCAATGGGAAACGACGAGTGACTCGGTGAGTAAAAATAATCGCCATACTGGACGAATGAACACGTCGTGTAGGAGACGACTCGTAAAGCATTGCGACTGACGATCATTCGCCGAGTGTACACCAGTCTTACGGAACTGGCTTTATATTTTGATTCTTGAAAATGTTTTCACGCCGTTTTCGGTTTTTTTTCTCTTTCTCTCTCTTTCTCGATTGCGTGGCACGCGCAGTTGGCCGAAGAAGTTGACGTCGTCGAAGCCGTGTCCGGGACATCGCAGTCGATCGACGACTTGTTGCAGTCCGACCAACAGCACGTGCAGTCGTCGGCACAGAAGCGCGAGGACGTGGAGACGCACAACCCCGACCAGCTAGCCATGGAGACCGGCGACGACATTGACGACCAGGACACGTCCGGTTCCATAGCTAAGCACAACTACTTGAAACCACAGTCCGCGCCGATCCGCGGCCACTTGCCACTGAACCGTGGACCACCGCCGCCGCAACAGCCACAGCAGCAACAGCAACAGCAACAGCCGTCCGGTAAATACCATCACAACGTGGGATACCTGGGACCGCCGCCACCACCGCCGTCACAGCAACAGCAGCAACAGCAACAGCAACAGCAACAGCAGCAGCTGCAAGCGGCCCAGCAATCGGAGGCCATGGATAAGGTGTACTCGGCCGGTCCGGTGGGCAACGCGCTAGGAGACCCGTGGCCGAACAGCGCGTCCGCCGACATGCCCAAGATCGTGTCGCTGGACGTCAAATGCGAGAAGAACTCGATGAAGGTGTTCCTGAGCTTCGACAAACCGTTTTACGGGATAGTGTTCAGCAAGGGCCACTATAGCAACGGTAACTGCGTGCACCTGCCCGCCGGCCTGGGCAGGTCGTCCGTCAACTTCGAAATCAGCATACACGCGTGCGGCACGTCCGGCAACACGGAGAACGGGCTGTACGGCTACGGCGCCGACTCCGGGTCCGGCACATACTTCGAGAACATCATCGTCATCCAGTACGACCCGCAGGTGCAAGAGGTCTGGGACCAGGCCAGGAAACTCAGGTGCACGTGGCACGACCAGTACGAAAAGTCCGTCACCTTCCGGCCGTTCCCGGTCGACATGTTGGACGTGGTCAGGGCCGATTTCGCCGGAGACAACGTCGGATGCTGGATGCAAATACAAGTAATATTCGTTTTGTTTTTTACCTACGCTACTTTGTATTGCCTATTATATTAACTATTGAACAATACGATCTATTATACAATTATGGTAACCAAATATTTGAAGAACAGCCCATATATATATATAACCTATATAGCTACAAATTTAAAAACCTTTATTTTTTCTTTTGGAAGGTAAAATATTTCAAACGTTTTCAAATTACTGACAATTCAAAATATATTTAATTTACAGTTAATTTCAACATTTTCATAAGCAACCTAATGACTGACTTGTACCGTTTTTGATCGAAATAAATACGTAGGGAAAAATTAACGGATTTATATAAAATTTTTAAAAATAAGTACATTATTATATCCTTGAACTAAATACTACTAAGGATAACAGAAATTGTTCTAAAAAAAAAATTACTGCCCTTAAAAATAAGTGCCTCCCGGTCACCATAGCTATATATACCTATATATACTTCCGACTGTACGTGATTTTTTATATGAACGCAAAAAGATTAGCATGTAAACATATATATCATGGAATGTTGCCAGAATCCAAATCTAATGTATTATTTTTGTTTATTGATCATCGGCAACTGAGCTCGATATTTTTCAACAAATTATATACGCAGATCAAATCGCAATTTTTGATACATTTTCATAATGATACCTAATATATATTCATAATATCGAATGTTAAAATCGTATACGTCATCACACTATACAAAACTATACATATACACTCTTAGAGCATAAATAAACATACACTTATTACAAATAACCGCAAACGTTACGTTTATAATTTATATTAAAATTAGCCGTCAAGCGATAGCGTTTGTCTCCTTCCGTTCCTATGTTAATTTTAGCACAATATTCACTATGATCTATATTTATATATATATTTTAGTTTAGTATTTATTCTGCTGCATATATACGTAACCGGTCATTTTTTTAACTACTATTAAAAACCCTAATTATATGTATATTAAGCGGCGAACGAATATACATTATAGATTTTTAAAAATCAATATCATATTTTAACATACAAAAGAACGTTTCCTTAAATATTGTTATGCTTTAGGACAATGCGTTATCGACACACTACTTGTATACAGCCGTATATCTAAGGAGGTTGAAGGAACCGCATTCTCCTCAACATTTTAGGAAGTCTTAAATAACTAAATTACTGATTTTTCGTTCGTTATGGCTTTATTCCTTTTTTTTTTATATATACTATATGTATAACTGATGTACCACACGAAAAAAATTTATTGGCCACGCCACTAGTTATATATACATTTATGTTATACGTCCGGACATAAACTTTACAATCGTGTATTTTTTTGGATTTTTTGGATTCTTTGTATTAATTTTTTAATTTTTTCGTTTCCTCCACGCATAAGGTCGGCAAAGGACCATGGGCTTCCGAAGTTTCCGGATTGGTAAAGATTGGACAAACAATGACCATGGTGTTGGCGATCAAAGACGACGACTCGAAGTTCGACATGCTCGTGCGAAACTGCATGGCTCACGACGGTAAACGCGCTCCCATCCAGCTGGTGGACCAAAAGGGTTGCGTGACCCGTGGCAAGCTCATGTCACGGTTCACGAAGATCAAGAACTTCGGTGCGAGCGCGTCCGTGCTGTCGTACGCGCACTTCCAGGCGTTCAAGTTCCCGGATTCGATGGAAGTGCACTTCCAGTGCACCATACAGATCTGCCGGTACCAATGCCCAGACCAGTGTTCCGACTCGAACGCCATACTGAACGCGCAGCATGGCAACCTGCTGTCCGCGCACCACCCGGCCATCCACAGCTCCGAGTACGGGCCACCACCCGCGCCGCTGGACGTGTACGCGAGGGTCGGTTCGGCGCATCCGCGGGACGAGAGGCGCGTTAGGCAACGGCTACAAAGGAGATCGGCCCCCGTGGACGAGGAAGAGGTGGGCGTGAACCGCATCATCAAGGTGGTGTCTACTGGCGACCTAACGTTCGCGCTGGACGACTCCAGCAACTCCACCACCATGGTGTTCCCCACCCGGACCGTCGAGCCATCGTCCATGATCTGCATGACCACGGTCGGCTTCTCCGCCACGCTGTTCGTGTTGCTGGCCATCCTGCTCGTCTCGTGCCTGGTGTCCGCGTATCTTTGCTTGCGCATCAGGTCCATGCCACAGCGCCGGAAAAACGCTCAGGTCGCTTGCACCAACCCCAAGCTGCAGCAGGTGGCCGCCACGCACAAGGCCAAGATCATGCACCAGGTGTTCACGTGAATGAGACGGGATAACGGCCACACGCATCCGTATACAGCGAGAGCAGAGAAAATACCGCAAAACGAAAAGAAAAAAGAAAACTTTCCTTCTGTTCCCTTCCCCCAAAAACCCCAGACACCCGCCAGCGCACAGCTAACGCCATAATTAAACCAAAGCCCTTGAAATTACAGTACGCATATTTATTATTATTATTATTATTATTATTTATTATTAATATTATTATTATGATTATTGATGTAATATTTACTATATTATACTATTGTGTACTAATGACCCCTAACTTCTTTGCACGTAAATCACGTATGTTTTTCGTTCATCGATCGTGGTTCCTTCGACGCTTTGATTTCTTTTTTTTTCGTCCGATAGTATTTTAATACTATATGATATACATTATTATTATTTTTTTTTTTTATATGCATGGTAGGTCGCATAGAAAATATAATATTATATATATATACATTTTTTTTCGATCGTAATTGACACCCGGGGGAACGTATAACCTTACAAGCCGCCACGTCATCGAAACGCGTCCGTTTGACGCGATCATACTTTTCCGGTGGCGCAGACGTCCCGTTATTATATTATATTGAGTACGTTATAAAATAATACTATTTTTTCTACCCATTCATTAACACCGCGTGTCGATCAATGCATGAAATACGCAACCGTTTTTCGGAAACATAAACTTTTCATCGTCGAGCAAGTAAATGTTTTTTTAACCACGAAAACGTCTCCTATGTTCGTTTACGGTGTTTACGATATCACATTTATGTCGTTTACGTTTTTAAGATTACTTTCATTTTGTGTATACAAACAGTGCCAAACAATAACGGATGAGCCATATATTATAAATTATAATATCCGTAGTTGTATTCAATGAAATTATAATTATTATTGTTATTATTGTTTAACTCAATTAACGCGGTTATAAATCATAAACGTGCAGTACAGGAGGTTTCGTTTACCGCAGTACCCGCGACGCGTGAAATCCCGTTAATCCAATCTTGTTTATCCGCAATTTCAATCGTACAACAATATTATACAAATTACGACGGTTTTCACTTGGAAAAATTAAATATAATTACCGCGACGATAATGCCGTTTCCATACGGTCGTACAAGTACCCACCGCTAGCCTGTGTTTTTTAATTTTTTTTGTAGGATATGTCTGTTTTCAAAGTTTAAACCATACACGACGGGTCATCCGCAACTAGAATGAATATTGTTTATCCAAAACTCGACCAACGATTTCGCATGTTTAGATAGAGGAGATTACATTTGATATTCTGCACACATCATTGTGCTGAATCTGTATTCATTTATACACAATACAATAGTACATATTAAATATTACGTTTTAATACTTAGTTAACAAATACATTAGAGAACATAATATAAATCCGTTAAATTTCAGAAAACAAGCCATAATATATGTTATTTATTTTTACAAATATCGTACGATCATATTTTATTGATGGTATATATTATAATATAGGTACTCGAATAATATTACGTTGTGTTTATAATATTAGTTAATTTAGTTGTTATTATACATATACTGATGCCTAATTAGTTTTTAACGAGGCATTTACAACAACTTTTGTGCGTTTGCTATTTATGCCATAGATTTTAAGAACAAATAGTTAAAATAACAATAAAAAACAATCCGTAATGTTCGCCCCGTGGTCTTGAAAGTATATATATACGTAAAACGATAGTATAATTCAACCAGTACAAAAACTATAAAATTAGCACATGCACATTAGTTGTTGATTATGAGATATATGCATGTATATATTGTATAAGTGACTTATACATACACATATACGTACATATACCTACAAGTGTATACTTAATTAATTAATAGTAATATTTGTTTATTAAGCTTATGTTTTTACTACGAAAATGTGATTTCATTGTCAAACAAATAGTTTTATTATTTTTTACCCGTAATTTATTATTCCATTGCGGTTTATTGTAATACGTTGAATATTATAATATTGTTGTAACGTAGACACGTGATGATGGACTCGTGTTTATTATTTATTTATTTATTTATTATTATATATATTTTTTTTTTTTATGTCCTAGGAATATTAAATTATTTATATTATATTATTTTGTAGTTATTAAATATTTATTTGAAAACAAAAATCAACAATCAATGGTAATAATAATTTTACAAAACAAATTCTTTAGGACTGAAATGAATAAATGTGCGATTTAAAAAAAAAAAAGAATCCTAAGAAATTATTTAATAATAATAGTTGTTGTGCGGCGGCGGCGGCGCGAGTTGGTCTACGGTATTAATTGGTTCTATATCGAGTACAACAACAACAACAACAACAACAACAACAATAATGACGACGACGATAATCGTATACGCATAGTAAATCGCCGCCGTCGGCCTTTTGATTCGACAGCGGCCAGAAGGGGCAGATAATATAGGTTTACGCGCGCGCGCGTGTGTGTGTGTAGTAAATCACCGCGGCGGCTATCTTGAAAAATGCGGACGTTGATTCGTACGAGCCTCTCGTGTGCGGACGGACGTATGACGGATACGTGTGTACAACACACGCGCACACACGAACACACATAAAATACCAACAGGTCGATCGGCCACCGGCAAAACCAGTCTCCCGCGGGAAGTAGGTGAATGGCACACTTTCAACGCGCACGTGTGTACGTGTGTCTACGAGATTAGGTCTGCAAGTGGAAAATAAATAAAAATCGTATTTGGAAATCTCGACTGAAGTTTCATTTCCTTGTATTATTGATATTGATTCGATGTTTCGAAAGCACAACGGTTGGTATGCGATCGACCGAAACCGAACGAGCGCGACACTGTGTCGGTTTAACAACGTGTACCTTTTCATATCTGACGCGCCCGGGCCTGAATTCGCGCGCGCTCCGGCGCGCTTTGTGCCGTGCAATAGGTACACTGTGTACCGCGACATTTACAAGTGCGCGATCAAATCTCGTTCGTTGAGTTACGTACGTAAACGGGTGCTGTTGAACAGAATCGGTTAAGAATAAATATTTTGAAAAATTCGCGTCATTTCAACGATCCGTTTAAATTCATTTTCAGGAGAAATACTCTTATCTTTGACTGCGGAGTACAATAATCATTACTTTCGAATTAAGCGTGTTGTGCAAAAAATAGGTCTTGGCATTTTAGCGATTTGTTTTTATTGAACACAAGGTCCGCTCGTCCGTACCTACACGTATTTGTGTACAACACTATCGCTAATGATTCGACCGGAATAAGTTTGAGTTCATGTTTGGATACCGCCGGGAATTGTCTATAGATATAACGCGTAAATACGTGCGCGTGAATTGGAAACACACGCTCGTGCGTCAATGTCGAGTATACTCACCAACGGGATCGAAAAAAATAAAAAAAGCCAATCCGTCGCCCGGAGGGAATCCTTCGATCAGCGCAGCCCGAGGAGGTGGATCATCAATTCGTACACAACCGATGTTAATACTCTGTTACCGTATGTATTATAATTACCGATGATTTTTTCGATCGAGACGAATATACTAACCGTTATTACCGGTTAAGACGTGAATATTAATGTGCGTACTAATATATGGGGTGCGACGCGTGGACGATCCACTTGCACGTGACACACGAAGTAATATAGAACATGCATTAGCGTGCACTTATGCCGACGGATAATTTCATTTATTTATTGTCCCTCATGATGTACGGGATCGTTATAGAGAATAGTTTCTTGTGGCCTCGGCGATAATTATATCACAGATCCCGCATACCGCGAGAGATCCGCCCCTATCCTCGGAGCAAACGATTATTACAATATTTTGTTGTTCAATCGCAGAAAAAAAATAAAATAAAAAATTGATGTACACCGATGCACGATAATAATTAGGGCTGTGAATTTAATGCATTAAAAAACCTTAAAAAATGCAATAAAATATGCACTTAAAATGCAAAAAAATGCAATATAAAACGCCAACAATTATAGTATAAAACTCATTTAAAATGGTTTTTAATTTAATTTTTATATTTATATTAATATTAGGTACAGGTATTAGGTACATGTATTATACATTAGTACATTACACGCATAAAAAAGTGTTTATTTAATAAAAAAAAATAATAATAAAAATGTTGATTGATATTTTCTATACTAAGGCTATTCACCTGAAACATTTTTTAACATTTTTTTTAAATATTTATTTTGTTAAAATAAAAAAACAAACTTATATATATATGAATGAAAATGAACTAAAAAAAAGGAAAATATGACCTTAAAAATGCATAAAAATTAACTTAAAAAATTAAAAACGCAAAATATAAGTTGCATAAATGGATTCGTAGTTGCACAAATTTCAAATTATGTGTTTACAAAGCTGCGTTTTACAACCACCAAAAAAAAAAAAAACAACACTTTCCTACAAATTCACATCCCTAGTAATAATATACCAATAGTGTTTATTATGACTTGCGCCGGGTAAGCTCGTGTTGCGTTGCGAACGCGTCCGCATACAACACACGCCCGTCAAACGAGCCGACGACGCCACGAGATACTTCTCGCCCGAGTGTACGTGCAACGCGTGTTTGCTACGGGAGACCGCGGGGACCTGTTGCATGTTGTGCTTACACCGTCGCACGTGTACACGCATACGGCTGCAAAGCAACTGCAATGTTTTTAATGCGTTTTGGCACCGGTGTGTCGTGGTCAAGGCCGTACTTAGAAATTTTTTTCGGGGGAGGTTCCAAAACATGTATATTGTAATTTTATTGAATTTAGATTTTAACTTTTGATATTTGGTTAAAAATAAGAAAGAAAGAGATTTAATCTTCTATTATTAAAATTAATATCATATTTTCATATAGATATTATGATATAAAACTAAAAGCAGTCAATGGTTAATTGGAGCGTAAGTCATTTTTGACTGAAAATATTTATATTGGTATTAAAAATAAATAATTATTTTAATCATTCGTAAAATATAGAAGAAATTTGGGGGGGGGGGGGTCCAGACATCCTGGATCCCTCCAGATACGGCCTTGATCGTGGTGTAGCAACAACGTCGTTTCCGGAAAAGGCTGTTCGGGCACGTTTACGATAATAATATCGTGCGACATTGGACATTGACTTATATACTTGGTCGCGAAAAAAGTTATAGAAATAACTTTCAAGTGCAATCGTGTGAACAACGATGAAACATAAAAAATGCTACTGTTCTAAGTATGTGGATGTGATTTTTTTCTTTCCGCATTTAAATGTCTACAGATTCGTCTTAGAAATAGTATACTAGTAATACCGATTTTTAGTAATAAAAATTAATATACAACGAGAAAAATGCAGTTTAAAAAGTAACTTCAAACTAACAGTTCAAGTAAAAATTATGAGTTACTGGCGATCTAACTATTCCTTATACCTAGTATTTCGTACAATAATTTGTCCCGCTTATACGATGTAAAATGTAATAATATGAACGTATCGAAGAAGATCTTCTGGTTAAATCGCGTGAACGTACAGTTACATTATACATTAATACTAATCAAAACCGGTGAATATGATTTATGACGATCATACTCATAAGTTATAACTGAATTTATACTTCTGTGGCGTTCGTTAGTCGACCAAACACTTTCACCGGCCACCTTTACGCAAACGGTTCTGAAACAATCAACTTTATGATAAATCATCGTGTTGTGCACTTATCCGATATGCATTTCATTCACAATCGTACACATTACTTTACTCTTATAATATATATATATACATCCGTACAATAAATAATATCAAATAAACGCCACTGTTGTGTTAAATCGGTGTATACCGGCCATACGGTACACGCGCAGTAAAATTGTGTACATCGTATTCACATTGTGATCATAATCGTTCACAAATCGAAAGCCAACGGAATGAAATATCATCGACGTTCGATCATTGTTGTTATCCGGGATAAAGACTTCGGTTATACTCATTACAAACCAATATATGAATGGAAAATAAATAATTATATACTTGATCCCACAATCAATTCGTCATTTTAATTCGATTATACGGGGAGACGCTTTATTAAATATAATTCTACTATACTTATATTCAAACATTAGAAATATCATAAACAGTACCATATTATACATACACTTGTTTTATATATTGTTCACGGTCATTGCACAATATGTAACCGAAATACACATTGCAACTTCCAATAGATAAAAATAAGTACGTACTAATAATGAAAAGCACATAATTATAATTGTAGTTTTATAAACTTTTAAATTTTTTTATATTTTTTACTACATGATTCATTGTAATATTAATTACAATATATAACTTAAGTTTTTCCGAGATGGGTTGATACGATTGAGAATTTATATGAGGGCTGTTGGTATGTGAATAGGTGATGAAGAAAATCGAGTAGAAGTATAGGACAAGGGTGTCTGACCCTTTATAGTTGGGAGAAATGCGAAGAATAAGAAGAAGAATTTAAGTTTCTTATTGCCTATGGACAATAATTTTGTTATATTTAATACATTGGTTATAGCTTTGATTAAATATTTTAATTATAAAATATTTTTAATATTTAGTTTTAGATTTTTATTTAAAACTAAGTTCTAAATTTGATTTTCCTCAGTCAGTATGTACGGATAAGATATGTCAAACTCGTATGTAAATCGACTTAAAGTGAAGGTCAATTATTATTTCAATTTACAACACTAAAATGTTTCCAATGTTTAATTAGGGATATGACAATAAAAACTGAAAACGTATTTTTCGACTTTATAGATGGTCGTTAAAGTTTCCCACTGTAAACGTAATTAAATATTTTTTTTTTATTCTACAATAGAAGTATTTTGATTTGAATCATTTTTCTCATTGTTTTAAACAATAAATTACGGCTAGACTTTCTACAACTATAAGGCGTTCTTTCTATTTAATTTCAACAAAGCTGTTTGGGACGCTATTGCGAATTATATGTACTGCAACTAATGATTTGTACCCGTATTGGGAATTGAGTTACTACAGCATATGTATTTGAGCTTTTGCTAACCCGTGATTTATTATTACAATACTCATTGTTTTTGATTTTTATGAGCACAGGTAAAAGTTTTAAACACAAATTGTAATAAATAATTTAAACAAAAGATAGTTAACTAATAACCAAACCTACAAATGTACATTGTACATTAACTTTATACCTGCTTACTATACTCACCTACTTTTAAATATCTTTGGCAGTCATAAAAACCCGTACTGCATTTTACTAGACATTATGCCGTAGCACTTAGTTTTACACTACTTTACGCATTTTACAATTACGTATATGTATGCAATTTTAAATAACTCGGTTAGTACATTTCTAAAAGTTTTCGTCAAATCCATATGAAACTTCCCATAGGTAATAATTGTTTTGTTTTATTGAGCGACAATCAACTGCGACAATGTAACTTGTACGAATTTGTTATATTTTGTCAGTAAGCAAAATAATTATACATTCAAATACTTAAATTATATTTTATTGAATAGATAAGTTTATGTATGAAATAAAATTAATTTTAAAAATTATTGATAATTTCGAATTTAATAAATGTTTAATACTCAAAGACTAAAAAACTAAACAAAAATTTTTATTATTTATATCGATGATTTATATCTACACTTTATCTTAATCGTGCCCCATCATTTTACTGCGTAAATCGTAAAATTTTGCTTCTCATAACAATTAATAGTAGAGATTTTAATTACAAAACTCCAGAAAGAATATTTAGTATTAAAATATTCGAGTAAACGTGTTGTATGTTTGTATGTTTTTTTATTAATGATTGTTGAACAATTGGTTAACAGACAACGCGGTAAAAAGTCATAAAAAACGAGAGAAAGAAGTTTTATTTCCTGTCTCTAGCGAGTATAATAAAATTATGTCTTAATTGTGTATAATTTATTAGGATACAGCCGAAGTTTATGTATATATGTATACGACGCAGATTTTATTAAATGTTGACCCACTAAACTGCTGTAGCAACCGCGGGAAAGAAAAAATTTAATATCATGGCTGTCCTAATATATAATGTTATCGAATAAAATCGTTTATCTTTCAATACCAATCCATACTACCCGCAACTAACACAGTTTATGCAGCGGCGCCGAACTACAAAATATGCAATATGGCGAATATCAAATATTAATAATACCTACCCACCTACCAATTGATGTAAACGGTAGAGGGGGGCTGAAACCCTACCATAATATTGTATTCAAAATTGATATTAATATATATATATATTTATATATCTTTTTTCATTTTGTAACTTATCAATAATTTATGATATAGCCGATATAGGTGTTCATTTTATATATTAAATAATATTTATTTTCCCCACATCGCACATCGTTATCGTATTATCTGTGTTAATATTACGGTCTTCTGGCTTGTATCGACGTAATCAGCGTACCACCACAACTGATGTACTTTTATGTAATAATATTAAATATTAAATAGTTTTTATACTTTCATAGTACATTTTACACATTGGGCTGTGAGTACCACACCATGTGTCACCTACCCCAGCACCCAGTACCCACCCACCACATAATTCACTATGGCAGTCTCCATACTTGGATATAGGGATCGGCGCCACTGCATGTAATCATGTGCTCTAAATAATTGTCATTACCGGACCCCAATTCTATGAATTCGTATTTTGATGTGTCTACATAATATTATTGTACAACAAAATAAATATTAAGCGTGAAACGTCTGTTATTTATTAAAAATTTGTACTGTACGCAGCGCACTCTCATCCAAAACGTGTTCAGTGTTTATCGTCAGACCGTCTTCATATTTTTCATAATTTTGTCTATGACTTTCAATTTGATTTTATTGGTGAAATATTTTATATTTTGAAATGGATCATTACATAATACAATCATTGCTCAAGACCAAAAGAATTCGCCTACAAACGGATGAAAACGTTGATGCCTTGTATAAATATCTAGATAAAAATTATTTTATCCATCTATATCTAGATAAAAGTGATTTTATCCATATATGTATAGATAAATTCAATTTCTACAGTATCTATCTATATCTAGATAATTTTTTTTTCATCTGAGCACAACACTGATTATTCTTATAAAATAAATTATCATTATATTTTTAGTACCTTACGTCGTTTAAAGACATGGCTGAAAAACAGAACGGGATTTATGGGAAATAATGGGAACTTAAAGGTTAAATAGTTTAGGTCTGATTAATATTCATTGACAAAGATACGGAATTTTTGAACATTACATTGAGTAAAACTAATTATAATGAAACTGAACCAGTCTCAGTCAGATGGTTCAATGACGAAGTGTTTGAAATTTTTATTGCCCGTGTGTGTGGTTATATTAATTGAATGTACATAAATCATATAAAAAATCGTGTAGAACTATAGAATATTTTGTTGTACACTGTAACTGTTGATTTTATCTCCTCATCAAGCACACACAATTGATCTGTTTCTAATTGTTATTTTGAGGTATCAATAACTAAAAAAAAAAAACAAAAAACTAACTAAACAAAGGAAATAAAGAGAACATTTTTTAAGTCAAAATATATTAAGGATTTGCATAATTTTGCTAAAAATATCATAAACAATTTAGATTTATATATGTATTTTAATTTAAATACCATAATAGGTAGGTAGGTAGATTATACTCTAGTCTCTAGTACCTATAGTTTATAGATATTTATATAATAAATAATAACTTAGTAACTAGGTACCTACTTAACTTTTTCATTTTAATGTCATCAACTAAAGATTTGTTTTCTCGTTTTTGTGAAAAATAATTTCATAAAACATTGCCTGAATTCATATTTTTTTATATGTATACAATTTTACATTATGTTATCTGACGTTTCCAATTCATATCGTTCAATATGCATAGGCGCAACTAGGGGGGTGCTATAGCACCCCCAGGCTCTAATTTAGCACCCCCAGTTAAAAAATTAATAATTGAAATATTGTGTGAAAAAATAGTGTTTTTCTTATTTCATATAGTTATTTTTATTTGATGATTTTATCAGAAAGATGAATTGTTCATGACTATTAGTTAATTACATCGTCAGAATTACTTGGAAAATATTCCACTCGTCATTGCAAGATAATACCAGTATAAATATTATATGTTGTATATTATATAATATTTTTTTAATTTGTATATTTCTTAGTATTGTATGACCTTAATAAAATAATATAATTAAATAAATAAGTATGTTACAATTTATGCTTGTTAATATTTATAAATTGAAATATAAGTGTATGTGTGTTGTTATGATACATTTAATGATTACATTGAGATAAGGTACTTGGAGTGTTTGGGTAGCCCCCCATGGATTAGTGCGAACTATGTAATTCCAGCATCCCCAATATTTGGCCTCTAGTTGCGCCTATGTCAATATGCCACATAAACAAATCAAACTAGACATTATACATTTTCATACAAATTTCAAAACAAATAAAATATAAATACAAATATTAAAACACCATCTGTCAATAAAAAAAAACAATTTATTATAAAAATAATATAAAACGGTCATTTCACAGATTTCAGGGCAAACGCTATGTCTTGAACGTCTTGTTGTATGTAGTACATACTTATTAATTTTTGCTCTAGTGAACCCTGTGTGAGTATGCGTCGTGTAACCAATAATTGAATAACTTATCAGTGTAATTACCCATAAATCTCTAAATTTTTTTCAACTACTCTCATACTAAATTAATACCCATATAATATTTCATAATATTATATAATAGCATTTATTATACTATTATTACTATTTGTAATCAATGATAATAGTCGATTTCATATTACCATGTATTTCTTGTTTTGTTCGAATAAATCAAAGAAATCTAAACTTATATAAATTTATATTATTCTTGTATTACAAAAATATATAATCTAGGATAACACCAATAGTAATACTAACAATACTATCGTGTTCGTCTATATTATGTTTTCACTCTGTATCTCCTACGTAAAATACTGTGAACTAGCAGCTGTAGCCGCTGTTGTAGATTTATAAGTAAATTAGGTATAAAATTGGTAATTTATCGTAATTAAAATATAGTTATCTGCTTTTCCTATCGCAATCACACTTTGACACGGTGCAGTGTGCATGCTACGACACTATGAATAGACGTTCGCGTTGTTTGTAATATTATGTTCACTGCTCCTTCTTATCTTAATTTTAAAATTATAAGTTATTTTATACTTAAAACCTACTAATGCTAGGGGGTAGCCGCCCTCTAAATAAGGTGTGGCAGCCGCCAAACCTAACATATAGATTCGGCACCACTGAGTCTATGGATATGTACATACCAACAGTGTTGGGACTTATCTAGATAAATTTATTTAGATAAATTATCTAGAAAGATTTTTTGTCATCTTTTATCTTATCTAGATAAATAACGCTAAGTTATCTAATTACTTATCTATGATAAAATTTTTACTTATCTAGATAATTGTCTGTATTCTTGCAAAGATTAGAGTTATTTTTATTCTTGTACGGAAAAGAATCCAACAAATCAAAAATCATAAAAATCGGTCCAGTCGTTCTTGAATTATAAATTCTGTAACTAACTCGAATTTCTTTTATATATGTATAGATTTTGCATTTATAATCATAATTCGTGTATTATTAATAAGTAATTATTTCTTGGTATGACATTTTGTTTGTATTTTCATGTTGGGAAAATATTTTTGGTATATTTAAACTTAATTTCTTATTTTTCCACGGAAGTTCCAAATATAGTAGGTATTTGATTTTTGTAAACACAAGTAACTCATACGCTGAATAGCCAATACTTCACTCTTAGAACCCGTAAAGTCGTAACTACTTATAAAATAATGAAAAACATCAAATTAAGATTATATGGAAAACAATATTGTTAACTTAAAATAATTTTTTATGTATTCTGTATTCATCGTGATACGTACAGAGCAATTTTCATTATTTTTTTTTGTGTAAAATTTTAATGATTAACTATCATTAAATATTATACATTGAATATAAATACTGCTTAATGGTACAATAAATTACTACAATAAACATTAAACACCTAGGTACATATTGATAATAATGATTATAATTGAGTCTTCATAGATATTATTACAAATATGAAATATTGACCGAAAAATAAAAAAAATTTGAAAATATCTTTTTTTTTATCTAGATAAAAACGAAATTATCTTTTATCTTTATCTTGATGAATTTGGACATATTATCTTTCATCTTTATCTAGATACATTTTGCATTATCTATTCCGAAAACTGCATACCAATACATGTATAGATCAAGTACTCAATTTAATCTCCACTTGTACTTGTAATGTAATAATTAAATTGAAACTTTAATACATTATATTTATATAATTATAAAACGATGATGTTATTTTATTATAGCAGATGATTGTAAAATTAAAGCAAAATTGGCAAAATATAAACAAAAAATTTGAACATACGTATTCAAACCAATTAAATAAGTTTGTAAGAAAAAAATAAAAGTATACAGGATGTGAAAAATAAAAATAAAAATATTTTATATTTTGCTTATACTTACTTAATTATTTGGAAAAAAAAAGTAGATATCGTTGAATCTTGTTGATATTATTATATTAAAAAAAATATGTAACACTTATTCCATACCTATTATATTTTACGAATAAATATTTTCTCACCTCTGTTTGATTAACATAAATGTCTCATGAAAATGTTTATTACATGCTTGAATGCCATCGAATAAACCAAATACGCATTTTTTTAAACATCATCAACATATGTAATAAAAAATAATTATTTTTTTGTACTTGGAGGTTTGTGATCTTAATTTGTATCTTGGTCGGTTATTACTGTTGAATAATAATATTTTTCTCTTTCACGAACTATCTATATAAAATTCCGAATAACATTTAACGATGAGAACAATGCGTATGTATACTACACTCACAACACACGGGCGGACGTACTAATATGCATACATACGTATAATACAGAATACATCACGCACACCCGTATCTTATTAATAATCATAATGTATACGTGGGTAATAATTATTTTCGGAAAATATTTTCTAATTTCTATGTAAAATAAGGCTCGTGCTCCGGATACCCGTGCAGACCGCGTGTGTAGAACAATACATGTTGTAAAAAAAAAAAAAAATTAAAGAAATTAAAACGAAATGTATATTTTAAATTTTAGTGTTTGACACTTAATTTGACTGCCACTATTACTACTACCATTACATATCGTCGTCGTCGGTAACGGTTCAGTTTTCGGCTTTTTTACACGGTAATCGGTTAGACCGGGGTAAACCGGTTCCGTCGAATTGTTCGGAGATCCCAACTAATAACGAGATTTAGGTGTTACCACAGTTACCTGGACCGCGCACTAGCGTATACCTCTCCACGACACGTGCATAATATATAAAAATTTACGCGCACACACACACACACACACACACACACACACACACATATACAGGTACTATCACTGCATTCATCGACACGGATCTACGCAGCCGTCGCGCGATATTCCGGGGTCAACGCAGCCGTTATAAAACTTTGATATTATTACGTATACATTATATCTTGTTCTGTGTCATATAGACCACTTGTGTACGCGAACGGATATTCGTGTTTTCTTTGGATTAAAAAGATAGAAATAAGGAAAAAAGACTATGATAATTGACAATGGTCATATTGCAGCCGACGCGCGTAATATATAGATTTTATATTAAAAGAAACCAGTTCCGGCCGTTATGAAACCATGAATGCCGGTTAACGTCTGTATGTTACACTACTACGTCTCTCATCTTAACACGACGCACCGCTGTAATGTAACCCCGAAATGGGAGAATTTGCAGTTATCCGGTACAGTGGCGTATATAGAGGGGTGCCTAGTGGGCTACAGCCCCTTCCCCCCCGAAATGTTTCTAAAAACTTAAAAATTATTTTAAAAGTTTGTTATATTTTAATGGCACTTTATGCTTATTTAGAATTTACGTCCAACGTCAAATCATTTTGGGACATTCTGTAAATGAAATGTAGATAAGTACCTACTGTGTCTTGTTAGTAATTCTTAGATAGCAGTGGTAATTTAACTCCGTCCATAGTAACCCCTCCCGAAAATATTTTCTGTATGCCACTGCTCCAGTATCGTGGTAAAAAAAACAGCGTAATGTCTTGGGAAATTTCGAGCATTAAAAAAAAAAATTTAAAAATAAAACACTGTACTCTCACATGAATGGAGTTCAACTGTAAGGAAATCGAACGCCAAAAATGATGGGAAAACTATTACCCGGTACTTGGTACCACAATACTCACTGTATAGTCGTTCTAACAGTCGCAATCAATTGTCCATCTATATATACGGTATACTATTATTACCTTCTTGATGTCCGATGTGAAGTGTCTTAAACGTTATCCAAATGAAAACGTAGACTTTTGGTAATGTGTGTCTATTTAAATACAATTACTGAAAATCTCTTTTTTTTCCGCTACGTTTGAATTCGGGGCCCCTTCGGAGACTTACTTACCTAATAGTTTTCATCAATATATTAAAATTATTTTAATGTACAGGATTTTCTTTAGTTTTTTTACTCTGCGTATTATTAGTTTTATCAAGGCCAAACAAGAATCAGTCAATTTTTTTATTTGAAGGGATAAAATAAAAAGCAAACGTTTCATGTTATAATATATTTACCATATGCGATAGGAAGACGATTTAACCTGTTTGGATACACTCTTTACGATTGGTAAAATTGGAAGATCTAAGATATTCATTCGTATGGAATTTGACGTCGAACGGAATACCATGTGTATGAAAATCGAAACTCATTTGGAGCAAATAAGATTTTAAACATCCACCGTGCAACGGTGATGTTACGTTGTGTTTTTCAAAAAGTGTATTTTTAGTATTAAAGTTACACGCGTAGCATCTGTATAGAAACGATTAAAATTATTCAAGGTTTGTATAATAATAAAAAGCAGTTTTCTGAAAAAAAGAAACGTGTGTTTAAATCAAAAGCAGACAAAGATTTATTAGGTACCCGAAAATATTTTGAAAACGAACTTCTTCACTAACCGGTTACCACATATATACATATATATATAAACTCATACCGGATGACCTATTATTATTGTTGAGAACTCGAACGATTATTTCCCATAATATTTCGAATTTGAACGAAAGTTAAATTTTTCATACAATCCAATCGAACGACGACACATTAACGTGCACGACTCTCATAGTTTACGTGTCAAACGACTATAAATCGAATGGTATTCACATAATTTGAACATTGTACGACCATTAAGATATTACTATATTAAAAATATAATACTTCATTAGGTATGTATCTAGTTCAGGTGTCCACTTAATCACTCCTTTTATATAGATATACATATTGTTACACTTGTAATGGATCTCTCTAACGCGTGTCGCTTGTGCCGACTATTTATTTTAGTTCGTTTAATCGACTATTTACGACGATTAAACCACAAAAACCAACTATTATACGTTTTCAAGTGAACGACGATCACGTCGAAAAACGTTTAATGTATATTTTAGTGTATTTTAGCGTATACATATTGCAGTGCTAGCAAATATGCCATTCTCTCAATTACTCTCATGTATAAATTTAATGATATATCGAACTCGCACACAATATATACCATCGAATACAGTATCCGTTTCGATGTCATTATTGCTGAAATAACAAGTACGGGTACGTACATGAAGAGAATCACATAATTTATAATACTCTTACAGTAAATTCTTAGTATATATAACTTGCAATTATGGAAGTACGTATCAGTAACACTATTGAGAATCAAACGCGTTCAAATATCGCGGTATAGTAATTTTTAAACAGTTTCATTTAAAATTAATGTGATTAATTGTGTACGTGTATAGATCACAATCGTTGCATTTTTTACATAATTATTGACATGGAAATAATTATTGATGGTTTACACAGCAAATACTACATTTTGTGATCATAATATGAAATTTTCAATAAGTATAATTATTACACTATATAAATAATAATTAATAATATATAGATAAAAAAGTATTTATTAACAGTTTATTTATTTCATTTAAAAAAAACAAAAAATGTAAATCTTGTTTTACAACCCAATGGTACATAGTAGTATATATATATTTTTTTATCCACATGCGTAATTTAATTGCATTCAAACATTACCTACTTTGTATTTTAATTTCTATAGCACGATGGAAACATTATAGTTTTTTTTTTAAAGCTATATTTATTTTCATAAAATAATTGTATAAATATTTAAATACATGTATTATTAACCTTGATACATTATGTGCTTTAAATGTTGAAAAACGCGTATCGCATTAATTTCCTTGGACTAATAATACATATCGATTTTTTTGGTTCATCTCAATGTGATGCCTGTTAACCAGTTAATAGTATAATAGTATAAATCCGTATGAGTATTACGGAGTAAACAATTCACGTCCTTCGAGAATTGTCTAATTGTGATATCTTTCTTATAGAGTTCATTTAACATATACCTAAATAATATATTCCTTCGTAGTTTAATCACATTCCCTCGTCTCTGAAAATCAAATATACCACGTTAAAAATTCTAATAATCATTTTTTGTGATGATTGAATCATTCATTCCACGAATATCGTCAACCAGTGTTGTGGATAACAATAACGTGATGATATTTTTCAAAAATGTTATACCAACTCATGTAATTATCATTAAATGATTTGTGATACTGATAAATAAATACTGATAACTAATTGAACCCACATACGATGGTTGTTCGGCGTCCGTAATAAAAAGTAGTGTTAAAAATTGTGTGGCTTTTTTTTTTTGAACTTAATAATCCAATTTTAGTCAGAACTGACGACGAGAGATTTAGAATTCAATCACATTTTATATACCTAGTTTAAAAAGTGTTGTTATTTTTTTCAGTTTAAATTTTCATATTCGCACATTTACTCGATAATGTGTAAGCCGCTTCAAGTAGAGGTATATTAGTTATTTTTTTATTTTATTTTTTTCGTTCAGTTTATATTCAGTTTACACGTATTTTGTGGTTGGATGAATAAATCAAACGCGTATCATAATAATATATTATTTAATATATAAGTGCTAATAATGTAAGACCGCATAATGTATTCAGTTAAATCTTTATTTACGACCACACGGTATTTATATTTTAAGCATAAAGTGTGCGGATATGTGTTAAAAACTGACTGAAAACCAATATTCCTAACAAATTAAAAGTAAACCGCGGTCGAAACGCATCGACAAACAACATTGCGGGGCCACCGATAATTGATAAATTATGTTGAACCAGTAAAATGCATGTTTTTGTATTATTTTTTTATAATCCTCCCGATCTAACGGGATTCTCTATCTATCTCCGTCCACATAATATTATGTACACATTTTGATCCTGAACTTAAAATAAATATGGCGTAAGCAATGAATATCTATTTCTATAAATCATCAACGCCGTCTGAATAGGTATTTGGACTAGAAAACGGAATAGACTAACCATAATAGAATAAGATTTAACAATAAATCTAAAATAAAACACAATGGCTTATAAAGTTTTAATTTTTTTAACTATATAAATTAATCGTTTTCTTGTTTCTCTTTCTCTTTCTCTATAAATTACATTACATTTGTGCGAATTAATACACACACAAACATGTGTATTTATTTTTTGCGAACGCACGTAACCTTTAATTTCACATTTTCGTTAAGTATATTAATATTGTTATTTTTGTTTAGAGGTCAAGTCATGAATAATAATATATTATTCATTCGTTATCGTCATTCCTATAACTGTTATTCATAGTCCACAAATATACATGTGTGTGATGTGTATGTCAGTGTGTATTCGTGTGAGTTTGTACGTATACCTATAAGCCTAATAATATATATATACATAAATGTACGTGATTTCTAATGACTAATACTTATAGGAGTAGAACAAAAACGGTTCATTAAAATTTAAACTGTTAATCACTACCAATATAGTAGAGCTAATAAACCAAAATTAACAAATATCTCCGGATTTGTGAAAAAATAATTTAGAACTTAGAAGCTTTTTTCCCAATTATTATTTTACCCACACATCGATGTGCTACAATGTTATTACCTAATAAAAAAATTAATAAAAAATACTTGAGCATAACCTATAAATCTCGATAACAACTATAATAATATCATACATACTTGGGTAGACTATTATTATTATTATTATTATTATTATTAATGAAGTGGTTTGCGCACGTGACTTGTTTAATTGCAAATCGGTATTATTATTTCTATTTACAGCTGGTATATGCTTCATTGCAACGGATTGTGTATCGTGTGTACGTTTTACAGACTGCGAGTACAGTCGTAAAGTAGTGCAATAAAAAAGAAATTTTAAGATATAAAAAGATCACAAATGTGGTTGCAAACTCATATCATATTACCATATTGTCTTGTATTTTCTTAAATTATGATAAAATTATGTCGTTACTGAAATGAGATGCAACTAATATACACGCGCTGAGACATTCCCATGAAGTACCATTGCGTGAAAATCAAACTTTAGCAGATTTATGTTTTTTCGTTCAAGTTCACAGTATATAAATACACGTCTATCACCACTATAGGAAATGCTTTCACCAATATTATAATTTTATGACATTTTTATGAAAATTTTCTAAATTTGTGCGATCTTGGTTTTTCCGTTAGCAAAATTAATGAGTGAATTAATCAGAATTAATCAGCTCAAGTGATGTGATTTCAACCCCACCCTAGGAAAATTTCAGTATTTACAATTTTTTTTTTTAATATCATACTTTAATATGTACGTAATTTATATCAATTTTCAAGACAGTTTTTAAAATTTCTACGATTACCCTTCGGTGGTGGATGCATAAAGTTAAAAAATTCTGTCACTCCATCCTCACCCATAAAAAAACTTTCAGCGTTTTCAATTTTTTTTTAACGATTTAATGATTTTTTACTTATTTATATTAAAACTTAATTTAAAATAACTTGTATTTAAAATACTGGTATCAATTTATATACAATTTGGTATGAAATAGTTTATATTGTATACTAAACGTTTATACTACGTAAAATTTATACTACGTTAATTTACTATAATAATGACCACAATTAATTAATCACTATGGAAAATATTAAACACCTAACAGGAATTTATAGTATAAATAATGTATTTTATATGATACTCTAACAGAAAAAAATATAAAAAAAATTGAAAGACCATATTTAAATAAAGTAAGAAATAAAAATTATAAAAATTAAATCAGTGCATATTTACTATATTACCATAATGATGAATGAAAATAATTTATATTTAATAAACGTGCATTTATAATGTTTTTATGACTGAGTATATACCTATACTAGTAAAAGCTAATAAAAGGATACTTTACGAATTTTCAATAAAATAAAATATAACATTGTATAATAATAAACATTATACATCTTCTATCTTAAATTTATTATTTTCTCAATTTACAATACAATGTTTACCATATATACACACATACATACAGCGTTCCTTTTGTATACACATATAATGATCACAATACAGAGAAGAAAACCTCATCTCTAAACAGTGGTAATAATTAATAACATATCCAATAAAAATTGTTATATTCAGCAAAAGTAAAATGTGTTCATGTTGTACCATTATTGATAATGAACTATCGTATATTACACAGAGGTTCCAACACATAAATAAAATAATATTTATTTATTTCAAATCAGAACATGATCCACCAGAAATACATCAGCAAAATAATCGAACACACTAAGATTTATTTTCGAGTGGTGCTGGGTGATGCAGGGGCAGATTCAGAAAAAGGGGGCATGGCCATATAACAACTATACAGTTTTTTATGTAATTTATTAAAAATATTTTGGGGAGACGCCCCTTGGATCTGCGCCTAAGATGATGGCGTTTTTCAACTTTATGCATTAACCGTCGAAAGGTGATCATACAAATTTTAAAAACTGTCGTACAAATTCGTACAAATTTCGTACCGATGAAGAAAGTGTTCAAAATTCCATATAGGTAGGGTGTACTATATAAACACACGGTATTTACCTGATATTATTTTTTTTTAACGACTCGCGATATCTATACTAATACATATCTAATTGAAAAAAAATAATAGTAAGTAAATAATAGTATGTACCATGGCAGTAGCGGTGATAGTGATTTATGTACGGTCGGAACAATTTTTTTATTTCATTTTCTCGAATTTATCATAAGACAAATTGATTTGGCGAGTAATATTCAGATATACCCGTATACTTGAATGGCTGAATTCAGTGGTAAAGTACTTTCCATTCGTTAAACGAATAATACTAAATAAAATCTGAGTACTTGCAAAGTTATACAAATACAATGTATATATTGCGCTCGTTTACACCTGAGTTTTTATCACAACTTGATGAAATTGATTAAATTAGTTCCGAAAAGTTCAAAATTCGATTATATTAAATATTATAAACATTGTTACTGCGGGAACTATATATTTTAAATGACAACTAATGAGCTACATTGGTTGAGAATTTGATACCAACACGCAAACTCATGTATACGTATCATAATTGAAAGTGAAAGAAAAAACGTCTAACATCTAGAAGACTGCAACAATTATGGGTGGACAATGAATGTGCAGTGTTCTTTATATACAGAATGATCGTTAAATTTATATTTTTTTCGATATTTGTTAATATAAATTACACGTTATATTTATGTATAGTATTATTAAATTTTAGTGATGTATTTTGTAAACAAAGCGTACAATTTCAGACTTCAATATAAATACAATGTAATATAATAATATATGGTACGTATGCACACATTTATTGAACGTATTTTTCATTGTTTATATATGAAAGGTGTTAGGTTTTTTAATTAGAGATAACTTAAAATAAAGTGTAAGAGTAATACAATTACAATACAAATTCATTATGATTATATAATAACAGCACGGACGTCAGTTGTTTCCGCCAAAACGAAAAAGGTTCGATTTTTCGTTTCCACCATATTAATTTCTACATAGCTGTTAAAATTATATTTTGAAAACCATTTAGAGCTACGCAGGAGCCATTACGAGGAGGTGGTTCTCATTGACCCCCAAACAAATTTTTGAATAAAAGTTAAAAAATTTGATTATTTATTATTTCGAATAATTCTTGCCTACCTTTTTAAAAAATAATATTCTCGAAAATATTTTATCTTTGTATTCGTCTATTGCGTTTGTTGTATAATTAATCGTTTTATTATATTACATTTTATAGGTTTTCTTATACCTAAGTTACATAATTTAATTTGTATGTACACGTTATTTTGATCATTCGGAATGTTCTAAGGGTTAAGAGTTTAAGGCTCAGTGGCACATTAGACTTAAACTGGGACTTTTCTTATAAATAAGATAAGAATAAGAAATTAATTTTTTGATAGTAGTAAAAACAATAATAATAATAATAATAATATTAATAGTAATAATTATTAATAGTAAAAAGAAATTCTAAAAATTTTTAAGTAATATTACGTGTAATGTAAATATATAATTTTCAAATTGTTTTTAAATTTGACAACATTTATAACTTTTTTTTTTAAAACTTTTGGTTTTCTTAGCTTTGTTGGTAAAATGTCAAGAAAATGTTTTTGATTAAACAAAAAGTCTTAACATTTCATTTTGCAATTAATTTGAAGAAAATTATTAGTATTAATATTAAATTATATTATAAAATAAAATATTAATAATTTGAGAAACAAAGTTTCTTCTACATATCTATTGTTTGTTAATGAAAATTAAATTGTGTTTAATTTTAAAAACAAAATTATATGAGCCATATTATTATGGTGAAAAAAAAAACATTTGATTGGTTTATCAGTACTACGAACTATAGGCGCCACTAGGGTGATAGGGGGCTAAGCCCCCCCCCGGACCAAGATTTAATCCCCCCATAAATATTCCATGTTATACCGTGTACCTCCCCCCCAGATTTTTTTACCCTAGTTGCGCCTATGCCGAAAGCACAATCCGACTGTCGCGTGAAACGATAATGCGCCACGCGCGTGGCATTGCGGTCGAATGATAGTTAATTATACTATAAATTATAATATCATACGATGTCCGTATACTGTGAACTAATAAATTAATATATCACACAATATAATAAATAATATCAGTCGCGATACCAATACAGTGAGCAATTTTTGTCATCGAAAATCATTAAGTGATTATTGCACTGTATGAACGCATTATTGGTTCTCAGTTGTACACTGTTGGCAGTAATACCATCATATGTCTGACCTACCTTTATACAAACACACACATACAACCAAGTATAGGTAATCGCAACGTCGTGTAAGCGTATTATAACCGTATAGTATATTAATAATGACAGAAAACATATTAATAAAATCCGACAAGTTGACACGGATATACGTACGCGTTTCCTGTTTAATTTTTCTGCCTAACTATTCGTTTTCTTTCTAAAAATCTCTCTGAAACAAGTTATTTTTAATATACACATCCATCGTACACGACGTATATATTTACGTAAACGTGTGAGCATGTGTGTGTGTGTAGCGTTTTCACACTATCACATTTTAGTTCGCTTCGGACGTTTATGCTTGAAAGTGCTTAGTACGTATTTTTTCGTACCGCGGAGTAATGCAACTATAAACGCGTACCGGAGAGCTCCAATTCTCACATATTATTATTATTAATATTTTATTTCGGTTACGATTACAAAAATGCATTGTTTCCATTTAAACATATATATATGTATAAGCGTATTTATATACCTAGTGGCGTATCTATGGAGGGGGTCAGAATCCCCCCATGAACCTGAAATAATAAATTAACTTACATAAAACACGGTTTTTTCTTTAACATTTTTATATTTTAGAATTTTAACTGGGAAATCATATTAATAGTTTGTATAAACACTATAAACGTATTATACATACGTTGCACACACACACACACACACACACACACACACACGCATATAGAAGTCATAATATTATGATCATATTTAGATACTTTACTACTACTTTAATAATTTTTGCTTGGGAACATATTATTTAGGTTTTCTACAACGGTTGATTCTAAATCGGTCGTCTGGTCCCGATAACTGAGATAAAAGCGATATCATTGTCTGTATTCAAAGTTTATTTTGGGTATACCTATTGCATTTGCAGCTCGCCGATCATTTAACACAAGCACCTTATTGTGTAAAACTAATAGTTATTAGTTAATAGTTGCCCGTTGGTTTCTCACTGTTTTACTTACTACTTGTTTATTCATTTATATATTTGTATTCCATTATATTTGTTTTATTTTAATTTGGCATCATTCTAAGACGTCTAAACATTCCATTATGATAAGATATTTTTAAAATTTAATTTTTAGTATACCTAAGTGATTGGACTGAAAATATTCGAATATCTAATATTTATGTTCCTATATTATTTCCTAGTTCCTAAATTGTTATTATTATTATTATTATTTTTTATTATAGGTGAATTCTCTAACAAATAAGCAGACTAGAAAAATTATTTTTTTTTATCTGAGTTAAAAAAAGTAATGTCGTCCACACTTAAAAATACCGAAATCAATACAAATAATAGTCAAAATGATAGTGATAAGATTAAATATATTTAAATTTGCTGAACCCCCTCCCCATAAAACGTTCCTGGCTATACCACTGTATGTACCTATTTGTGTTTATACAAAAGGCTTTTAAATTTCACTTTTTAAATACTCACACCGACCACTGCTCGAGTGCGTACAACAAAACTAATCTGTTGTTTTATATTCTCACATAATACATAATATACAACTTTATATTAAGTTATATATATATATATGTAAATTACCAAAGGTAAATAACTATAAAATATGTACACGCACTTGCGTGCATAGTGCATTCGTACACTTACATTCAATTATACTTGTATATATACAAATTGCATTCATTACAGTTGTTATAACGATATAATAACAATTCTGGTGGGACCATATAACCGTACAGTGTTTACAGTGGCGGTCAAATGATTTTGTCATGGAGGGGATGTAACTGATTTTTTAATAAACACTTTATATAAAAATCTTTATTTTTAAACATGGAAATTATATTATTAATTATTATTAATGATATTTATATTATTAAATCTATTTTTCTGTTTTTTTTTTGCCAATTCATCCAGTACTTCGTCTACAGTTATATTGACAACTTCACGATGAACAACCATAGTGGTTAAACCATTTAGATGACTCTAAAATAATATAATTACACAATTCATATAATAATATAATATATTATGTTAAGCATTAATTACTAAATTTAAATTTCATACATTCTTATAAATAAACTATAAAGGAAATGATAAAAATCTAAAAAGTTTGTTTCAATTAATATTTTAGTGTTTTATGTTTGAACTGTTAATTTTATTCGAGCCTAGAGACTGTATAATAACTAATAAGTACAGTATATTTATTTTTTTAAATAGAAAATAGATGAATACCCATATTATTTATAATGTGGATGAATTACAAATATTTAAAAAAAAGGTCATGGGGGGATCTATCTCCCTCATCCCCCCCCCTCGTTTGACCTCCACTGAGTGTTTACGACTTGAAAGAATTCAACGCCGGTTTTTCCGATCTACCGGTTAGGTATTGAACATCCATCACACGATTATTATCATATTGTCGCTATATTAGAACTAGTATCTTTAGCTGAACGCTGAAGTGCGCTCTTGGTAAAGTTCCTCAAAGCATTATTGCCCACCCAAGTCGATTCGTCAGATTTACTTTAACGTCCCTCTTCGACAAAATTGTTCTTTTATTAATTTTTTTGTTTCAGTTTGATCCAGTTTGTTTCAGATGAAAATATATGATTTTTTTATATTATATTATTATATTTTATTATAATTATATATATTTGATTATAAATAATATATATAAATAATTTAAACAATCATCATCGTCGTCATCATTTACATATACAGTTGCTGAGATTTTGATAAGATTCCACAGCTCTAACAATATTTCGTCATCGGAAGAGTCACAAAACTCCATCACGTGCAATTTTTGTACTTCTATTTATTTTAATATTATAATTGTTAATTATTAACCCCTACCTTAGAATAAAAATAAGTTTCTTATACTCGATTCGATTGCAATTGAAACAAGTGCTCTGAATGTAAGGAAAGCACATCGTACACGAGACATTAAATAAAACCATTTACTATTACAATTCTCAGTTAGTTGTAATTTGCGTATCCATCTTTATCCGTAAGTTTCCGAGATATTTTCCAAAATTCCCGTGTTAGTTTTTCCGCCATGATCACGCGAATTCCGATTATATATTTTATCATTTTCAATACACAGCAGTAAATAATATGGACATATAATATGCATACACAGGCTTAGTTATGGGTGAAAAACGTGTCGTCGAAATTGTATTTTTTTCGAAAAACTATTTACAATACATACCGACCTCATGTGGTATATATTACAATACTGTTTTGCAACTGCGGTAAGCATCTAAGACGACCGTGACAGTATTTTATTATACTCTCAACACGGTTTATTTCCTATCCGTCGCGTGTAACGTACAAAAACAATTACCGCATACGAGTCTGCGCGTATAAATATACAGTCGAACCTCTATTATTTAAATTTTACGAAAATCTTTACTACACGGGGTTTATCATGGAACCGTTCAATTTCATCGAAAAACCTTTTTTATTTAACAATTAATAAATTTTATACTATTATTTGAAAATTATGTAATACAATATCTTTAATTCGGAGCTTTTGAATGTATGGCCAAATAAGGTTTCAGACATAACGATAACCTTCTTTCGACACTATTCTCGTCGTCCATAATCGATACGTAGATATAGGGCCGGCGCAACAGCAGTGCAACCGGTACACCTGCACAGGGCCCCGCACAAATTTGGGGCCCAACGGGAAACAAATCATTACTGAATAAATATTATAATTTAGAAAATATTACATTATTAATAAAAATATAATATTTTAAACTACAGATTCTAGCGAAAACTCAAGAAAAAAATCGTTCTAAAATATATAATCAATAATAAATAATATAATATATTATTTTATTGTATACATTTATTTTATATATATAACTGAAAAATAAAGAGTATAATAGGGTGGTCCTTAATTTTACACATTTGAATTTTAATTGCTGGACCCTCCCATTTTTTTTATAATCATATAAAAGTAATATGTAAAAAAATTGAGCATACTTACGCATCCTCTTCCCATGCCCCAAGAGGGTTGAATATAAGCCAAAAGGTAGTTTAATGGTTTTTTTTATATTTTATTCGAAAAATATAAGATTTATCATAAAAATGTATAGAACTTAAATTGTAGAAAAACTTATGTTCTATAAAAAATGTATTGTAACAATAATGTAAATGTAACAATATTTTCGTAAATCTAATATTTCCCCTTTTAAAAATAATTTTTTTTTGTTTTTTTGACAAAATTTAATTTTTTTACAGTTGTTTCAATTTATATTAATACAAATTATGTAATTATAAACCAAATAATTTAAAATGTATTTCTAAGTAGTTTTATCTTCAAATGGTGTACTCAAAACTTGTCTTGTACATTTTTTATACGTTTTTCTGTATTTTTTAATAACCTATAATTAAATACATAATAAAATTAGTCATATAAAATTACATTTATCATAGATATAATTTTTTGTAACCCACTTGAAGTAAAAATTGTTTTTGGTTTTCATTTTTAGTGAATTTTTTGTTGAAATCCTCTGTAAGTTTTACTCCCCTTTCAGCTGTATCATTAACGATTTGTAACGAATCTATTGTCGGTTTTTTCGACTGGTATGCAAGATTATCATTCCACTTAGTTGGGTCCATTTTTAGGTACTCCGAAGAAATTCCGAATTTTATATGACTTATAACTTAACATATGTACAGGTTGTTATTTATTTAAAAATTCATCCACGTCTTCTAACTTCAAACATAATTTTTTCGGTCCTGATAAAAATTCGTCTTCCACTCCCGGTGTTAATTTTATTTGTTCTTGGTACTTAAGCAGTTTTTCAGCCATTTTTTTCTGACATCAAATGAAATCCTTTCATCAAATAAAGCAAATACGGCACATTCTTCATTTAGATACCATAAATGATTTAAAAATTTGATAAACACGCATCTGCAATTTTTTATCATCACTTTTATATCCGTTTAAAGTACGTGTTAAATTTATATAGTTGAATGGTGCCTCACTAACATTTGTAACTGTATACCAATATTTAATATAATTTTTAACAATGAATGCACTAATTCGAACTATGCCATTTTCATCGGTTTTTGTTATTTTTAATTCAGTTCGTAGTAAAAATATTTTCAGACAGTAAACACATTTTGACATCCACCTTGCCTGATGACATGCGCCTGGCTGACGAATTTTCATCGATTTAAGTTGGTTTATCGTTTTATACCTCGATACCCCAAATCAACTCGCATTGGCTAGGTTGACATGACCGTAAATAATTAATGGTAATGTGGTTTTGCACTCACTTTGGCGCGATTTTCTTCCATTTTCGGTAGTACGTAGGGGACGATTTCGTCTTCATCGTCACCGAACGTATTGACTTGTTTTGCCGTCACGCGGACACTCGTCGCCAAGCCGATCGCGTCGCACATCAGTGCAGATGGACGCGACTTCACCGGCGGACGGGTAAGTCTGCGTGCACGTGTCAACAAACGTTGCGCAGGAGTTGCCGCACGCGAAGTCGCGTTTGGCCACTCGTGTGCCGACAGTGGTGACGGGGTCCGTTTGCGAACCGCATTCCGTAAAGGATACGGGACTGGTAGCCGTTCGACCACCGACGTCATCGCGAACCAGAGGGCTGTCTTGCGTTTCTTCCGGTCCTGTGCAGCAACCGTGATGCGCAAAACCCCGACGGGCTAAAGCGGGAAAAGTACGAGCGAGATGATACGTTAAGAAAACCCCAACGGAGATCGAAAGGTGTCGTAGCGCAAATAGAACCTCGACCGTACTCACCTTGATCCTCTGTTAACCAGACCAGGAACCGTGGCCATCCACAGATTAAACAGAAGGTAATCAACTTAGGTAAACAATCGCTCGTCATTCCTGTCCGTATCCTGAGCAGGACTACTACGGTGATCGGAACTGAAAAACACATAAATATCATGCATTTCAAGCGCAGAGGCTCTATCGATCGAACGTCGGACGCGAACACTTCTCGACGGAGCAGAAATGTCGTTGTTACCCGTTCGCGGCGCATTATTGCCGTACCGTACGACGTGTTACGGTACTGTCGTATAGATCCGTTTACCTGATAGTCAATCCCATTTTCTTGAGATGAGTTGATATTGTTGATGGTATTAATAAGTTTACACTTGAGATACCTTGACGCAAAATCGTTCTGCTGTTACGCAAGGCAATGTCGAATGTTATCGTAATTATTTATTCAACAGTTATAATAAAGTTGCAATATATTTGCCGGGTAACGTTTAAAGTAGGTTACGTAATCCAAATCGTAAATGACCAGTGCAGAAAAAATACACAACTTGAAATCAAATTTATTAGTTAAATAATTATAAATAAAATGTTATTCTTTCTGCATATTATACTAATGTATCTATAGAATCTCGTGATCGGAATCACAAAGACATACTAGATATATTTGTAAAACAGAATGCAAAAATAATAGATGTAATTGTAAAAAAATTAATATTTTATGCAATTGAAATTGGCACGGTATAATAATACAATAAATTGTGAATATAAATAGTTATATATAATTATTACGAACCTAATTTTAATATTTCGCTAAACAAAAATATCTACATTACATATCAGTATTAAATATTAATAATATTAGGTAATTTCCTATTCATAGTTGTAAATGCACCAACAAAATATTCGATTTTTATAACATTCCCTATGTTGTCAATTAATGCCTAGGCATTGATGATATCATCTATTAATGTTAAGCATTTAAAATATTAGCTAAGCATTTTTGTTATTACCTAATTTACGATATCTTTTACGATAACATATGTAATATATACAATGTATATTATACATACTCAGTATATATTAAATATTAATTGTTGTGTATTATTTTATTTCAACTATTTTGCACGGAGCCCCGCAATTTGTAGCGCCGGTTCTGTGTCGATATTGTAACAAACGACTTTTTACACTCCCAATTCTTTTGATAACTGCGATCATGTATAGTTTTATTCAGTTCTTCTAAGAAAAAATTCAAATCTTACATTTATTTTAGCCATGTTTCATGTTATTATTTGCATAGGTTTTGTTCGGTAAAAATGGGTTTTGTAAGTGAAAAAAATAATTCGTATTTCTCATTCACGAAATTTCTGTTCAACAAATTCTATTTTCATCGATTTCGTAAAAAAATGGATAGGTTTAACGGCGATACGTTACACGCATAACGAATAATCGGTCAGGTTAAGCTACTGCAAATGTCGACACTATTTTCCGATTTCAAACGTGCCACGGTCTATAACAGAGTAGTCCAACCCAGTGGCGGCACCGGGATTTTTTGCTACGTAGGGCCAACGGGAGACCAACAATTATAAGGTAAGGCCACCAAAAATGAGATTTCAACAAAAGATAAATACTATTATTTAATATTTTTTGCTTATGAAAAATGACTAAATTATTATGTTTAAGGTGAAGTTAATGGTAGGGCCAGTTATTTTCAGGTAGGGTCATGGCCCTACCTGGCCCGTTCCTGGCGCTACCAATAGTCCAACTTGTCTTTGGTGGACCAAATTACACTTTCATAAAGTACACTGGGGCCGCCAAAAAAAAATAAAAATAAAAATATTATTATCCAGAAAACCCGCAGTCAATAATTACCGCCATTAATGACTTTTAGGTAACCAACTTCCATGATCCCTACCACATGAATTCAGATTCGCTGTGGCTACTGTACAAACACGATACCTACATCAGTGGCGGATTTAGCGTTTTGGCGATCCTAGGCTTAATCACTTTGCCTCCCCCCTATCACTCTTCTAAGGAACCAATAATATTTGGTCTAAACCCTTCTCTTCAAACTTTATTTAGTTTTTTTATCAAAAAAAAAAATATATTAAATATTAAATCTTTAAAATAGAAAACTTCTAAAAATGAAATATTTCTTGTCTACTATTTTACTTCAGATACCACTATTACCAATACAAATAAACAATGCTTATACAGTCACATAACGGAAATATGAATAGCCAGATATGAAAATCCCTATACTCGGATAGTCAGATGTTTCCAACAAGTACATAGGTACTAATAAGTTATTAATATTAACTAGTAAGTAACTGTAATTATTTTATCACGAATGAAATATTTTCAAATTGTAATAATAATTGTAATATTCTTACTATGGCCTATAGGTACGCATCATACAATGTACATATTAATATATTATTATAACTTTTTAAAATTATTTTTATCCATGTTTATATGACAAATATAAAAAAAAATATATTAAAATAAATATACCTAATAAGTCAATAATAACACTTAATTCTATAAAAAAAAAAGCTGCCCTCCTAAAAAAGCCGCCCTGGGCTATATACCTTTTAGCCTGCCCCCTAATCCGCAATTGACCTATATACGTACGTAATGAGTTGAATTCAATCATGGTTTTGGATGTTACCTACTCATTGCACGTATACTTACGTTTTTTTCGTTGTATAAAACATAAAAAGTATACGATCACATCACGATTACGTTATAATATTACTGTGCATTTTTTGTAGTAGAAGTTTTCTTCGGAGGGAGGCCAAAAAATAAAGCTTCAAGGGCCGCAGGTTAGACCATCGTGGTCCAGAAGACTCAACAAAGATCCTTGCACATTCACGTCCCGCGGTACAACATGCGCTGCCCGCCGGAAATATTTGCAATCCACGCGTACACACCGTAAATGTAGCGAATAATATGCGTACGACCGCAAAAAAAGAAATCTAATTTTCTGCGGTCTTTATTTATTTTGTTTTTGTTGTACGCTCCCAAATCTCACTTCTCTCTTAATCGTCCGTATGCTGGCCGTGCCCATAAAATATGATCATATTTATGTGTGCACAGTAGGTATGCGTAGTAGGTAGGTAAGTACGCTATGAAATGAATTCCGTGCCTTTAACGCGGGTGCGGTAACAGGAGTGCGACTCGTATCGACGTGCACTTCAATCACCGGTATTTGTATAATATATACCAGCTTTCGTTCCGAGCCCAGGAGACTATGGTACCTAGTCGGGAACGGGTTAAACATATGACATGCAACACCACGTTTTGTACATTAAATGCGAAATAAAAATAAACCCGGTGTAGGTACATACGTCAAGCGCTGTCAATGCGTAACAAAGAAACAGCACGACGCGCAGATAATATTGTATTGTTCAGTTGAACATTTTATTTTTATATAATAGGTCGACGTATCTAACCGTACGTGATTTAGTGTAATATCACCTGATACAATCGATGAACATCATAAGTATATAGGTACATGTAGCCAGTGGCGCCGAAGTCCATGTTCATGTATGGCGGTCTCCATACACATAGAATTTAATTTTGAGGGTGGGTTTTTTATTATTATTATTTTTGTTTTTGTGTACAACTTAAATAACATTTATGTTCAATGATCGAAAATAATTTTCAATGATATGAGATATACCGTGTTAAATATGTTATTGCAGTATCTAATTTACACGTGACCTGCTAAGATATATAAGGTTATAATATATATAACCATTGCTCCTTTGAAAATACATATATATTCGTTTGCCTAATGGATATTTATAAATATATCACTTACGCTATGCCGGATCTAGGAGATTTGACACCCGAGATCGATAAAAATACAGCATCCTTACGTGGGTGAAAGTATGTACCCCGTACATGACTTATTTTTATTTTTTATTTATTTTATTATTTATATATTTATATAATTAATTAATATTTATATATTTTTATTTTTTATTTATATATTTTGTTTATTTATTTTTTTAAGGTGCATCCTTGTACCATCAGAGCATGGGCCATCCATCCCCCCCTATATCCAGTACTACATGTACATGATGTGGGTGTTCGCAGCTCGCAAGGACGCGTTATGATTGTTATGAAGTTTTACACCAACTGCAGTACATAGTTGCCGAGATCTTGATTTTTATAGGAAGTCGTCACTCGTAACAATAATAATATTCGTTGTTCGCAATCTCCGCCGGTCCAGTGCATTTGAAATGGTCCGCAAACAAGGGCATATTTGAGGGGGGCGAAGGGGGCATTCACTCCCCCCCCATGGCTCGCATTTTTTTAAATATAAATACATTGATTTATTTAAAAAATGTAATGTATAAATAATTAAGAACATAAATTACTAGTCTATCATTAAAATATGATAATAAATTCAATAATGTCAATTTGATCACGGGTATCAATTTTTTTTTATCTTCAAATATCATAACATTTTTGGTTGTGGAACGAATAGTGGTATTATCTTCCACAGATATTGCTACGGTTATAGACATTTACAACCATAATCGAGGTATTTCTCAGATAATATAAAGTAATTTAAAGTAACACTTTTTTTACCACACATTTACTAGTTATTCATTTTTTAGTGCATTTATGCATATTGTATATTTTTGTATTTATTAGAGCTATATATGTCCTTAATAATTTTACTCGCCTAATTACTATTCATACACACCGCTATATACATAAATACATACATACACATACGTATATGTCTGTGTTTCTACCTTTTTGGTCTATATTATATTAAATCAGTACGTATACGTTTTATAATATAAGTGTGTGGGTCAGTGGTGAAACCGGAAATTCGAACATGCAAGTGTATTATGGGGATATTTCAAACTAAATTTCTATAAAATGTACGTTATAAAATTACCAAAAATGCATTGAGGTGTAAGAATAAAAAATATCTCAACAATTAGGTAATATAGCATTATAAAATTAAAATGAATACAAAATAAAAGATTATTTTTACTTTAAATAATAAATTGAAAATTAAGGTTATCTTAGAAGTTATTTCAAGTACTTAAGGCCTAAAGGGGAAGTGCCCTCATATCCTCCCCCCTTATATCCGCGCCTAATAGGAAGTAAACATGATTTTAACGGGAAAAAAAATGAAAGCATAGTAGTGACTAAATACACTATTAATAGGAAGTTAACAGGCTTTTAAATAGGACTAATATGAATTTGTAGTAGGTATCAATTGATGAACAATAAATAATCAATTTATACTTCCAATTAGAGTCTCTATAGAAATGTCACATGCTGCGGACATTCAGATATTCATTGGACATAAAGTGGCATTATGATTTATCTACTATGACCACAAATAGGATCGTCCACTAAATATCCTAATAGTCCGTAAGGGACTGTCAAAGGTGATCTATAGTAGTGATTCCCAACTATATAATAAAACATGTATGAAATTAATAATAGCCGTAATTTATGAATGTTTAAGTTACGATTTATTATGTTACATCTTTACGTATAATATTAATGTGAAATTTCGTTAATATTGTAGATTCTAGAATATAGAATATAGGACATATATGTCCTATCTATAGATATCAATATATTTTTAGTAACGTTTGTATTATTTTATTTTATCGGTACATGTGGTAACAGTGGCGTATCCAAGATTAATTTAACGGGGGTGTTTTAAAATTTAATTGACTTATAGTAAGTGGGGGTTCTGCTCCCCCTACTCCTTACATTTATAAATACCATGTATTTATATAAATTATTATATTAATGAAAATGATTATATTTACATATACCTACGTTTAGTTAAATTATATTGTAATTAAGTTTGCAATTTGGTGAAATACCATAAAATATGGTCGATGGAAGTGTTCTAACATCCATATCACCCCCCCCCCCTAAATACGCCTCTTTGTGCTAATGACTGTCGATGCGGTATCAGTTAATTGTCCATACAGTTGAACAATAATTAGTAGTACTACCATCGAGACTACTAGAGTAGGTACAAATTAAAAGTTTTAGTTTACGATTAGACACTCATTTTTAAATACTCAAATTTTTATATATTAAGATTTAATTTTTTTAATGTCTCAGTCTTAAATAAAAAGTTTTCTTTTCAATGTACCTACATTTTTTTTTAAAAACTTTTAGTTGAAAGTTTATTCTTTTACAGTGTTAAAAATTATTTATGGTAAACGGTAATACTGATAATGTTATAGAATTATTGAATTGTATATATTATATTATGTCTACAATATAAAATGTCCCCCCTCCCTTATAATTACTCTGGATCCGCGTCTGGTTTATTTTAATAATACTCCAAAACATTTGATTATTCGCACCGATGACGTAACTAATTATAATTTAGTTTGTAATTACTTAACCGATAATGAGCAGATGGAACTCCACCGCATACTTGCCTAGACGGCCGAAACCATACATCATACTTTTTAAGTAATTCCACCCGTTCACTAATGTTGTAGATATACGAGTCAGTTTAACAGATATAAGTCACGAAGTTATTCGGGTCACTAATAGTATACATCCTATCACAAAATACCCATTACCTTTATTTCTCATGGGTTTAAAAGTTTGCCGAAAACAATAATGATATTTTCAAATCAGATTCGCTTCTTCGAACCAAAATAAAAGTAGAGCTGCCAAAGAAAAAGCTCACCTCTCTACAATGCCATGATTGTCAAGCATACTTTAACTGAAGTAATTTTTGCTACATTGTCCCCTCGATATGTCAAATGTGGAAATAACCATTAAAATTCGTAATCCGTCAAGTGTGCTATGTATAGGACCGCACAAAGCTTCATATAAAGAATGTCCGGTGTCAAAAAACTTTTGGTAAACCACAGAAAATATCAAATAGACAAACTCCAAAATCATTCCGTTCCCAATTTCACCACACCGCTTGTAAGTTATTTCACTCCCAGCTTAAACCAGAAATAACTACAATAATATGCCAATATCACTGCTAAATCCATTGTCAACACAATACCTTCAGTTCAGTCTTCTGTTTCTATACCTTCTCCTCAAAATCAAATTATTAAATTTTTCAATAATTAATAATTTCTCTCCTATTTTCGTCTCATACAATATATATATATACATAAGCATATTTAATCTTTTAAGTTTGTTTTAAATAAATTTCTCTCGACTAATTTATCCCCTATTAATACTACCTTCTTACTCAAATTGTGATAACATATTGTTATATCATTACTTATTATTATTATTTAAAATTGCTGTTATTTTCAGTTTGTTATATTGTGTCTGATTTTACGCGTTCGTTGTAATTAATTAATACGCCATTGTATATACGAGTAATTCTATAATTGTTGAGCTCTAATAATTCTAATTGAAAGTTCTCAAATGTATAAAAGAAAGTTATCCTGTCGTTTTTACCCGTTCACAAAAACATACACACCTATACTACAACACTTTTTTTTGTCCCCCCACATTAAGAAGCCTCAGAACGCCTTCACCTACCTATGTAAAGTACCTAGTTAAGATTAACAACAATTGTCACATTTGTTCTTGTGTCATATGTAAAGGTGTGGATGGCTATTTTGTAAAAGTTTTTAAAATGTTTTACCTGTGGACTGTGCCTCCAATAAAATCATGACCGAACATAAAAAAAGTCGTGCGGTCTTTACTCAATACCGACAGTATCAGTATACCAGTAGAGTACAGTAGTAGATAATATGTTTGCGTTTTTATTTTAGTTTTAAAATATGTTTTTATTGTTTTGACACGCCAATGGTTTTACCTGGTTACTTGTTTTTGTAGTACTTGGTTTTACCTTTGGCTTCCATTAAAAAATATTCTAATCATAACGAATTTTTAACAAAACAAAATTAATTTTCTTCAAAAAAAAAAATAAAAAAAAAAATAGGTCTTATGGTTTAAAAATGTATTATGCCCCTTCTGCCACCACAGTTTGAACACGCTTTTGGTGCTAGTATGAAAAATAGAGATTTTATAGCGTAATGAGGTGACATTTGTAACTCTTGTAATTAGTTGAATTTTTATACTTTATAGTAAATACAAATGGATTAGTAATTATTTATAAAAAACTAAATAATTAACTATTACCATAAAAATTAATATTAGAATATGTACGGAAAAGATAAAATCTGATCTGAACGAAGGAATTGAGAGTGATATGAAAGTAACTGCTGTGTACGAGAAAGAGGTAAGGAATTAAAGAACCGAAATATGCAAGTGGTGGTGAATGAAAGTGACCAACCGCATATGGTTGGGAAAGAATCAGCGAATATATGAAAAGGAAAACTAGGTATATTATTATCTATGTTTGAACTCGCAAAATATTTTGTGTCACAATTTAAATACAAATCGCAGTGTAAATTGTATTGCATAATACGTATTATGATTAATAAATTAAATAATGAGTGATGAGTGAGGTAAGTACAAGAATTAGCAAATTTGAAATATTGTCATTCTTACTTCCTAAAGACGATTCCGAGCGAACGTCAGTTTAATATGTATTTGTTTATTATGTTTAGATGTACCCAGTTGCGCTGAACTACTTTTTAGTATATATTGCAAACACAAATTTTAACCACTGACCCACATCTACCTAAACCTCCTCAAAAATATTATTTCCACTTAGGTCTAAGGATATAGGTACGCTTTTTGTTTTACAACTACTTGTCCATCAATGATCAAAGTGTCATCATGTTCATATTAAGTAGATACCTACTACTTATCAAGTGCCAGTTTCTAAAAATTAAACACCAATTTTATGTGGTGCAAATACATTATCTACCTTAAGTACGTATTCGGTGCCATTAGATGGTACCATTTAATATAGTCATAAGTTATTGTAAAATTTCATAATGTCAAGTCTGATAACACGAATTGGAACGCAATCGATATAAAAAACTTAGGGCTAGTTCACATGAGAGGCGTTAAACGCGCGTTAGCCGTTAACGCGTTAACTGTACACATGGTAACGCAGCGACAACGCAAAAAACCTGTCAACGCGCGTTTGAACATTGTACAGTTTTGCATTGACGTGTTCAGTTGCAACGCGCGTTTTGAAGCGATAGGTTCTTGTTTTTCGATATTTCCATTTGTTTTTTCGAAAACGTTTTCTAAAAAAATCAAAAATGGATAGTGAGGAATTTAATACTGATTTATTCATTGACGAAATTGAAAAAAGACCCCCAATTTGGGATATGACAAGCAATGAATATTCAAATAAAATCAGTAAAAGAAAGGCCTGGGAAGAAATTGTTCTAATTTTTAGTGACCCAAGTGACACCAAAGAAAGAAAAAAATTCCATGGTAAGTATTATTAACTATTTTGTATTTTATAATTTGATATAAAATTTAAAATCAATTAAATATATAATTTAGACATAATTTATTTTGTTTCATATTGTTTTTTGGAAAAAAATTCTATACATAAATTAATTATTTAAAATTATTATTAAAAAAAAATACATATTGTTTGTTTTTAAAATAAAGTTTAATATACATTGTTGTACATCTATTTACTACTAAAAATTAATATAACTATTAAAATATTTTGTACCTATGTATAAATTTATATCATACGGTTTTGTCATTCGACACTTCCTTCATTGGTGAAATAATCCATAAATTTGGCCGAACATTATCTGCTACTCGTATAGCGCGTCCAGTTGTAGCTTCAGTTAAACTTGATAGGGGTACTGTAAAAAACGTATCTTCATAACTGCAGCCATCTCGTGTTCTTACATAATTGTGGAGTACGCAAATTGCTTTCACAATATATTCTGCAAAATCGATGTCCACGTCTAGTGGACGATGTAATATACGCCATTTATTACTAATAATACCAAAAGTACACTCAATGTATCTTCGTGCTAAAGTTAAGCGATAGTTAAAAATTTTTTTTTCGTACAAAAACAAGAAGATGATGAAGACAAACTATTTTGTTTGTCCTTATTGAAAGATATCAAAAAAGTACCAGAAACCAAACGCCTGAAACTCAAAATTGATAAATATAATTTAATACTACAAAATCAAACAATATCACCACCTAGTAGATATCACTCTCCAATGTATAATCACCAATACATGCCAAGTAACATTGTATACCCAAACTATGCAGGGGCGGATAGGCATAATCTGACCGGCCCGCGAAAAATAGAATACAGCGGCCCGCATGATTATATCTAAGTTTCAACTAAACAATTACCTCAACTTTGAGGAACCGACCCGACAGTCACCACCTTTTTTTTTCAACGATTTTAAATAATATTTAAAATTATTATATATATTATACTATCCAATATTACATTCATTTTGCTCTCTTCTAACAACTTTACGATTTTTATCTCTTTTATTTTCTGCACCTCCTTTTTTCTTTTTAATTCGTTTTGAAACATACCTGGTTATACAACATTTTAGCAATATTATACTATTTACATGGTTCGCGTATAATTATTGTGGAAAAACATGATATATCAGTAATCAACTTTGCCGTGGGGTTTTATTGGTGACTATATATGATAATTTAAATCTGAACAATCAGTTATCATTATAGCACGGAATTATATGCATTAAAAACCAATCAAATATGCGCTAAAAGATCTTTAACATGCACAAGTATATGCAATAATATATTAAAATATGCATTAAAGAAAAAAAATTGCACTCGAAATTTTGAATAAAATTTAATTTTTAATTTTTGATCATTCAATTAAAATAATACATTAAAAAAATTACATTTAAAATTATGTAACCCTTCTGTAAATACTTTTTTACCTTCATTTTAAAGGAATTTACTTTGATATTTATAGATTTAAGTTAGATTAAAATATATAAATTATTAGTATTATATTTATTTACTTTTATTTGTATATATGTAGATGTATAATAGTATTAGTAGTAATATTTTTCATCGGCCCATTTTCGTCAATATAAGCAGCGGCCACCGGGAAAATCCCGGTGTCCCGGCGGCTCTATCCGCCCCTGAAACTATGATACTACTACATCATATGACACACCCGCACGCAGACATCATCAAGACTATACTACTATAGAGAAAAACAATTATCAACATCAATTGACTTCATTATCTTCACCTTCTCCAACACCATCAAATGTCAGTGAAGTTTCTCAAGAATCAATTATGGATTTATTTGAAGAAAATTATTAACAAGTTTTTAGTATAAAAAGAATTAAATACAATTTTTAATATTAATTATGTAAAAATCATTAATAAATAAGTTTTCATTTTTCAAAATGTTTAAGTTTCAAAGTATATTTCAAGTTAAAGTAATTTGTTATGTTTGTAAAATAAAAATTAAAGTACATACCTCAGTTATTATAAGTTTTTCTTCAGGTGAAATGCAATACCTAATTGCACTTTCATCAACAGTAAGTTCTCCCTTTATTAGTTCCAACAAGTCATCAAAAGATTGAATTGACATTCTGAAGTAGTTGAAAAATTTAGGTTCATAATTCCTAAGACTCGGATAAAGCGTAATGTATAAGCTTGAGGTAAGTCTATTTTGTAAAATAGGATGAACCTAATATTTTCGTGCTTTTTGTCTACGACGATACAGTATCCATAAACAAATCGCATCTGCAACATCCATCTTCGACAGAATACAATACTCGATTGACTACGATATAAGCGCGCACTCAGCGCGTAAATTCAGTAAACATGTGAACAATGGTAACAATGTCGACGCGCGTTTAACGCCTCTCATGTGAATTAGCCCTTTCATACCTACAGGGAAAACCAGTAAAGTATTTACATGGAAATACCACCCTTAAACGGTAAGTAGAATGGGTCTCTTCACTATATATTATTACGATTCGTTGGTACCGTCTTCACTGTAATTATTAAGTTTACACATTTGTCGTCAACTCATTTCAGATCATCAACGACGATTGCATGTTGTTTGTGAGAGTCTCAAACTATTAACCGAATTTATTTTATGACTTGAGATATTAGGAGCGAAAAATTTTCAATATCTCTATCATAATCCAAGAGTGGTAACTTGTTTAAGACGAAAGGATTGTGTTCACGAGATATACTTGTGTGAAAATAAAAAATAATAACTTTAATTGATTTAACATTGGACGAGACAAAAAAGACGAATTGCACAGATTTTAAAACAATATAAATATTCGCGATCAATTGAAATTCTATTGGAAAAGTATTTAATTTAGTTAAAAATATTTGTACGGATAAATTGAACATTTTTGTAATAACCCTAAATGAAAAGAAAATAGAAAGAGGTGGAATGATTACAAAAGGTTAGTGGTGAAATAAGTGATAGTGATTTTGGATTGATTACTTTCCTATTTGATTAAAGAAGACATTTTGGGGTTACAAAGGTTCGAGAGCTGATCAGTTCACTTTTTTTTCTTTGTAACTTGTGTCATTATCAAACTAAAACAGTACTCGGGGTAATAAAATAAAACTACAAAATATTATATAAATTATTTCAAAAATGTACAGTTTATTATGCAAAAAAAAAAAAAATTATAATAATGTATTTCATTAGGTTATACTATATAACTAATAGTATATGAGGATGTATATTACCTTTAATATCTTTTATAATTATTTATTTATATACACATATATATGTGTATAATATATAAATATGTATATTATAAGAAATAGGTATGTATAATTTATAATGATCATTATATATATAAATATATATAAGTATACATCAATGAAAAAAAGTCACAATGTAATGCTGGACGACCACAGCAGAATTCACTAAAACAATTTGCCAGAATTACTCAATCATTCACTTAGTGAGACAATTAGACATTTAAGACATAATGAGTGATCTTTTACTCGCAGATAAGTTTTACATATTAGACATAATCAATTTTTGTCTCTCTTAAACAGCTTTGATAACATTTAGAGTAGACATATCAACCGCGTGCTACGATTGAATAAATTGTAGTCCAATGACCAATTTTATTTAAAATGCACACCCTATTAATTCATACATCAAAGAAATGCTATTAACATAATTATTAATTAAATCATTACAGAATTACTAATATTAGTTTTAAAAAATAATAAATAAATACTTAGAATAAACAAAACCAAATGTGTTGTTTGTTTAATACCGTACGCAAAATAAATGCATATTTGCATAATATAGGTGAACAAATGGTTTTCACTATTTTTTTTATTTTATTTTTTGAAACTTTTTCACTTTTTTTTTGCGTACACGGTTTTGACATTAAACTAAGTCAATTGCTGCCAAGTAAAATTTCTAATTAATTATATTTTTGTTTTAAACATACAAATAAACTCATTATTAATAATTATTGTTGTGATCATAAAGAATAATGATTATCGATAAAAAAAAAGTTTAATCTTTTGCAAAATAATATTTTCTTTTATTTTTAATTTTTTTTAGGTTATAAGAAAATTGTATTACACAAAAATGTTTACGAATAATAAGGACAAAGTTACGATTTTATGAATGTAATTAATAAAAATCATTTATGGGATGATCTTTTTATGAAAGTAAATTCAAAATAAAAGAATGTAACACACTGTTAATAGAAAAAAATAAACATAGTTTTTTTTAAATTTCACATTGTTAGAAAATAATTTGTAAAGCCCATTTACTCAGTGACAAATATAATAATTTTACTCCTTTTTTTTTCTAACACTTAATACAACTCAATATAACGGTTTCTAAGAAAAAAACCTAATTTGTTGTTATATAAATATATTTTTTTGTCACTCATTCAATAAGTAGATTTTAAATATAATTTTTTTATTTAACATGACTTATAATATACTGAGAAAATAAAAAATATAAAATATCTAAGTGCAGAAAAGAATTCTAATACAATTACATTTTTCCCACGCATTTTTAAAGATGCTATCTGTTGTTAATTAAATAATTTCTTAATATTTCAAATGAAATTTGGTGGTTTGAATTCTTTATACCACAAGTATTTATATATATTTATACATATATATATATATATATATATTTTTAGAAACAAAAAATTAGCTTAATGTTTCTTTAAGATGTTGTGATAATGGATAAAAATGTTTAGGCAGAGTCAGCATCTAGCGCAGAAGATGAACCATTTACTATGACCTGCTGTCCGTTAGCTGCTGGTGTCGAGTTGTTTGACTTGTTCTTTGCTGGAGACTTGTTTAGTTGACCTTTGGCTCTTTGAGCTTTACCTGATTTGTTTCCATTGTTTGCATTACCATTATTAGCATTTCCATTGTTTGCAGTATTAGACTGAGACGTGTTAGTTGCCTCGATATTATTGTCTTTTTCAAAGTCATAGTTCCCTAAATAATAAAAATATCTATTAATATCAAAATAAATTTAAAATTAAAATAAGAGTCTAGCACAATGATATATAAGTAATAGCCATAGTTAAATTGAACTATATGTTAGTGACTAATTGTCTAAAATATACTTTCATAAATAGCTAGACTAAACAACTTCATTTCAAATTTTACTAAACTAAGATTACATGTGCTTTTGTTTGTGAGATTGGTTAACTAAAATAATTAAATGAAATACAATTTAGATTGTATGTTAGTATACTAATTAAATGCATGCAAATTTATTTAAATATAAAAACTATTTTGAAAAATAAACTACGACCTATGTCGAAAATAATAAATTTAGTAAAACTACGATACTAATATAAAACTGTATTCTTGATATGGCAATTTGGGTCTTGTATTCTGTTTTATATATATATATATAATCCTCGCAACACACTTTTCTATTCGTGCTTTTTATATTTACAAGCTTTTTTTTTTTAGAAATGCATTACTTACATTGGTTAATATTGTCACTACTACTACAACTGGGTACAGAATTGATTGAAGGTTCACCTTGTGCAGCAGCTATGGCGCGATTTCTTCGTTTCTGACTGCTTTTTGACTTTGGTGCTTGCGCGTCCACACTAGATACAGACTCTAGCGCAAAATAAAATAAAAATAATAGAAAAAGAAAGATAACAAATATTTTAAATGTTAATTCAAAATTTGAATCAACTGTGGAAATGATTATTATCCTATTTGATATAAAATATCTTATAACTCATCAAGTTTGTTATTTTTTAATAATCTGTACAAAATAAACTTAATTAGAAAATGCATAATTAAGAATAGGAAATATACTATGATGTATTTACAATTAATTTTCATTTTATCCATTAATAATTATAAATCATAAATAAATTATAATTTTATACAAATTTCAATAATATAATTAATTACTTAATAACTTATATTTTACTTCCAGTATTAAATGAAAACTTAAAAAGAGTAATATCTTATTTCGGATTTTTTTTTTAGCAAAATATACTATTTATGACCCCCACTAAATAGTTAAATAATCAAATGAATATATAATAAAAATGTTAAACATTATACTCAGGTGAAATAATACTATTTTAAAACTGACAACTATTTTTGTTTTTTTTGGCAAATGAACATTGTTAATATATATTAGCCTCGCTACAATCAATAGTATTAATTTTAAAGCCAACTTTTGAAAATATAAAAGCAAAAAATTAGTTAAATTGTAGGTTATTTAATAAATATAGTTATGATAAAGCTATAACAAATCAACTTTTAACTAATTTATTTAAGTAAATTATTAAAATATTTAATTTAATTAATTCCAATGAGAATTTATCAGTTATGGAGAAATATATAGTTTGTACTTAAAGCATCCACAATATAAATAGCTATAGAATTATAATTGAATGTGATAAAAATTAAGTCATGGAAAAATACTAGAATTTAAGAGTTCTGTTACGCGAGTAACTTCAGCGCACAATAAAATAATTAAAATATTACTATCAATAAATTTTGAAAAATGTATGTATATTTTATTGGACTTATTTAATATTTTGATACTTATTTATGGTATAACAAAAGTTAAAATTTTATTAATATTGTTTTAAATATAATTTAATAATTATAAAATATTGAATAAATTAAAAAATACTAATCAAACTGATAGGTAGTTTTAGCAGTAAAGATCCTCGATGGATCATTAAGCCAGAAAAAAATAAAAATAAAAAATAAAACTGATTTAAGATTTTGATTTAAACCATTGATAATGAATTAATGTAATCAAAAAAAGAAAACAAAATTAAGAAAAAAAAGAATACAAATGAAATTTACAACAAGCTTTTAATACTTTAGATATATTTAATATATATAAAAATTATAAATAATATTCAAAATGTTTGATGTAATAAATTATACAAAAAAAAAAAAAAAAAACAGCAAAACTAAATAATTAATAATTATTAATGTTTCAATTTTTATTAAATCCCTAAGCACCAAATTAGTTATATACTTAAGGTTCTAATGTAATTACATTTTAAAAAGTATAAGTTAATGAATGTAAATATTAAATAAAAATAAGTAAATACAGTAAAAATCATGCCATCTTTGCGTATTATTGATACATAAGGAACAATATCAGTAGTCCTAGTTTTTTCAATGTTTCAACTTTCTGTTAAAGTACAAATGAGTTTTGATCACAAATAGTTGAAAAAATTGAGAATATAGGTTGCGAGTTCAATCCATCTCTAATTATAAAATATAAATATATGAGTATAAATTGATTATAATGTTTACTGTCTAAGCCATATCAATGCTTTTAGATTAACATTCTTTATTATAAATGTTTCTTTTTACAAATTAACATTAATGATAGTCTAAAAAAATCTAATTGTGTTGCACTGGATTTGTACTATTTCTTATTAAAAAAATTATATCTCATCAGCCAAGTGCAAAATAAAAATAAAATCTAAGCAATCTAGATAGACTAATATTTTCCGAAGCCTTAATCTATATTTATAATTGTATTTATTATTATAATAAATCAAGCAAGGCTTTATAAAAACAACAATCATCAAACAACCAAACAAAAGCACAGAAAATGATAAATTATTTATTTTTTTTTTTTACCTCTATCACCACTGTCTTGAGCGTTATCAAGTATTGTATGTTCATCATCAGCTGTTCTCCTTCTATCATCCATTCGTCTGTTTCCACCTCCCCTGTTACCTCTAGAAGTCGAGTTATTACCTCCCCGACGATCTCTTGACATGTTTCCTTGACTGATAGTACGATTGTACTGATATTGGTTAGAACGTTGAGGAGGAGGTGGTAATCTATCATCAACAATATCCTGATGTTGACTTCTATTACTACTACCTAAAAATACAATGAAATTTGTATTATTGTACGTAGTATTATTTTATTTATTTAGTACATACTATTGTTATAAAAATCATGCCTTGCACCTCGACCCCGTCCAGAAGTCCCTCTGGATCTGCCACTACCTCTTCCCATAGAGTTGCTCATGCCGTTGTTCATGTTTTCGTTTTCAGCATTAAAGTTTCTGTATAAATAATTATTTTTTATAAAATATATCCATTAATTTTAATAACTTTTGAATATTAATTTTCAAAATAATCAATAAAATTATGATATATAAGATCTATTTAAATGAAACTCTTATTTAATTGTTTTATTAATATTTAATATTTAGAAATTGATGAGTAGTTTCTATCATTATAAAATTTTTAAATTAAAAGAAAAGATACCTGTCACTTCGCCTTTGCATGGTATAGTTAGTAATTATAGGGTGTGGATAAGAAGGTCCAGTACTGTGAATACTACGTAATTCTTGTTCCATTCCCATTTTTTCTTGCCTGATTTGTTCAAGTTCCTATTCAGAGTATACAAATTAGTTTACAAAATACAAAAATAAATATGTAAAATAATTACTTTAAGGTGTTCTAAATGATATTCAAGTAGAACTTTAGCATTGGATATACTTTCTACTGTACCAACAAATACGAAAGGAACTTGACCCTCTTCACGGGGAATGGTAGGTTGTGGTTCATTATCACCTTCAATTTTTACTCTGATCTATAATTGAAAACAATTTATATAGATGTTTTAAAATAAAATAAATTATAAACTTACTACTCCACTTTTGTCAACAATATCTTGTATGTTTCGACCATTTTTACCAATTACTTTTCCTATGAAATCTCTTGGAACTTGTAAAAATTCTTCTCTATACTCCAAAATTCCTCGTGCTTTCATTACTGCTTCTTTGTTCTGAAAATTGTATTATTTAAAATTGTTGCTTAAGCTATAAATGTACATGTACTTACTTCTCCATAAATTTTAAATATTCCTGTATGCTCATCTAATTCGATATTAGTAATACCATCAACCCTGCGAGCTTGTTGGATATTAGTGCCATGAGCACCAATTGCCAATCCCATAAGATCATCACGCACTTTAAATTCATCAGTATATGATGAGGATGTTATCTGTAACTTGGAACTTTCCAGCTGTCTAGCTAACTCCTCAGTCTTCTTTAACAACATGACCTTTTGATTAAGGTTTCTGAAGTGCATGTCAGCCAACATCTGTGCTCTTTTACTAGTCAATGGAGAACGAGATATAACACTTAACACCGAATGATCTGGGTTATATAAGACTAGGGATGCACCAATTGCTTTTTGAAGTTCTTTATGAATACCATCAATCTTAGCACTGAAAATTTTGTAATTTAGTTATTGTATATTAAACTTAGTCATTTTTATATTAAGTTCTCAAATTAATTATATACAGAAATATTTTCATATACATACGACTCTCTAACATCTTCTGGTACTTCAATATCAAACTTATAAAAAGTATCAGCATTAATATTGGTATTTGTGTTCCTGCATCTCAATCTATCTGGTGAAACTATTTCTGTAATAGGTGTATCAAGATACTGGACAACAAACTGAGTTGGTGGATTGCCACTGATAATTTTTATCACGGCTTTTAACCATCCAAAACAAGGATGAGGGTCTCTTATAGCTTTTACTTCTATTTCTTGATTATCAGTATACTCTGTTCCACACGTGCCATCAGGCAAAGGGAGACGAACATTGGCACAATTGAATTTAGTTTCTGGATACCAACTAAAAATTATAAATAAATAATACTAGGTATTTATTTATGATAAAATAAAATATTATAACTAATAAGAAAATAGTCAAATAAGTTATAGTTCATAAACTATTAAATATTTTAATAAGTTAATTTGTGTGAATATAATGAAATTAAAATTCATATAAATAGTTAAATTAAATTATATTTCAGATATATAATGAATACTAATGATAACATAAAATTTATTTATAGATATATTTATAAAGCATTTATACAGATTAACTCGAATAAACTTAATTCTACTTAAATTAAAACTATTATCCAAACAAATATATCAAGACAAATCTATATTAATTCTTAGTTTTAATTAATCTGACCATTTAAGATTTAATATTTGTGTAATGATTAATAACCTCTATTAATTTATGTATTTTAAATTAATAATCAAAGCAAATAATTTAAAATAATTATAATTTAAACTTATTTAATTCAGTTTTTAATAATTAATAAAGAATTAAAATTATTATAATTAATAAACTACCAATTTAAAATATTTTAACTTTAAAAATAAAGTTTAGCATAAAAATATATAATATATGTAGATAATTATAGTTAGTAATTTAGATAAATCAATCATAAATCGTTAAAAATAACCAAAAATTAGTAATAATTCTAGTAAACTTAAAATTATAAAATTGAATAAATAACAAGTTTTCTACACTTGTTTTGAATATTATAATTTTATGATATCTTCTGAGTACATGAATATAATTTTTCATATAATTCATTAAGTAAAATTATTTCATAAATAAGCAGTACTTTAATTTTAAAATATGGTTTATAGCAATCGCAATATATTTAAAGTACTTTAATTTATAAATTATTTAATGTAGATGTTATTATAAGACAAAATTGAAATATATACAACCATCTAAGTGATTTATAATTGCATGAAAATGTTTGATATAATTTAACAAATATTTAGTAGGCTCAGATGATTTATAAATACTTACATAATTATAAAATATATGTAAACAATAACCATTATAAAGATTAAGTTTAGACTGTTCGCAATACAATAGAATATAGAAATTAAATTAATAAACACACATGTCTATATTGTTACAAAATAAATAAATGATAAGTATTGAAGCAAACAGTCTTAAACATTTTTAATAAAATAATTTAAGTTTCAGTCATTTAATATAAGATTACAAATCTGATTTCAGATTTAAAGTAATACATGGTATTATAATCTTTATTTACAGATAAATAGAAGTTAATAGAAAAAATCAAATCAAAACTTTATAAATATGAATTCCTAATTAAGCAATAAAATGGTAATCCATCAAATTTACCTGAATGGGTTAGGTACTTAAGATTTTATTTTACAACTTAAGCCTTTAATTTATGAATTTTATTAAAAAACAGTATATTTAAATAAATAACATTATTATTATGAAATTATATTTCAATAATATTTAAATAATACTTACTCATTAGGAAAAGATACCAGAACTTCATTTTCCATAACACCCGTAACAACACCCTGTAATATTTTTTTCAATATTTATTATATACATGTTCTTAAAAAATTAAGAAATACATTTATCATATACTATTGTTAATAGTTAATATATCTTCCAGTAATGTATGCATATCTAGTTGATTAAATACTATAGAAATACTTAATATCTGAAGCTATTTATAGGTTAACTGTATTATAATGTGTATATCAGAAGTATTTATCTAAGGGAGCAGCCTCCAATTGCCCTAAAAATTTGGTAGTTGGGTAGACAATTGATCGATACTGTCCATTTTCAGATAAAAATTAACATTTGTCAATACATTACGTAAATTTATATTACATGGGGGAAGCAATCATTTTTTTTTTCATAAATGAGTATTAATACTTTTGTTTTGCTTATAATTTTATAATATGTACAGCAGGCATTTAAAGTATTATTAGTAAAAAAGAAGATAACATTTTTATATTCTAATTACTTTTTCAATATTATAATGATATTATTAAGTGAATCATTTTTTTTAAATGAACATTTTATAATTGCATACCAATATATTTTAAATTACTCATTTATTTTTAGAATTAAAACTCACAATTTAATTTTGCATTTTTTATTATTATTATAATGTATATATGTTACAAGAGATTTTGTTTTTATAATTTAACAATCTATTCCTAAAAATAGTAAATTAAATTATTTATCAAATGTTACCAACCAAAAATTAATACAAATATATAATGAAAAATATCAAATAATTCAATTTAAGGCCTCTCATAACTGATTCTAATAGATGTATCAACAATTTAAATGAAAAATACTGCCAAGTATCTATAAAACCTACAACATCCTACAAGAAATACAATCAAAGGGTCGTTGTGATCTTACCATTTAACTTCAATACATTTCTATTAAAGAAAGGTTATGAATGTATATGTAAAATAAATATGTTTCAAGTAATAGATATAATATAGTTTATCAGTTATATGCAATTTAGACATACTTAATAAATTATTTTAAAGTACACCCAATAATAATCATATATTTACTGAACACATCAGAATTTTTAATGAATTAAGTAAAATTTTTTTCAATTCCTTCAAACATATACACAAAATTAAACAAATACAAAAATAAAACTAAATATAAAGTAACATGACTACTCTTATATATTGGTTTAAAAGATACATTTAAAGAAAATAAACTATACACTTATGTTATTAAAGGTACTTTATCTTGAACTATATTGGTATGGTAAGAATATTACTTGATATTTCAGATTTATAGAGAAAATTAATTTCAAATACTAAGTATACTGGCCTAATATAAATGTAAACCCCATTACTTATAAATTGGTTCACAATAAATGGAGCAAGTAGAGTTTGTTATTAGATTACAAAAATTGAGTTTTACATAATTTATACTAAAATTTAACAACCATATTAGTAGATAATTATTAACAAGTAAACACACGTGTGGGAACAGAATTAATTGAGTAACCTAACATTAATGTATTTACTATTCAAAATTAAGTTAAGACAAAAACTAAACTAATCATACTTAATCCATCAAAAGTACTCGAAAGAAAATGGTTAAACGTAAACCCATCAAAGAGAATAACCAAGTGGTAACTCATTGCAAAATCAACTAGATTTATAACAGGAACTGTATGAACATTAAACAAGAAGCAATAAACCTAGTGAAAATTAAAAAGTTTGACTTCAATCAAAAGACTAAAGAAAATTGATCATGAGCCAGAAAGCAATTGTGTGGAAAACCAGTTGCAGATATGCTGGAAAATAGACATCAGGCTGGGATCAAACAACTGATGGTGTGCAAACGGGAAGTAGACAACGTCCAAAAAAGCAAAGGAATAAGGGGTGGGTAATAAGACGGCAAAATAACCTCAAACTCGAGTCATACAAAAGCAGACGAATTCACGTCGGGGTCGGGGGACATGGGCGTTTCGGGAGACTCACAGGCACCAGTGGCGGCTAGGTCAATGTAACTGGGAAAACCGGTGGTGTCTGCGACCATAACCTATGAATCGCGCACCATCACGACCATAACGGACGTGACTCGTGCGGTGACGATCACATCGCCATCGCCATCGCTACGAGGTGTACCGTCTCCACACGACTTACCTCGTAGTAGGCGCCGTTATCGAAGAGCACCTCGACTTTTAGATCGTCCATGATAACTGCTGCTGATGCTGCTTGCGGTGTTGTTGTTGGTGATGATGACGATGATAACTGCACGGCGTCGACGGATATTTAGGCGTACAGACGGTGACCACGATCTCGTACGTGCGTGCTGCGGCAACCGTGCGTGCGTGCGTGAGTACCGGCGGCTATAGTTGTGGTGGTATATTATGTACACGGGGATTTTCGTATTTTTTTTCTTCAATCCGTTCTTTATTTATTTCACTGCTATCCGCTTGTACGTGCGTGCGTATGTGTGACGAATCGGGTCTGCGGCGCGTGTATGTGTGAGTATGTGGTGGGTATGTGTGAGCGACGAGTGTTATCGGACGCGCGCGCACAGTGGTAGTGACGAATGGGTGTCCAACGGGGGAACTGCTGCAACTACTGCTAAGCGGTCGTTGGCGGCGGCGGCGGCGGCTGCGGTGGCGGCTGCCTGCTATCAACGAACGGATATCGACAGCGAATTTACCGGCGGATCGGCACTACGTAACGATCGTTTGGCGTGAGCGGCGTACCGGCGTGTCTTTTCTTAACGACGATAACAACGCGACTCCGGTGATGGTGATGTAGTCCGCCAAGGAAGAAAAAATATAAAACGCCGTACCCGGTGGTAGTACGCGTGTGTAAAACGGGAAAAAAAAAAAAAAAATTAAGACTTATACTATAGTATCTACAGTGCGGTAGAACGTAATATTAATATACAAATCCACGCGCGCATCTAATTGTGTGAGTATGTGTGCGTGTAAATAAAAAAAAAAAAGTGAAGAAAAAATTATATATATTTTATTATAATCGTGCGTGTGTTTCATACGGTGCGTACGCGAACGGACCAATGGTAATGGGCGGAGCGGCGCGCAGTGTGACCGGTCTTGCGGTAGCGCAAAATTCCCCGGCCGACCACGCTTTTTATCAGCTGCTCTGCCGACCGGCGGTAACGGAACAATGAAAAACAAATTAATCGTCGGCAGCCCTTTTCTGGATCGCGCCCGCGGCTACGGTTCAACGAGTGATTTACCGTTTCGCACGTCCCTAATGTCCTACGGAGTGTACCACAGTTTCGTATAAAGGTTATCCTTCTACTCTTATTTCAATCACAGATGTCTATATTATACCATAGTTTAACCGTGATTTTGCTCAATTTATTCGATCCGGGATTTAGTTCACGTGAAATGTTTTTTTACGAAACTTTCCATGTGCACTCACCCCCCCTCCCTTCAGTTATTGGATATTTCCGCGCTCAAACGTGACGGAATTCGCCTAAACTTCCTAGTAGCAATTGTTTGGCTGCGCGTGCCCGTTTATAACAATTATTTGTGACGAGTGCTCGCAAACCGCCGACGTGATGGTAATTCTTTACGATACTAAATGCACGAACCGACTATGTGTGTGGTTTTTGGCGGTTTTCAGACTCGTGTTTGCTTGCCACCTAATTGACTTCAACGATAAGTGTTGGTTTCGCGGTACATCACGCGCGGATGCCGGCGCGCTCACTCGGTCGCACACAGGATGGTTCTTCGGTCGTGGCCCATCTACTATCTTTAAAATAATGCGTTCTCGTTGGGGACACGTTTTCACGAGATACTTTTCATTTGTTTCTATCCTCAATCATAATCTATATCAACCGCGTGTTTCTGCTCCCCAGTAAAATCCATGCGACCGGCTCACACGATTGTTTGATTATTATAATTACATAATATACATAATTAAATAACATTTTACATATTTATATTTGTTATAGTCTTCTTTGTGTACCATTTGTTTCGTGAGGCCATTTTTTTCTAGCTCCCCCGATCGATTGTAGTGATGATCAAAATTGGTCTTGGTCTTGCGGTCTCGCAAGACCAAGACGGTACTGGTCTAGCAAAACCAAGATCAAGATTAGGCTTGCAAGAACAAGACCAAACCAATACCGAAGCTGCAAGACTAAGACCATCACTGCCAGACTTGTAGTTTTGCACATTTTTTTTCCCCCCGAAAACACATTAGTTATCTAGACTTCATTAACTAATAATTTATAACGAAAATTATAAGAAATTATTTATATTGTTATTAAATTTGATCAGTATTCGAGGAAATGACGAATTATAGAAAAAATCATTAGAAATAATTGAAATTAATATTACAAAATAACATAATATAGTTGTTTCATACATGGCAATTACTGAAAAATTAAATTTTTTTCCCAAAATCGATGAAAACGTTAAAAGTTGTCTTTCTCATAGAATATTTTATGACCCATGTCCATAATACACCACTACTTTGAATCGAATATACTAATAATTGCTGGAAGTCATTACGGACTACGGTAGATATCATTTTGATTGGAAATATGTTTTTATTTTTGTTCGTAGCTTGTATGATTTTTCCATATTAGACATACTAGTACTTATACATACTAGTGTCTTATACATTATATCATTTCATTACTGTCCTAAACTTATAGTCTATAATATTGATATTTATTATAAATGTAATAGAAACTTAGAAAGTAGAAAATGCTAGTAAATTAATTCATCAAATATAAATACAAGTAAAATAATATAAACATAATATTTTAAAATGCAGTCTTAAACGAGTACCTATAATAAAAATTAAATCATTTAATTGTTTTATATTATTAGTATACTATATAATATATTGGACTTATGTTTCATCTTAGAAGTCATAGCAAAAATCCTACACAGCTATAACGGGTATTGTTTTGCGCAAGACCAAAACCAAGATTTTGAGTCTTGGTCTTGGTCTTGTTTTGTTCATCACTAATCGGTTGTAAACGATTATCGCAATTAGCTCAATCTCAGAATGAGTTAGAGAAAGATATTTCATCTAAAGAAATTATCGATGAATTTGCTAGTCATAAAACGACAATTGCAAATTTTCAAAATTAAAACTAACACTGTAATAACTTAAGTATAAATTGTATACTTAAAAATATTAGTAAAATTAAAGGTCGTGACATAAATTTTAATTGTTTAAAAAGCGTTTTTTTCTGAGTTTTCCAGGGGCGCAAACGAATCTTCCTACACCACTGCTTGTATGTACACGTTCTAATGAGCACATGTATATAATATATGTGCATAATGGCCAGAAAGGTTGATTTTATGCAGCGGAGAAGAAAGATGAAGAAGAAAAGAAACCGAGAATTTTGGGTGCATCCTATGTACATTGATAGATTATTGCAAGACAAGTTTTATACGTTGTATTCAAAATTACTAAATTTCTCAACAATTTTTTTTTTTTTAATATTTTCGAATGAGTATAAACAGCTTTAATTAACTTGTCAAATTAATTAAACCAATAATTTTGAAGGAATACGCACATTTAAGACTTTTTATATCTTCTAGCAGCAGGATCTTCCCGTGTCAATCTATCGGCTGACTAATCAATCGATTTGTGTGCGGGTGATGGGAGAGCGCCATACTGATTAAACAGTCGACCATTTAGTTTGAAGGCATTCAAAGTGCATCCCACCAATCTTATTAATCGGTTGATACCAAATAATTGTAATGTACGCTCTTGCATTAACCTTCATTTGAATGTAAAAGCCGACTAAACTATCGGCCAATAAAAAGTCTGTAGGTTGTGGGTACTCTACATACTTACGTACAGTGATGTATTTCTAAAATAAATCATGGGTATACGCCTTATTTCGTGTAGTAACTATCATATGATAGGAACCAAAAAAACTCACTCATGAACTATACATCCTTAATTATGACTGTTTGATAACAAAAATTTGTTGTTAAATGATAACAAATTTGAATTTTTCATTTAAAAAAAAGAGAGAAAAATAATAATAATATACCGATACCGCACGTCATAAATATAACCACAAGTTAAGTTAGTCAAGGTATTATGTAGTTATTTATCAAATTATAAGCTATACGCCGTATACCCCCGTACAGCCTCCAATACACCACTGCTTATGTACAGAATTATTGGGAAATATTATTTTCTTTGATTTTACTTCAGAAAAGTTATCAATAAGTGTATCAAAATTCATTGACCCTGCACGTTAAGTTTTAATACTTAATATGGCTAAGAAGTTCTTGATTTATTGATGAATTTCTTAAATAGTTTTTAATAATATGCAACTTTAAAAAGACCGTTCAAAAGCCGCTGTTGTAACATATAATGTTAAAAAAATTATAAGACCAGTACATATATTTGAAAAAATTGTTATAAGCAGGGGCGCAATTTCAATGAAAAAACTGGGGGTGTTGAAGCCCTTCCATCTTTTTCATATTCCTCATTGGTTATAGACACCCGCAAACCGTACAATTCAACTGTTACTAAAATATTTGGTAAATATATGAATATTTCTAAATTTAAATGGTTCACTTTAATTTTATATTTTAATTGCAGGTATAACGAATTACCTGTCTATAAACACAAATGTTTTATCACATGATCAATTTTAGATTCTGATTGAAGCAAAGGATATTATGGTTTTATAATGATATTTGTATTTTATTTGTTTAACACTTTTTCGGATAGAAATACTGATCCAAAAGTTTTTTCTAGGACTTTTTTAGATTTTAAATTGACATGCGGGGTGGTACTTTAGATAGGTTATTTCTTTAAATCGTAATAGTTTTTCTAGACGTGAGGAAAAAACTGTCCTGAAATGGTAAAAATACGCTGTAAATAAGACTTTTAAAGCTTTTATTGTAAACGTAAAAATGTAATGTGTAAATTTTGCTATGAAATTTGCACTGATGGACTACAATGGACTTAAAGACTTGAAATAAATAAATAAGAAGTTTAATAGATAAATTCTTTTTTTACATGTCAAATTCACACCCATACTCATTTTTATTGGCTTCTAACATGAAAATACATTCTTAATGTTTCTTAAGTTATAATTTTGTTTATTATAAAATATAAATAATATAAAAATTGTCCATGGACTTGGTTATTTGGAATCACTTATTGATACTTTAACACCTGATTTGAGAAAGAAATTTAAAATATCACAAAATGTGTAACTGAAACGTTAGTTGGAGTCTCTCCTCCCACCAACAACTGTCCTTCATCAATACATACAGCTCTAAGCGCTGAAAATATGAAAATGTGCAAGAGGTTAGGTTATCGTTAGGATCGTATTCTGAATAGGTACGATTTTATTTTATTGAAAAATAATTTTTATTTTAAATCATATCAATAATGATTGTTAATAATTAGTTATACCTGAGCTATTTTTATAAAAATAGTATTATTATTTAAATTACCGATTTTCTAAAATAATTAGTTTCATAAAGGATGTTTTTGAAATTAATGAGAAAATCGTACAAGCAAACTCAGTGGGATGACATTATTAAAACTCACATATATTATTAAATCTTCTACCATATCTATAATTTGGGTTTTACTTTTTGATTCTCTGAATATCTTAAATGTAAAATCAGTTACTCACATAATACACTAATATTACTTTAATATGAAGCAAAATGTGGTGTTATTTTTACACATATACACATATATTTATGTAGAAACGTAACGAAGCTTGTGTTATTGGTTGACAATTTGGTCATCGACAAACGATATGAAATCGTAATGAAACGTCTTATATCGTCCGTCGATGACCAAATTGTCAACCAATAACACAAGCTTCGTTACGTTTCTACATAAATATATGTATATATGTGTAAAAATAACACCACATTTTGCTTCATATTAAAGTAATATTAGTATATTATATGATTTTACATTTAACATTTTATATTTTACATTTAAGATATTATTCTGAAAATCAAGAAGTTAAACCCAAATATTGGATATAGAAAAAGATTTGAAAAATATCATTTTTGTGCCATCAATTCCACTGAATAAACTTGTTTTAATTTTATAAACAAGTTATATGCAACATTTTTTTTAGAAGATGGAATCTTAAAATAATAATGCTAATTTTGAAAAAAAATATTATGTTTACAACTAATTATTACCAGTTATTGTTAGTTATTATTAATTTGTTTATTTTTGTTACTAGGCTAATGTAAACAGTTCTGACTTTAAAATTGACTAAATTTGGTGTTAAAAATTTGTGACCGTATCATTTTTTTTTTAGTAGATAAAAAATAAAAATAATTTTGAAATTAAATACAATTGTACTTATTCAGGAAACGATATATTTTGTACCATTTCATCGTACTATTTACCACACCACCGAATTTCGACGCTTAGAAAGCTCAGAGTTGAGTTGTATATATTAAAAATAAGGGGTTGAAAATGGCGGTGAGAGCGGATAAATAGGTAAATATTGGTTAGTCTATATTGTACGATGGAGGTGGCTGTAGTGCTAAAGGCTCTATAAGGGACTTTGTAGCTACTAATGATAATAATGGAAGTTCTGATAGTGCTAAAGGATCAATATGTGATTCCGGGGCCACTAATGTTATTGAAGGTGCTGGTGGTGCTAGAGACATTACCGATGACTCTTGATGTGAAGGTGCTGATGATGAAAGAGCGATCTTTTGTTCATCATTATTCTTATCCTTACTAGGAATCTTCATATCCACACGCCTTGGAATTTTCCTAATATTATTACCATCAGGTTTCCTTAATTGTTTTGTCATAGATTTCAATATATCTGTATTGATTATAAATGTCGTATGTTTAGAAGATTCTGCTTTAGGTATTATAGATGATGACGATATTGATGGAGATTCTGATTGTAATAAAGGTGTTATTGGTGTCACTGAAGGAGGTGAATATGCTTGTTGATATTTTTTATCGCAATGAACGTTTTTCATTGATTCAACTCTCCACCTCTTGTCGCACTTGATAATAACATAATACTGTGCATCATTTGTTGAGCGTTAATCTGATTTGTCACATTTGCTTCTGCAAATTCAATTTGTACAACAATTAAACGTTTACCATAGTAGTTATAGATAATCTAATCTTACTTTCAATCATAGACAGTCTCATTTTCAATTTGTCATATTTCCGATGCACGTTAATTTCGGTCCCCGCGTTCTTTGTAACTATGGCAGTTAAACGCACAATTTAAAGTAAAACGTTAATATAATATTTTAATGTTTCTGATTATAATTCTATACAAATATACGACATATTACTTTCATTAAAATTTATAAATGTCTTGACGTTGACCAAATTCTTCTTCATTTGGCCCCTAAATTTGTTGAAAACTCTTTTGTTCGCAGAACGTTTACGTATATTATCTAAAAACGAGTGATTTTTGTTTAATTGTAGTTGATGAATACAAAAAAAAAATTAATTTAAAATAAATTTTACCGATGTCCTTAGCCATCTTTCTGTTCGCCTGAACGAAATAATGTTTTTCGGTTTTTAATGCGTCCACAAGATTTTCAAGCTTTTCTATCCGACTGTTTGTT